>NW_011494644.1:2890668-2962048 GCF_000754665.1 Bison bison bison | reverse complement strand
AAATGGCCTCCCTGGTGGCTCAGATGGTAAAGAATCCTCCTGCCAATGCCGTGAGAACAGCATATCCCAAGTGAGCCGACCTCCAGCCTGGGTCCCAGAACGCATGTTGACTTGAGTTGAGCCTAGTATAGCCACAGATAATTTCCAGACTCACAGGAAAATATTTTTGGATATAAGCATCTGAGATGTTCAGGATGATTGCTATCATGGCAAAAACTGACTAATACAAGCAGCATTTGTTTTCTTTAACTGATACTTGACTGAGATATCTTGAGTACTATGTATTCAGCACACAGGACCTGACAAACAGAATTACTTTAGAAATTATAACTGTTGGGATTTTCATTTCTGTCTCTGCATTGGCTCCAGGCAAAGTAGTTCAAAATCTACTGGTCTCTGATTTCCAACATGTGCACCTTGATGAGGATTGCAGAATTTAAGTGTAATGACCTTTGACGCAAGGAATCCAGCCAGTAGTTCCTCCAGCTGGTCAGATTCCCACTTCCTGTTGTTTGGGCAGTAGCGGTCAGAATGCTTAAGGTCTCTTAAAGACCTTCCTGTCTTTTCTAAATGAACAAAAAGTGAAGATTTCCTTACCAGCTCCCAGGCAGGAAATTCTTTTGCCTTTCTACATGCTAATTCCTCTCTCTTTCCATACCTGGCTCATTCTCATTCTTCTGGTCTCACCTTCTCTTAGAGCCCTCCTTCCTTGACTACCACCCAACTTCCATCCCAATTTGACCACCTTTCTCCCAGTCACCCCAGTCCTTCCCTTTTGCTGTGCTCAACACTCCCTTTTCCTTTGCCCACTGCTGCCTCCTCACTAAGACCTGGCAGACCTTTCTTGGTCCCTAGAGATTGCAGACTACTTTTCCCTTTGGATTGTCATTCTCCTCACCAGTCATGACTTCTAAAGATTGGATAGTGCCATCATGAAGCATGACTCCATCTGTTCATTCCTCACAACGTGCTCACCTGCCAAGTCCTTTCAAGGAAGTCTCTCTGGAGGTCTCTTGGTCTCCGTCCTGAACAGACAGCACCAGAACCCCTGTCGCCTTGGAGGATGGCACAGCTAATCAGGCAGATAGCTCGAGAATCCCTACAGTATTCAAAGAGGGCACAGCTAATCATTAACTGAGGCTAACTCGGGATAACACCAGTCCTCCTAGTTATGTTTATGGATTTCACAGTCCTAGAGCCTTGGATCCAGCCAGGAACTAGTCTTTCAATCCAGGAGATCAAAAGGAGATTTATGCACAAGACTGACAGCAGGTTCATGCTCCAACATGAACAGGAGCTCCTGACAGGAAGGCAGGAACAGAACTCACACAGAGTTGATGTACATCCTGTCCTCTCATTTCCTTCAGCCCTTTCCTTCACCTGATTTTCCTCTTATTCTTGGTGTCTATAAATGATTCCTCCTCATCTCCTTTATTCACACTTGGTGCATGATTCTATCCACTATCATAGCTTGAAACCCAATTGCCTCGCTGATGACCATTCATGTGTCTCCAGCCTAGATCTCTCTCCTGCACACTAATCAGCTTGACCTCTCTCCCCAGATGTCTAACAGGCCTGTCAAACATGCTTTGTTCAGAGCTGAGCACCTCATCTTCTCTGTCTCAGTGAAGTATCCCACTCTGCCTGCCACCTTGTCCATCTCAGTGAATGTTAGTGCTTATGCATCTGTGTTCGAGTCAGAGGGTCAGAAAAACAAAGACCTTTCCAGATCATTGAGTAGATAATATAAAAACTCGGAATGGAACAGTAACTTGCTTAAAGCTATGCAGAAAATCAGTCTCAGGCACAGGTGGAACCCTAAACTCAAACACACCCAGGCTGCTGACTCACAGTGAATCCTCAGGGCCCGAGATTAGACCTGGAAATCGGGGGGCTCTGAGATGCTGAGACAGTCTGTTTTCCAGGAATACCCTCCAAAGGAAAATATCTGCAGCCACCTTGGCTTCTGTATCTTCTCGTATCTTCCCTGATGCCACAGAGCTTTCTCATCTGCTCCCCTGTATCCTGTGCCCACTCTGAGTTATTTCTCCAATGTGCTGGCCACCCGCCACCCATCTACTAAAAGAGCCCTGTGACAGGCAGGGATGGGAGTTCCCTGAACACAGATGTCTCTGTTGGAGGCTAACAGGCCAGGGGCAAGACTAGGGTGCCAGTTACCTGGCAGTGGTGAGGGCACAAGTGACAGAGACCCAAATCAGGGGACAATTAGGGGAGCCAGAGGGGCTTAAATACCCTTGAAGCTAGGGTATAGGGTCTGGGGAGCCTTGTGTGCTGTGCTTAGTTGCTTAGTCATGTCCAACTCTTTACCACCTTACGGACTATAGCCCACCAGGCTCCTCTGTCCATAGGGATTCTCCAGGCAAGAATGCTGGAGTGGGTTGTCATGCCCTCCTCCAGGGGATCTTCTCAACATAGGGATCGAACCCAGGTCTCCCACGTTGAAGGCAGATTCTTTACTCTCTGAGACACCAGGGGAGTGTTAGGGAAATCAAATTGAAGTAGTCTTGTTCAGGCTTCAGAGGCAAAACAGCAGAGCAGGCCTCTGACCTTGCTTCTGACTTACCTGGCCACGGCCCTGACTACTGCTGTGGGTGTCAGCCACACCTGCTGTGAGTGTCAGAAGAGAGGCACAATACAGAGATAGGAAGCGGATCATGCAATTTGTTTAGTTCCTGCTGGAGGTCTGGACAACCATTCCTTGGATTTAGCAACATTCCAAGATTTACAGAACAAAACAAACAACATTAAAATGAAACTAGAGCTGCAATTTGCTCACAGATTGATGATGATACCAGTTGGCATCCTGGGATTATACGTGGGAAGCCAGAACTACAATCTTTGAGATCTCACCCAGGGAGCAGACACGCTGCCTAGGACCTTTGCTCAACTGGGATTCCAGATGTGCTGTGACATGGGATTTCCCAGTGCTGTTTGAGTCTGAATGTTGTCAAAACCCAATTTGGTGATGTGTCCTCTGCTGTTTCTGTTTCTCTTTTCTTTTAATGCTAGTAATATTGAAAGTAAGCTAGATAAGTCTCTAATAAATATTGGTATTATTTGTCTATAACAAATGGCTTATTTTGTTAACAAATTTTTTGAGCCTGAGATGAATGTGAAAACTTTTAGCAAAACAGGGAGAGAAGAGGAGATATACCTTGAGAGGATACCCAAAGCAATTTGCTTTTCTCTGGGAAAGCCTAGAAATAATTCACGTAGAAAAACCTTCTAATGTAGAGAAGCAGCTGTGTCCTGGGAAGAGATACATTTTCTGGAAAAATTCATAGAATTGCACCACCTAGCCCCCAAACCCAGTCCTGAAAGTGTCAACCCTTTCTTAAATACCCTGCAAAATGTATTTCTGAATGTCTCAGCATCACAGTCATGAGACTCAGTTCTCTTCCAGGAATTCTCATCACTGTATGCCCTAAATCCCTCTTACTGTCACTGTTCTGTGTCCTCTCACTACCTACCAACAGAGAAGTTTCACAGCACCAAGACTATGAGGACAGCTGTGCATGTCCTTCCCTTCTTTCCAGTCACTCCCTTTATTTTGACTTATTTGCTATAAAGAGTAGGAAAATACTTGGAGTGGAGACCTACATCTTGCAGAGTAAGACACCTGAGTTGCTGTCCCTGCTAAGGCTCTGTAAAGCAATAGGTGAATCTGCTTAGAAAGGGAGATAAGGCTTTCTGAAGGAATTTGATGGCAAGACATACAAATTACCTTGTCATCAGTGCTGGAAGTCTTCTGAGAATGTCAGGCTCTCTCTAGCCACCCAGAGTCTCAAAATTATCAGCTATTTCTCCTGTTGTCTTCTCTCTTTTTAAAGGCTCCCCACTCTGTCTTGAGTGTCTATCAGAGACATCGAGGCCTCTCACCTCTGCCTCATTTACTTCCAAGGATTGGGAAGGGGATGCAGACTTCACCGTAGTCCCAGGCCATTCCTGCTCACTGCTGCTTTCAGTGCCTTAAATTCCTCTCTTCCTGAGACCAGATTCATGCTTTCTTCTGTACCAGTCAAACTTTCTTCTGTGTGCAAATACTCTCTGGCTCTTTATCTCCAGTGGTTGGTAATCTTTTCATTCATGACTATAAAGTAAGATTCAAGATTAGGGATCAGGGGCCTAAAGTATGTCTAGATTAGGCCCAATTCCTGAACTGTGTGCTCTTGAAGAAGTTATGTTACCCTTGCCTCACCACAAGACTCAGTCTTCTCATCTGAAAACTGGGGATAAGGCTAAAGTACCTTTAAGGATTGAACTTGATAATGCACATCAAGCACCTAGCACATGACCATGTTTACAAAACTTCTAGTATCAGAAATTGCTAGCCTGAGCTGCTTCTGGAGAGGAGAGCTAGTCTGATTTGAAACAGGTCTAAGAGGGCCTTTAAAAAAATTATTCAAATTTGAGTTTTTATTAAAAAGTTCCAACAGCTAAAAAATGAACCAAATGCATAGCACATAGTATGCACTTAGTAAATCACAATGGGAGTAATTTGAAGAGGTCTTTAAATTCACACAGCAGCCTGGGCAGGGGACCTGGGTGCCTTAACTTTCCTGCTGAACACATGGATGCAGCACAATTGAAGAATGAGAGTTGTGATCCTGGGATCAATGATTGTTTTTGTTCAGTCCCTGAGTCATATCTGCCTTTTTGTGATCTCATGGATTGTAGCATGCCAGGCTTTTCTGTCCTTCCCTATCTCCTAAAGTTTGTTCAAACTCATGCCCATTGAATTGGTGATGCCATCCAACCATCTCGTCCTCTGTCATCCCCTTCTCTTCTTGCCTTCAATCTTTCCCATAATCAGGGTCTTTTCCAATGAATCAGCTCTTCACATCAGGTGGCCAAAGTATTGGAGCTTCAGCTTCAGCACCAGTCCTTCCAATGAATATTTGGGGTTGATCTCCTTTAGAATTGACTGGTTTGATCTCCCTGAAGTCCAAGGGACTCTCAAGAGTCTTCTCCAGCACCACAGTTCAAAAGTATCAATTTTTTGATGCTCAGCCTTCTTTTATGGTCCAACTCTCATATCTGTACATGACGACTGGAAAAACCATTGCTTTGACTATATGAACTTTTATCAGTAAAGTAATGTCTCTGCTCTTTAATATGCTGTCTAGTTTTGTCATAGGTTTTCTTCTAAGGAGCAAGTTTCTTTTAATTTCATGGCTGTAGTCACCATCTGCAGTGATTTTGGAGGCTAAGAAAATAAAATCTGTCACTATTTCCACTTTTCCCCCTTTTATTTGCCATGAAATGATGGGAATGGATGCCATGATTTTAGTTTTTTGAATATTGAGTTTTAAGCCAGCTTTTTCACTCTCTTCTTTCACCTTCATCAAGAGGCTCTTTATTTCCTCTTCACTTTTTGCCATAAGAGTGTATCATTGGCATGTTTGATGTTACTGATATTTCTGCTGGCAATCCTGATTCCAGCTTGAGCTTCCTCCAGCCTGGCAGTTCACACGATGTATTCCGCCTCAAGTTAAAATAAACAGGGTGATAATATACAGCCTTGATGTACTCCTTTTCCTATTTCCATTGTTCTATGCCTGGTTCTAACTGCTGCTTCTTGACCTGCATACAGATTTCTCAAGAACTGTAAGAAAAGTCATTTGTCTTCCCAGAAATAGAGGCAAAAGGGCCTATAGGATCATTTGGTTTAGACATTTGTGAAACCAAATTACCCAAGATAAGCCATTCAAACCCTGTCTTCCCCAGAAATATCTGTCCCTGTCAATTAATCAACAAATATTTATTAACTGCTGCTCTCAGATGGACACAGAGTAACCTAGACAGATCCCTCCCAGTGTGGATGTTAAACAACTAATAACATGTAAAATGATTAGGTTCATTTTAAATACTGTTAAAGGTAGGTCAGAAATCAGATAGGCCACAGGTCTACTCAGCACTTACCAGTGATTTCCAATTTCATGCAGAAGAAATTCATGTCAGTATTTACTACACCATCCATCAGGAAACCCTCCCCCTCTGCCTGATGATTAAACTAAAGTGCTTTTGCTCAGCTCACAAAGAGGCAATTTGACCCTGCCCACTTGTTAATGCAGAAAAGAAGAAATTAACACATCCCCATTCCCAGTGCTAACTGAGCAATGAAATATTTTGCAAGATAAATGGTCTTTCCATTTTCTCATTGCTTCTCCCTTTCTGATTCTATGAAAGAAACTGACATCCAGACCCCAATGAAATGGTTATTTTTAGACACTAGTCTGCCATCTTCTCAGTCAGCCAGCTTTCTGAATGGTTAGTATGAAACCATTCACCTCAGATTGGTACTTGAACCCATGTACCAGGATGCAAACCTGGTCAAAATCCAGCTTGGGACTCTAACCCATGTAGCTGGTCTTGAACCCAGCCAAAACCCATGATCTTCCAACTGAGCTTGAGCCCAGTTCAGTTCAGTCACTTCATCATGTCCGACTCTCTATGATCCCATGAATTGCAGCATGCAAGGCCTCCCTGTCCATCACCAACTCCCAGAGTTCACTCAGACTCATGTCCATCGAGTCAGTGATGCATTCCAGCCATCTCATCCTCTGTCGTCCCCCTCTCCTCCTTCCCCCAATCCCTTCCAGCATCAGGGTCTTTTCCAACGAGTCAACTCTTCGCATGAGGTGGCCAAAATATTGGAGTTTCAGCATCAGTCCTTCTAAAGAACACCCAGGACTGATCTCCTTTAGGATCGACTGGTTGGCTCTCCTTGCAGTCCAAGGGACTCTCAAGAGTCTTCTCCAATACCACAGTTCAAAAGCATCAATTCTTCAGCACTCAGCTTTCTTCATAGTTCAACTCTCACATCCATACATGACCACTGGAAAAACCATATCCTTGACTAGACGGACCTTTGTTGGCAAAGTAATGTCTCTGCTTTTGAATATGCTATCTAGGTTGGTCATAACTTTCCTTCCAAGGAGTAAGCATCTTTTAACTTCATGGCTGCAGTCACCCTCTGCAGTGATTTTGAGAACTCGGCCTGTTTCAATAAAAATCCTACTCCATTAACCTAAAATCATACCCTTTGTCCCAGTTTTCTGTCTCTCAGAGGAATGTGTCCATGATCTGATAAATCAACAGCATTCAAATCCTGGAATGGGTAGTAATTAACTTCTGTTCCATATGCCTGAGGGAAAAACAACTAGTGATCTTTAATCTTTACCCCATACATCTGGTCCATTGTAAAATGGCTGGGGGGGGCGGTCATGAGAAAAGGTCATGGGATGGTCACTTAATGTCTAAGAAAACTAAGAATCCAAGGATTAGAAGAAGCTGTAAAAATGTCTAGTTAAATACTGTGACTTTTAAGCTGATTGGTTACAAATGACATATGTTGAAAGTAAGAACAAAGCAAAAGTATACTAATCATTACTAGTAAGGATATAAACTGCTGCAACTCCCACCTTTTTGGGCACTTCACCCTCTCTCAGTGTCTATGCTGAGAGTTTTTTACATTTCTCTGTCTGAAATAAACCCTGTTTGCTGGCTACCATGAGTGTTTGTGTATTTGTAAAGTTTATTCTTCAGCTCTGTAAACAAGAACTCAGATGCCAGTTTCATCACTTTTCTAAAGAGCTTATTTTTTTCATTTCAAATTACTTTTCTTGCCAACAGTTTTTCAATGGACATAATAAAGTATTATTTGACTTCTAGAAAACCTAGGTACTGTGGAAGTAACTTAACATTAGTGAATCCATATTAACCAAACCAGCAAGCTTAAGCCACCTTCAACATCAGGTGTTAGTTTAATGTTGAATATCTCCTAGTTCTTGTTGACTGTAAATTTATACTGGCTAGTATTATATTTCTGAGTATTTATATAAGTATTTGGCAATAAGGAGTTCATGATTTGAGCCACAGTCAGCTCCTGGTCTTGTTTGTGTTGACTGTATAGAGTTTCTCCATCTTTGGCTGCAAGGAATATAATCAATCTGATTTCGGTGTTGACCATCTGGTGATGTCCATGTGTAGAGTCTTCTTTTGTGTTGTTGGAAGAGGGTGTTTGCTATGACCAGTGCATTTTCTTGGCAAAACTCTATTAGTCTTTGCCTGCTTCATTCCGTATTCCAAGGCCAAATTTGCCTGTTACTCCAGGTGTGTCTTGACTTTCTACTTTTGCATTCCAATCCCCTATAATGAAAAGGACATCTTTTTTGGGTGTTAGTTCTAAAAGGTCTTGTAGGTCTTCATAGAACCATTCAACTTCAGCTTTTTCAGTGTTACTGATTGGGGCATAGACTTGGATTACTGTGATATTGAATGGTTTGCCTTGGAAACGAACAGAGATCATTCTGTCGTTTTTGAGATTGCATCCAAGTACTGCATTTTGGGCTCTTTTGTTGACCATGATGGCTACTGCATTTCTTCTAAGGGATTCCTGCCCACAGTAATAGATATAATGGGCATCTGAGTTAAATTCACCCATTCCAGTCCATTTTAGTTCGCTTATTCCTAGAATGTCGACGTTCACTCTTGTCACCTCTTGTTTGACCACTTCCAATTTGCCTTGATTCATGCACCTGACATTCCAGGTTCCTATGCAATATTTCTCTTACAGCATCGGATCTTGCTTCTATCACCAGTCACATCCACAGCTGGGTATTGTTTTTGCTTTGGCTCCATCCCTTCATTCTTTCTGGAGTTATTTCTCCACTGATCTCCAATAGCATATTGGGCACCTACTGACCTGGGGAGTTCCTATTTCAGTATCCTATCATTTTGCCTTTTCATACTGTTCATGGGTTTCTCAAGGCAAGAATACTGAAGTGGTTTGCCATTCCCTCCTCCACTGGACCACATTCTGTCAGATGTCTCCACCATGACCCGCTCGTCTTGGGTTGCCCCATGGGCATGGTTTAGTTTCATTGAGTTAGACAAGGCTGTGGTCCTAGTGTGATTAGATTGACTAGTTTTCTGTGAGTATGGTTTCAGTGTGTCTGCCCTCTGATGCCCTCTTGAAACACCTACCATCTTACTTGGGTTTCTCTTACCTTGGACGTGGGGTATCTCTTCACGGCTGCTCCAGCAACGCGCAGCTGCTGCTCCTTACCTTGGACGAGGGGTACCACGACTGGTCCCTATGAAATGTCCAGTCCAAGTCCCAAGTTTTTCCGTGCTCTGGTGCTTGCAGCAAGTTTCCAAATGTTCCATTGTTCAGGCGCACTCTGTTTATCAAGGATGATCCTAGGATGAGGTGGGGCTAACCCACCATCAAGCCACTCAAGAAGTCCTTTGTCATAGTAATGTTCCATCGTAGTGTCAGTTACCTTCCATATCACACACAGTGTTGTTAATATCATCTGAGCAATCAGATAACCACATATCATGGGATCCCCAATCAACAATTGTATGATTAGCCACAAACATTGATTTTCTTGATTTGGTTTGACATTTGTCCCAACGAACAGGAGTATAAGTAAAGTTTTTATAAGTAAACCCTTTGCATAATGTTTTTTGTTCTTTCCCTAACTCTTTCCCTAAAGTCTCAGTAGTATAAACATGGTTTACAGACAAAGAAAGGGCAGTAAATAATCCTAGCAATGTCTGAAAGTCTTCTTTTGGAGGCAGGACGAAAGCCCGTTTGTCAGCTGACGTTTATACACAATTTTGCTGGACCCATGCACAAGGTAAGGACTTCATAGCCTAAAGAAATGTTAATTAGTTTTCTTTCCTGCCCAGGGTGTGAGGGCCCTTTCGTGTACTAGGGAGAAGGCATATGTATAGAGTCATTAGTTGAAATGATTGGTCTTCTCTCTGTCCATTCGACCACCTGTAATAGAGGGGGTTGGATATATTAGTCTGAGCTCGAGCGGGGGGAAGGTACAGGCCAAAAGACTGAGCATTGCCAGGAGAATGTATTCAGGATTCGGAGGCAATCCCTGTTGAGAGACCAAATTTTCAGCTTGATTAGTAAGGGTTTTTATTTGTCCCCAAGTGGGGAGATCATCGGGGTGATGCCGCCAAGGGCGGTGCTTTCTGGAGATCTTTAGAGCAGACATAGCCTGTATTGGAATTTCTTCTTCCTGGGGTTCTTGTTTCATCTCCATTTTGAATGCTGGGGGCCCCCTTGGGTTGAATCTTAAGAAGAGGTTAAAAAATTTAAAACAAATAAAGCTGTATTAATAGTTATAGGTTTAGAAAATATGTTGGAATCTAGTAAAGTCTGCTTTAGATAAGAAAGACAGTAGTGTACCTGTGTATTCCCCCTTTTTAAATCTTTTTATTTGTAACTTTAGTGTGTGATGTGTTTGTCTGACTATGTCTTGTGTAAAGTGTCTAGAAATATAGGCAGGGTATAACATGTTGTGTGGCTTCACCAGGAAGAAGTGTGGCCCAGATAAAAGAGGAATTTATGCCTATATAAATGTGTAGGAAAGAAAATGGAGAAAGTTCAGGGCAATGAGTTACATCCATTTGTCATCGTTCATTAGGTTGTAAACCGTGAGGATTGATACCTTGTGCGATGGGTTGAAGATGTAGGCGTCTACAAGTAGAGCAATTACTAATAATTTCTTTAGCCTGGCGGTATGGGATTTTCCCTAGCTGGTGTAGGGAGCCAGCATAGTTATGCAACAGAGCATGCTGTTCCTCTGGAGTAGCAAAGGAAACCAGTTTATCAGCTTGCTCATTACCATAGCCATCGGGCCTGGAAGACAAGAATGTACTCGAATATGTGTAATATAAATGGGAGAATTGCGGTTTCTAACAACAGATTGTAGTTTGAAAAAGAGTTGTTGAATAATAGGTTGATTGGAGTTTATGGTGGAGGTGTCTATACTTTTTAATACAAAAACAGAATATATAGAGTCAGAGACTATATTAATGGGGTAAGGATGTAGGCAAATAACTTGAATAAGAGCATATAATTTATTTTGTTGAGCAGAATTAAATTTAGTATAAAAGACTTGATATTCTTTAAGAGACCAGAATGAAGCTTTGGTGTTTTTAGTCCCATCTATATAAAAATCCTTGGCCTGTGGTATAGGCTGTGAGCTGATAATGTGAGAAATAATAAATTCAGTATTTTTGAAGAAATTTCAGGGCTTACCAGTTGGATAATGAAATGAAAAATTTCCAAAATATTTCAAAAAAGCTATTTGAAAATCAGGAGAAGTTTGTAAAGCATTCTCAAATTGAGATTTTTTTGATAGGTATTACAATTTTATGAGGATCAGAGCCAATTAGGGTTTTATTCCTATTTCTTTTATTGATAATGATTAGAGCAATTAAATCAAGGTAGGATGTAAATGACTTTAATTCCCTAAAATGGGTATAGATCCATTCTACTGGGTGTTTTTGTTGGGCAAGAAGTCCTGTGGGAGAATGAGGAGAGGGGAGTATAAAAAATTCTAGAGGTAAATCTAGTTTGATGTGAGTAAGAAATTGTTTTTGTAATTTATTTTGCACCAAAGAGAGTTCCTCTCGTGCCTCTTGAGAAAGTGAACGAGGGTTATTTAAATCAGGATCACCTTTTAAAGTATTAAATAGGTTATTCAGTTGATAATTAGCAATGCCTAAAGAAGGTCTCGGAGAAGGCAATGGCACCCCACTCCAGTACTCTTGCCTGGAAAATTCCATGGACAGAGGAGCCTGCTGTGCTGCAGTCCGTGGGGTCGCTAGGAGTTGGACACGACTGAGCGACTTCACTTTCACTTTTAACTTTCACGCACTGGAGAAGGAAATGGCAACCCACTCCAGTGTTCTTGCCTGGAATCTCAGGGACAGGGGAGCTTGGTGGGCTGCCGTCTATGGGGTCGCACAGAGTCGGACACGACAGAAGCGACTTAGCAGCAGCAGCAAAGAAGGTCTAATCCAATTAATATCACCTAAGAGCTTTTGAAAATCATTTAAAGTTGATAAATACAACCTGTACAGGACTGGTTGAGTACAGATCTGAGTTGGCTGGGGAGTAATGCGTTGCCTATTAACAACAAACCCCAAGTAATGGCAAGGTGTAGAGGTTTGAATTTTTTCAGGGGCAATGATTAGAGTTTTTAAAGCATCAGTTCAGTTCAGCTGCTCAGTCGTCTCCGACTCTTTAGGACCCCATGAATCGCAGCACGCCAGGCCTCCCTGTCCATCACCAACTCCCAGAGTTCACTCAGACTCATGTCCATCGAGTCAGTGATGCCATCCAGCCATCTCATCCTCTGTCGTCCCCTTCTCCTCCTGCCCCCAATCCCTCCCAGCCTCAGAGTCTTTTCCAATGAGTCAACTCTTCGCATGAGGTGGCCAAAGTACTGGAGTTTCAGCTTTAGCATCATTCCTTCTAAAGAAATCCCAGGGCTGATCTCCTTCAGAATGGACTGGTTGGATCTCCTTGCAGTCCAAGGGACTCTCAAGAGTCTTCTCCAACACCACAGTTTAAAAGCATCAATTCTTTGGCACTCAGCCTTCTTCACAGTCCAACTCTCACATCCATACATGACCACAGGAAAAACCATAGCCCTGACTAGACGAACCTTTGTTGGCAAAGTAATGTCTCTGCTTTTGAATAATGCTATCTAGGTTGGTCATAACTTTCCTTCCAAGGAGTAAGCGTCTTTTAATTTCATGGCTGCAGTCACCATCTGCAGTGATTTTGGAGCCCCCAAAAATAAAGTCTGACATGGTTTCCACTGTTTCCCCATCTATTTCCCATGAAGTGATGGGACCAGATGCCATGATCTTCGTTTTCTGAATGTTGAGCTTTAAGCCAACTTTTTCACTCTCCACTTTCACTTTCATCAAGAGGCTTTATAGTTTCTCTTCACTTTCTGCCATAAGGGTGGTGTCATCTGCATATCTGAGGTTATTGATATTTCTCCTGGCAATCTTGATTCCAGCTTGTGTTTTAAAGCATAGTTGAGTTATATCAAACATGTGTTCAGTTTTTAAGCCAGATGGAGCCGAAAACAATATACCATCTATATAGTGAATAACAAGAAAGTTAGGAAACTGCTTTCTCACAGGCTCAAGGGCTTTGACTACGTAGTACTGACACATGGTGGGAGAATTCATCATCTCTTGTGGCAGTACAGTCTATTGGTACCATTTATAAGGTCCAATATGATTAGGATAAGGGAGAGAGAAAGTTGAATCTCTCTCGGTCTAAAGGGTGTAAAGGTATATTAAAAAAAATCTTGTAAATCAATAATAATAATATGCCCGTTTTAAGGAATAGTGGTAGGTGATAGGATTTCTGGTTGTAATGTACCCATAGGTTTTATAGATGCATTAACTTTTCTAAAGTCTGTTAGGAGACGCCATTTGTTAGATTGTTTTTTTAATGACAAAAATAGGAGAGTTCCAAGGAGAACAAGATTCCTCAATATGCTTTAATTTTAGTTGTGTATCTATAAGTTTTTTAGCCACCTGTAATTTCTCTTTTGTGAGAGGCCACTGCTCTGTCCAAATAGGCTTGTCATATTTCCAGGTTATTTTAATAATTGTATTGTTTGTTAAATGAGCAGTGGCCCCCAGGAAAAATGTGGAATGTATATCTGAGTTTGTCATATCTTATATCTTTTTATTAAAAGCATATATCTTACTTTTCCTTAGCAACTATGAAGTCTCTTGTATATTAGCATTTTATAGATTGGTGAATATATTCATTATATCATATTATAATATATATTTATTATATATATAAATATATGTTTATATTTATATATATCAATATATTATACATTATATATTTCTTAACAGTTTAAAATCTCTTTAGTTTTTCTGCAAGAAAAACTTTTTGTAAGAGGAAGTTAATGTTTAGTAATTAATGTTTTAAAATCTTATTTTATTTGAAAATGACCTAGCTATTTAATAAACTTTTATTATTTAGTTTAGTACAACTCTAGAAATTTAAGTTATCCCAATCTTAAGAGATTATTTTAGATTATAATAACAGATTATAATAATAGATTATTCTATTAAAAATATAATTATTTTTAATAGAGTTTATCTAAAAGTTTTTATCTCATTTATATATTTCTATATATATATATAAAGAGTTACCTTTTTGTTGACAAATTTAGTTTACCTTAAACCTAGGCATAATAAAAGTATTATATAATGTTGATGACTTAAGACATATCTTAATTAGATTAGCAATTATATTTAAATTATATTTATATTTAAATAAACATTATATATATATTTAATATTTTTCAGTTCATGTGAATTTGATTTTAAATAGAGCTCATTAACTTCATATTATCTAAAAACAAAGCTGGTATATCGATGGCAGCACTGCCAGATGTTGAGGGTTTCAGGTAGAAGATGGAATTTGTCTCAGGTTTTTGCTGAAGGGGACCCGGGGGGTCCCTGCTTGGAGTTTTCTGGAATAGGTTTTCTTTCATTGTCAGATTTAGACTTACAATCTTTGGCCCAATGCATTCCTCTATGGTAGCGAGGGCAGATTTTTGGAGGTTTTTTATTTTTATATATTTTTTTCTTTTTTTTTAGCTTTCTTAGGGCCACCCCTTTTTAAATGGTTCTTATTTCCACATGTAAAGCATTCTTTATTTCCCTTTCTTAAGGCAGCAGCTATTGTTTCAGCTACCATTTGCATCTTTTGAGTTTCTAATCCTAGATTGTGACAAGCCTTCAAATAATCAATAATAGTCCCTGTCTCACGAATTGGAGCTATAGCTTTTTGACATTCCTGAATTGCATTTTCATAAGCAAGTAATTTCTCTAGTTGCCTTTTGGCTTCTTCTCCAATTACAGTACGGGAAATAGCAGTTTCTAATCTAGCTAAAAAATCAGCATACATTTCATTAGATCCCTGAACTTTAAATAAGTGATGAAGTAAAGTAGAAAAGTGATGAGGCTTTCCAGCTGTTTTACCCATGTCTTAGTACTTACCGGCCTCAATAGGCCCTGGGGTCACTCCGTCCAAGAATCTGCCTATGTGTACCAAGTCCTGTTCTGGGCGCCACTTGTTGAGGTCCTTTAATGGACCAGAACCTGGTGGTCTGGAGTCGATGATAAGAAAGTAAAGGAGAGAAAGAGGCTGATATTCCTTGGTTTACACAGAAAGCCAATAAAGCCCCTGGCACAGGGCTTGCTCTGTTCACGGAGGCCTCAGGCACCTTCTTGATGGGGTGAAGGCGCAGAATGCCTTCTCGAGAGGGTCTTAGAAGCCCGGGCAGGAAAGTGCACTCAGAGGGCCTCTGCGCTCCAGGGGATCAGCCTGAAAAAGAGAGAGGGAGAGAGAGAGACAGAGAGAAAGAGAAAGAAAGACACGGGGACCTGAGTTCTGATGGAGCAAAGGTGTTTTAATCAACATGGTGTGGGCATACATACTGTCTTACAAGGTAGTTACTCTCAGCAAAGATAAAGATTAAAATTCCGGACTTACAAAACATAGGCGATCCATATTAAAGAGAGAGAGAGTTGTAAACAATCACTTTTACCGTATGGTTCACAAGAAGGAAGAGGGTACTTATCACCATATAGAAACACTAATGAAGGAAATGCCTGGATTCCTCAGTCCCGGGAGAGGCTTGCCTCTCCTCTTAATTCCTGAACATTCAGGAATTACTAAGGAACAGAGAATTCCTGACAGATCCAAAACAGCACACAGGAAGCCTCCTGTTAAATGCTTCCTGACACTCTTAGTTGAAGACTACAAGATAAATTACCAATAAAATACGTGCTCAGCCCGAGTTCTCGCGGAGTTGCTTCTCTGGGAGCTTTCCCTGTGCTGTCCGTCATAATCCTGTGTTTGTGAGAATTATTCAGTGTCAAACGGCCACAATTGGTGCCCAAACAGGGACCTGAACAGGGACCACCTGAAGGTTTGCTTCTCACCTGTCCCTCAAGCCCGAGCAAGGGAGAAAAAGGACATCCACTCATCCAGGTAGGAACTATGGTCTTTAAAGCTAGCAACAGAAGAAGCCTTCTAGATGGCACAGTACTTTCACTTTCTCTTTCTGTTATGGTTAATTCTCTTTTTCCTCAACAGCTTGCACGTAAGTATCAGCTTTCCTTTCTGCTTACTGCTGCTGGGTGTAAGGTTTCTGACTCAGACTTAACTAAACTTCTTAAGGTGATTTATACTTGTTGTCCTTGGCATCCACAAGAAGGTTTTTTGAAAATGTCTGATTGGGAGCTAGTAGATCATTGGTTAAGAATTGGTGTGGGTATTGTAAATGTACTGCATGTAAACACTTGGAATTTATGCTGTTTCTGCCACAGAAGAGCGAGAAACTCCTTCAGTTCAGTTCAGTTCAATTGCTCAGTCGTGTCCACTCTTGCAACCCCATGAATCACAGCACACCAGGCCTCCTTGTCCATCACCAACTTCCAGAGTTCACTCAAACTCATGTCCATTGAGTCGATGATGGCATCCAGCCATTTCATCCTCTGTCGTCCCCCTCTCCTCCTTCCCCCAATCCCTTCCAGCATCAGGGTCTTTTCCAATGAGTCAACTCTTCGCATGAGGTGGCCAAAATACTGGAGTTTCAGCATCAGTCCTTCTAAAGAACACCCAGGACTGATCTCCTTTAGGATGGACTGGTTGGCTCTCCTTGCAGTCCAAGGGACTCTCAAGAGTCTTCTCCAACACCACAGTTCAAAAGCATCAATTCTTCAGCACTCAGCTTTCTTCACAGTCCAACTCTCACATCCATACATGACTACTGGAAAAACCACAGCTTTGACTAGATGGACGTTTGTTGCAAAGTAACGTCTCTGCTTTTTAATATGCTATCTAGGTTGGTCATAACTTTCCTTCCAAGGAGTAAGTGTCTTTTAATTTCATGGCTGCAGTCACCATCTGCAGTGATTTTGGAGCCCCCCAAAAATAAAGTCTGCCACTTTTCCACTGTTTCCCCGTCTATTTGCCATCAAGTGATGGGACCAGATGCCATGATCTTAGTTTTCTGAATATTGGGCTTTAAGCCAACTTTTTCACTCTCCTCTTTCACTTTCATCAAGAGGCTTTTTAGTTCCTCTTCCCTTTCTGCCATAAGGGTGGTGTCATCTGCATATCTGAGGTTATTGATATTTCTCTCGGCAGTCTTGATTCCAGCTTGTGCTTCTTCCAGCTCTTGGGCTGATCTTATTCCTCTGCCAGAGGCATCTCCACCACCTCCTCATATTATGTCTAAACCTAACTCTATAGAATCAACAAAGACTACTTTACCAGTTCATGAATTTACTCAAGGACTTGCTTGATGACTTCCTAACCTTTCCCAATGTTCTCTGGTAGAAAACGTGGTTAGCAAAGGTGTAGAGATGGAAGGGACTATTGATGCTTTCCCTGTCCTTATCAGGACAGGGCAACCTCCTCATCATGAATCTCTTCCCTTTACTGTTTTTAAGGAACTGAAATGCAGTATTCATGACAATGGTATCTCTAGTTCATTTACTAAGGGATTATAGAAAGTACAGGTGTTGGATACCAAATGACTCCCTGGGGTTGGTAGGCACTTGTAAAAATGACTTTACCTACTGCTCAATGCTCCTTATAATTACAAGAATATAGAGATTATTGTACTACTCTTGTTTTAAATAATCTTCAAAATGGCATCCCTATTAATGTAGATATGCTTATGGGAGAAGGACAATACAGTGACTGTGGCTATGAAATCCCATGAGCTGAGGAGCCTGGTAGGCTACAATCCATGGAGTCACAAAGAGTCAGACATAACTAAACAGAAGCAGCAGTGATAAAGAGGAAAAGAAACAGAAAAACAGATTCTGAGGCTATTATGTGGACCTAGCATATTCAATGGAGAAGGCAATGGCACCCCACTCCAGTACTTTTGCCTAGAAAATCCCATGGAAGGAGGAGCCTGGTAGGCTGAAGTCCATGGGGTCGCTAGAGTCGGACACGACTGAGCGACTTCACTTTCACTTTTCACTTTCATGCATTGGAGAGGAAATGGCCACCCACTCGTGTTCTTGCCTAGAGAATTCCAAGGACGGGGAAGCCTGGTGGGCTGCTGTCTATGGGGTCGCACAGAGTCGGACATGACTGAAGCGACTTAGCAGCAGCAGCATATTGAAAAGCAGAGACATTACTTTGCCAACAAAGGTCCGTCTAATCAAAGCTATGGTTTTTCCTGTGGTCATGTATGGATGTGAGAGTTGGACTGTGAAGAAGGCTGAGCGCTGAAGAATTGATGCTTTTGAACTGTGGTGTTGGAGAAGACTCTTGAGAGTCCCTTGGACTGCAAGGAGATCCAAACAGTCCATTCTGAAGGAAATCAGCCCTGGGATTTCTTTGGAAGGAATGATGCTAAAGCTGAAACTCCAGTATTTTGGCCACCTCATGCGAAGAGTTGACTCATTGGAAAAGACTCTGATGCTGGGAGGGATTGGGGGCAGGAGGAGAAGGGGACACCAGAGGAGGAGATGGCTGGATGGCATCACTGACTTGACAGACATGAGTCTGAGTGAACTCCGGGAGTTGGTGATGGACAGGGAGGCCTGGTGTGCTGGGATTCATGGGGTCGCAAAGAGTCGGACATGACTGAGCGACTGAACTGAACTACTGTTAACCATTCTCATCTGTTTTTTTCTAATAAAAGTGGAACTTTATTTGCAGGAAGGTCTGCCCTCTTCCCCAATAACTCAGTTGGTAAAGAATCCACCTGCCATGCAGGAGATCCCCGTTAGATTCCTTGGTCAGGAAGATCCCCTGGAAAAGGGATAGGCTACCTACTCCAGTACTCTTGGGCTTCCCTTGTGGCTCAGTGGGTAAAGAATCTGCCTGCAATGCGGGAGTCTTGGGTTCAATCCCAGGGTTGGAAAGATCCTTCCTGGAGAAGGGAATGGCTACCCACCCCAGTATTCTGGCCTGGAGAATTCTATAGATTGTATATAGTCCATGGGGTCACAAAGAGACTGTATATAGTCCATGGGGTCGTAAAGACTGAGCGACTTTCACTTTCACTTTTCAAGCTAATTGCAGTGTTAATACATTCTGAGCCTCCAAATTTTCAATTTGTCAGTCAATAGCATTTTGTAATTTTCCTACAAAGTTCATGTAAGGTTCATTTGCTCCTTGTTTTATAGTAGAAAAGGATCTCTGTGGGACGGTAAGATTGGGTAAACAAAGCCAAGCTTTATGAGCAGCTTCAGAGGTTTGTGTAAAAGTTGGAGCATCCACATTAATTTGAACAGCCACAGTCATGTATTGTCCTCCCATAAGCATATCTACATTAACAGGTATGCCATTTTGAAGATTATTTAAAGCAAGAGTAGTACAATTAGCTTATGAGATTGCAAATGAAGATTGTAAATGAGACTTGCAGCCCATTTGTAATTTGCCAACAACTAATATAGCAGAAATGTTAAAAGCTTGTGAAAATATAGGAACAGAATCCCATAAAGCTTCTATGCTGGCCACTGCATTAATTTCTCAAAAATGTTTTAACTGTGGCAAACCTAGACATATGCAAAAAAACTGCCATTCTGGTCCAAAAAAAACCTTCTCAAAAATGTCCTCATTGCAATAAGGGCTTCCATTAGGCTAATCAATGCCATTCCAAATAATAAGGGGCAGCCTTTGTCGGGAAACTACTGGATGTGGCCAACCCTGTGCCCACAGCAAAAACAGGGGACAAACAAAGAAGAGACTTGAAACATGAATGCCCCAGAATGGAATCCCAACAATCCCTTTCTGAACACCAAGATGGCTCAAAACAAAAACTAATCTCAGATTTAAATGCTGCCACAACTGGCAGTACAGAATTGGACCTTGTTATTACTGAAAGTTGTCCTTTTGATATTATCGATGAAGTTAAATGTATTCCTACAGAAGCTAAAGGTATAGTTGAAATTATTTTAGGCTGCTCCAGCATAACTATGAAAGATATTCATATTTTGCCAGGAGTTTGATTCTGATTACACAGGCAATAGGCAAATTATGGCTCTCTCACATATTTATCAGACAGTAGAGAAAGGGGCAAAACTTGCACAATTATTATTCTTGCCTTGTTTTGTGCCCTCAACAGAAAAGAAGTCCTTTCCTGGACGTTTTAAATCTATGAATGTGGCTTACTGGACTATGCTAATTGACTCAAACCACCTCATATTAACTCTAAAAATTCAAGACCTTTCTTTCAAGGGTTTAATAGACACAGGAGCTGATGTAACTATCATCACAAGACAGGAATGGCCCTCCCACTGGCCCTTAAAAAAGGTCCATGGACAAATGTTAGGTATTGGGGGATTCCAAGAAGATTATCAAAGCATCTTTCCAAAAATCTGTACAGATCCAGAAGGGCATGTTGTTATTAACCATCCTTATGTCATGAATATTCTTACAACTTTATGGGGATGAGATATATTACAAGAGTATCAAATGAAACTGCAAACAAATTTATCCTAAGGGCCACTGCTATTATACCACATTACCCATTATCTGGACTGATGGCCCCTCTGTCTGGATAGAGCAGTGGCCCATGACTAAAGAAAAAAATAGGCATATAGAACAATTGGTTAAAGAACAGTTAGATGCAGGACATATAGAGCCTTTCATGAGTCCATGGAATACTCCCATCTTTATTATCCCCCCAAATCAGGAAAATGGCTTTTAATTCATGATTTAAGAGCAATTAATGCTCAGATGCAACCGATGGGCTCATTACAACCAGGTATTCTAAATCCCTCTCTAATTCCAGAAGATCATGCTATAATAATTATAGATTTTAAGGACTGCTTTTTTTTTTTTTTTTTACCATATCCTTATTTCTTGAAGATAAACAGAAATTTGCATTTTCAGTTCCTAATATAAATAATCATCATCCTTTACAATGGTATCAATGGAAATACTTGCCTTTAGGTATGGTGAATAGCCCCATAATGTGTCAAAGATTTGTAGATCTAATTCTTCAACCATTACAACAACAATTTCTTGATGCCTATACTTATCATTATCTGGAGGACATTCTTTTAGCTCACTCTTCACCACAAAAATTAACAGAAATTCTTTCTTCATTACAGACATATTTGAATTCACAGGAATTAATTATAGCTCCAGAGAAAATCCAAAGCATGCCCCCATGGAAATATCTTGGCTTTCAAATGTTACAGAAAACAATTACTCCTTTATAATTTTCTTTCACAGTTCCAGAAGCATTAACAGTTTATTCTTTACAGCAATTCTTGGGTCACTTAAATTGGGTACAACCTAGCTCAGGCATCCCAACATATGCAATGTTTCCTTTATTTCAATTATTACAGGGGAATGAAGACCCTACTTCACCCTGCTGTTTTTCTCCTCAACATTATGCTTATTACAATTCAGCACTGCTTATGCCAAACATTTTCTTGACAGGTGTGTTCCTTCACATCCTTTTTCACAGATTCTTCTTTCACAAAACATACTCTTACAGCAATACTTGCTCAAATCTTACCTAAAGAGATAAACATCATTGAATGGATACATTAATCAACCAAAATACTGTATCCTTCCTTATCTGCAGGCAAGACTACATCTATTACAGCAAAGATGCTTACATCTCCGTCACCTTACTGGCTCAGATCCACAATTTATATGGGATTATCTAGAGAAAATGTGGAATCATTACATCAAACTAATGAACAATTTCAAATTTCCATATCAGATTTTACAGGGGAATTTATTTACAACTTGCTGATGGATAAAATAATTTCTATTTTATCATTAGTCCCCTTTTCTTTACATCCTATTATTTCTAAGCATCCTATTCCTAACCCTCTATACAAATGGCAGTCAAACTCACTTACCCTCTATACAGATGGCAATCAAGCTCGAGGAACAGTAACCTGGAAGGAAACCTCAGGATGAAAAAAGATCTTTACCAGCCCCCAAGCTTCCCCACAACCTTCTGAATTAGTGGCTGTCTTGCTTGTTTTACAAACCTTGCAAACTTCCTTTAATCTCTCAACAGATTCCTTTTATGTTGTCAATATCATTCGACAAGATGCCCAATTCTATTTTAAATACTTCAATAGATAAACCGTTACTCTCCCTCTTTGTTTCTGTTCAAACTCTTTTAACTAAATGACAACATCCTTTCTTTACAGCTTATATTGAGGACATACACAATTTCCTGGAGCTCTTGTTTGGGGGATCAGCAAGCCGATTCATCTCTTCACCTTGTAGAATCATTGTTTACTGAGGCCTTTCAATCACATCAGTTCTTCCACTAGGGTGCCAAGGCACTACATAAACCATTTGCTCTAACCCTAATGCTGCTGCTGCTGCTAAGTCGCATCAGTTGTGTCCGACTCTGTGCAACCCCATAGACGGCAGCCCACCAGGCTCCTCCGTCCCTGGGATTTTCCAGGCAAGAGTACTGGAGTGGGTTGCCATTGCCTTCTCCAATGCATGAAAGTGAAAAGTTAAAGTGAAGTCTCTCAGTCGTGTCCGATTCTTCCAGACCCATGGACTGCAGCCTACCAGGCTCCTCCGTCCATGGGATTTTCCAGGCAAGAGTACTGGAGTCGGGTACCATTGCCTTCTCCACTCTAACCCTACAGGAAGCCAAAGAGAGAAGAGAAGCCTGTCCCACATGTCAATTATTAACTCGTTCTCTCCATGAAGCTGGCATTAACCCTCACGGTCTTTCTTCTAATGAGTTATGGCAAATGGATGTAACTCATTATCTTCCATTTAAACCATTTCACTTTGTCTGTGTAACTACTGATAACATTTTCAGGCTTTTTGTGGGCTACTGCACAACGAGGAGAACAAGCACATCATGTGCGAGCTCGCCTTCTTGAATGTTTTGCTATTCTAGGACATCCTCAAACCATTAAAACTGATATGCTCCATCATATACATCTCATAAACTTCAGGATTTCTTTTGTCTGTGGGATATTAAACACATCACAGGTATTCCTCACAACTCTATTGGGCAAACCATTATTGAACGTGTAAATGGACTACTGAAATTATCTTTAAATAAACAGAAAAGGAAAGAATTAACTCCTCCTAGGGAATGATTATATTTGCCTTATTCGCTCAATCACTTGTCAGTATCCAAAAATTCTTCATAATCAGCTGCTGCTAGACATTTTACTCCTCCACATTCTCAAGAATACCCTCTGATACTTTCTAAACAACTACCCTCTCCTATTTGGCAAGGACCTGTTAAGTTACTAACATGGGGAAAAGGATATGCTGCTGTTTTGTCTTCATTAAGTTCACTTTGGATCCCTGTCTGTTGTGTGAAATCCTATCATGAGTTGGTGCCAAGGACTTCAAGATCCATTACCAGAGTTTTGTCTATTGACACCTAGATGACTCCTTCTGGCATGCCTCCTCTGAAAAGACTGAGGGATAATCATCCACCAGCCGCTGACATTACTTAGGGGTGATATTAAACATCTTACTTAAAGAGCTGAAATAGCTCTTGTTAATACTGGCACACCTATTATTCCTGAAAATACGTTGCTTTCCCTTCTAGCCACTATAGCTGCTCACTTTGCCCACAAGGTATGGCTGTTTTGGGTTAGTTTTTTACTTCTGTTTTTCACTAGATTTCCTGCTCATATACTACCTAATAATAACTATACATACTGGGCTCACTTAATGAACCCCCCTTTAATTCTCTATTGTCACATGGGAAGATCCAGAAATTCCTATTTCTAACAATGACTCCACCATTACTGGGGGAGAATGGCTTTCTCCCACATCTCCTTTACCTATGCACACCTTAGATTCTCCTTGGACCATCAATGCATCACATCTACCCTTAGGCATAACTAATTCAACAAATGCACAGATATGTGCTTACGCCAGCACTCAACAGTATATGAATAATATGATAAGACCCCCCAAAACAGGATCTCAAATCCTTACCATTAAACATGAGACATTTATGTTTACTGCTGGCTTCTTAGGAAACTTAACATCTGGAATGTCTCACCCTAAACCATCAATCCCATTATGTACTCAAGCCTGGGTTGATATGGGACAGTTTGACAGATTTAATTGGTACGTCTGCCGATCTAGCAATATTTCCACACAGCTCCTCCTGACTGATAGTTATACTATAGAAAATTGGGGTCCACAAGGATTATTAGTTCGAGATAGTAGCAGAACTTGGCATGGTCAGATTTGGAATTGTTTCTTCCCTTTTACTATAACAAATCTGATCCTTCATGGAAAGAAGGAAGGAAAGAAAGAAAGCGAGCAGGAATGAACAACAATGCAAGAATGTAAGAGAAAAATCTGAGAGTCAAGTAGAAGAGTATAGAAAGTAACAGTTCTATCCTGGACATGCTGTTGGATATGCATAAGCATATGGAGTTGACCCACTGGTCAAAAATGAGCAGACACTGGCAGAGTGTCCCCCCCAGTACACCTGGTTCATGGCATCCCACAGGCCTGTTAAGGACCGAGACCTAACTCTGCACCTTTGCTAACCTTATCAAGTCCCTTTGTGGTCATCAGCTGAAACTGTTCACCTCAGATTGGAACTTGAACCCACTTGACAGGGACTCAAACTCAGCTAAGACCATCTTTCAACTGAGATCACACACTTGGTTTAAGGACTTAATGAAGCTCAGATTCTTGATGTCTCATCACTGAAAGAATTCAGACACTCCACAGACAGAATGTGGGCCATCTCAGAAGGTAAGAGTGGCCTTGAAATATGGCATGATTAACTTTTATGGGCTGGGTAACTTATAGGCTAATATGTGAGAGAATTATTCCAGTTATTTTGGGGAGAGGATGGAGATTTCCAGGAATTGGGCCACCCACTGCCTGTTTTGGGTCTTTGATAGCCTTGGAAATGTCATGGTGCAGATGGCTGTGTCACTTAGCTTGCTGATGTTTATGATGAGAGTATACTGAGATTCAAAGTGTAGTGGAAGTAGACTAATTGTCACCTTTGACTGATTTGGTTCTAGTCACTTTATGTCATGTCCTCAGGCTCTGTCATTCTTGTAAAGTGTGTCCGCTGCCTTCTTCCCTCCTGTTTCAGTTATTTCTTGCCTCAAAATCTTATCTCCAAATTTATTGGCCTGTTGTGTGGCAAGCAGAGCAAGCTTGGACTTGATCATAATTTCTGCCACCATCAGGTTAGGTAGGGTTCTCTGGGATGCCCAGAAGATTCCTACAGGGGCTGGTCCAGGGGAGCTTTTCAAAAGGAATGACTTTAAAAGCTGAACCACATGTTCAGTTGAGCTCTCAGTAGAGGAAGAGGAAAAGTGGAGAACAAAGGGAATTTTAGTAGGAAAAAGGCAGGGGCAGACTCTGAGAGGGAGGAAGAGGCTGTTAAAGGGAAAAACCACAGGCCCCAAATGGCATCACTTGTTTTAAATCCATGATGCCAAACCTAAATTTAATACCTGGGTTAATTATAGTTTCAGCCTTTACCAGAAATGTAATTTTAACCAATGAGTTTCAAATTTTTTTATCAGCACCAATGAGGTAATTTGATGGGCCTTCTATACCTGTCAGAGAAGGAAGAGCATCTGCAGATAAAACTGAAAGGTTGCTGCCACAAGCCATGAACACTTGGATTCGTGGCCTAAGGAGGAGAGGAATTCAATCTGGGGCCAGAGACAAGGCTCAATTACTCAAAACTTTTTGTGTAATAAAGTTTTATTAAAGTATAAAAGAGATGGTGAAAACTTCTGACGTAGACGTCAGAAGGGGACAGAAAGAGTGCCCCCTTGCTAATTTTTAGCAAGGAGTTATATACCTATTAGCAAGCTGCTACTTAGAGAAAAGAAATGCCTCAAAACTGAGAGACTGGCACCGGGCCTCTCACCTCCAACATGCATTTTGAGATAGCATTGACTCACTCAAGGTGAGTCATCTGGAGCCAAAAAGCCATTGACGTGAATCTTGAAGAAAGGCAGATTTCCAAGCAAATACATAGTTCATTAACAGAGCTTAAGGAAGACATTTCCATGAGAAAAATGCGTTGGTTAGCTCAAGGTTTGAGATAAAGTTAAGTTCAGGTGGACCAGGTGTCACCATGACAACACAGGATTAGAAAAGAGAAAAAAAAGAAGTCTTCCACTTGCAGTTTATTTCCTCCTGTCACTTGGGGACCTCTGTCTGGCCTTCCTACTGAGGCTATTAACACTCTCAAAACCCTTGCTCTTGCCTTTCCTTCTCCACTAAAAGATGTCCTGGTCTAAAAATAATCCTTTCTTTTCTTTCGCTAATAGCTCCCTTGCTCCTCCATTTTTCCTATAAAAACCTGTTTCGTGCTACCCTGGGAGCACCTTCCAGATTGCTAGATGAGATTGTGCCCTGTTCATGAATCATTGAATAAAGCCAATTAGATCTTCAAATGTACCTGGTTAAACTTTGTATTTTAACAAGAATTTTAAAAAGTCTTGTTTTCCCGCGGGAAAGTTTTGAAGGGATCTTGGCAGGGTTTCCCAATTCCTTACAGGAAAAGGGGTGGGAACAGTGAGGGGCTGCTATGCAACTCTACAGGTTGCAATCCCTGATGCTGGGAAAGGTTGAGGGCTTGAGGAGAAGGTGAAAGAGGATGAGATGGTTGGATGGCATCACCAACTCAATGGACATGAGTTTGGGCAAACTCCAGGAGATAACGAAAGACAGGGAAGCCTGGCATGCTGAAGTCCATGGGGGTGGCAAAGGGTTGGACATGACTGAGTCACTGAACAACTGGGTTCTGGTAGCTCAGCTGGTAAAGAATCCCCCCACAGTGCAGGAGACCTGTGTTCAACCCCTGGGTTGGGAAGATCCTATGGAGAAGGGGAAGGCTACCCACTCCACTATTCGGGCCTGGAGAATTTCACGCACTGTATAGTCCATGGGGTCACAGAGTCAGACACGACTGAACAACTTTCACTTTTACTTTTTGGTCTCTTTACCTGTTAAATGGAGATTATAATACTTTCTTCTTAGGAGATTATAATACTTTTCTTTCTTTCTTCTTATAATAGTTCAAATTGGATTGGATCAGTTTTCTCAAAAGTGGGTTTCACAATGGGATTTTAGATGAGCAATTTTCATGGTCATGATTATTTTGTTGTTATTGTCAACTAACGACAAATTGGCACTTGCTAAGGGCATTTGCCATCTGCCCCTGTGGAGATTGAACCCTGTGCTCTTGCAGCTATTGACCTTCAACAAGACCTAGAGGGAGTTCAAAGTGGAGAATGAGGCAACTAATCCTTTTGTCTTCTTACATCTAGAAAGGTTGCAGAAACCAGTAATCGAGAAACCAAGCACCACACTCAGAGAGTTGGAGAACTCAGGTTTATTATGCCGGTGGGCCCAGAGGAGTTAACACTCCAAGCTCTGAGCCCTGAGCAAAGGAGTTACAGAGTTTTTATAGACAGACTCTAGTGGGCCACACTAGCTGCTAATAGGCTGGTTTAAATTCAGGGGTTTTGAGCGCAGGAGCAGCAGTCAAGATGGGGAGGGGGATGCCTGAGCTTTACACAGACAGGTATGATCAAGCATGTTTGCAGGGGCCAGGCAATTGCAAAGAGCAGGACAAGGGTAAGTGAGATAAGCTCCAGTTCCTAGTATTGTAAGTCCCCACTTTCTGAGACTATTTGACCTACCTATGTGATTCAGACTTTGCAAGGAGCAGGCTGAGTTACAGAGGCAGAACGAGCAGGAGGTTATGTAAAATTTTAACTTTTCCTCTGCATTTCCCTCTCTTGATGCTTCTATCACTCTTTGTAGAAAACATCATCTCATGTTTTGGTAGGACGTTCAGAGTGCCCCATTATTTCGGGGTCTATTGAGGTATTACCATTTGTAACTTTATGGATTCAATCTGAGAGGTTATGAACTGGGTAATAGCATTGAGAATACAAGGGCCAAACAAAAGCGTCACAAAGAGCATGAAGAGAGGACCTGTTAAAGGGAGAAATCACAATGCCCAGCTCCAGACATTGTTCCAGTCACCCCAGGAATTAGCTAGTTTCTCTCTCTTTTTTATGATTTGTTCCTTTAGCTGTTGGACCATGTCCCTGACTATTTCTGATTGGTTTACATAAAAGCAGCATTCTTCATTCAAGAAGAGGCAGAGTCCTCTCTTTTCAGCTGTCAGTAGGTCTACTAGTAGGTTGACTAGTCAACTTCTGGAGTGACTAGAGTAGGGCTCAACATCCTTTGTGTATGAGGGCCATTGTGTTTGGAACCGGAACTTGAGGAGGTTTTGGGGGTCCCAAACTGCTTTCCAGGTGTCCTCATCACAGGAAGTAGCTGCCTTCTTGACTCTGACATGGTGGATCCCAGGGATGACACCTATAACTTTAACAGCAGTAGGGGTTGCCAGGATGACCATGTGAGAGCCTGTTCAAACTTGCTGAAGTGTTTTTTTTTCCCCTAATCTTTAACCCTCATCAGACCTTTAACCCTCTCATCAGACCTCATCTCCTGGCTGATAGGGATGAACCCAATTGCCCAAAGGACTGGGTGTCCTTTCTAAGTTTTCTCAGGTGATATGGCAGGAGACTTTTCCAGGGCCTGGAGATGTTGGGACACCTCCAGTTCAGCTGGTTGTTGGTGGTCTCCCTTGAGCATTTTTATCATTAGGGGTGGTCTCCCATGTAAGATCTCAAAGGGACAAATAGCCTGAGGACCTTGGGGTGCATTTACAGAAGGAGATGAGAGTCCACAGAATCTGCTAGGCAGCTTGTCCTAGCACTGTCTGGGTGTTGGCCGGGGGTACTCTTATCGTACTGCTACTTGGAGAAACATAAGAAAGATTAATATAAGTAGTAAAGCTGCTAGGGGGGCTAGCCAGGAGAACCAGGTCCAGACATTGGTTTGTGACATTCGTGTTTCTCTATATATGGGAAGATGCAAGAATTTGGACTCATAAAAATCTTTACCTGAAAACATCTGAGTATCTGAAGGCCTGTTTTTCCAGGGTTTTCCCAGAGCACAGAGTGCCTTATTTTTTGTTTTCACCCTGAACTCCTTTCAAGGGGGTGTTGAAGGTCAGCATCTTATAGTGGTCCTATTTAATCTTTGTAGAGGCAGCTGGCAAGGGCCAACTTCCAGTCAGCAGGGCCCCTTCATAGCTACATATTTGACCATGTTTTGGGGCATTTCATAGTCATTGTGTCCCATGGTGCTGGGAAGGCTCATTCTCAGGTCTAAGAAAGATTCCATTGACAGGCCACTCAATGTCTTGTCACTAGACCAGGCCTTGTAAGCAGCAAAAGTCTCTGGACCATACCTGTCTTAAACTAGCCTCTTGGAGTAAGAAAATATTTCCTCTCGTTGTTTCTTCCCATATCTAGAGATACATTATTACAATTATTGGTCTCATATGGAACTTCATATCAACATTTTATCACAGGCTCAGTCACACATTTGGTAACATAAGAAATAATCTTTGGAAGCAAGCTACATAGAAAATAATATAGCTAGCAGTTATTAGTAAAGTCAAAAGCAAGAATTTCAGTCAAGAACTTTCACTGGATACAGCCCAGTATGCCCCAGGTCATCTGACTCAGTTAAATGATTATAGACAAGTGTCAAACGCCTGGCTGTACATCATGGAGCATCTGACCTTTATCCAAAGATTGGTTACTGAGACAAGCTTTAGAAAAAAATCTGATTGTCCTTTTTAATAACTTAATTAAGCCTTTTAGCAATATAACATAACAAAGAACTATCTCAGAAGTGAGTCTTAGTAAGTACAGGCCTTAATTAACAAAACTAGAATTTAATATTCAGTGAAACATAATTTTTTCTTTTCTTGGAGAGTTCATTGTGAGGGCATTAACACTGTAGCCAGGTAAGGCTTTAACCCATCAAATAAAAATGCAGTCTCTCAGGGAGCCAGGAAAAGCCAAGCAGTTGTCTTGGATTTCCCATAGCCCTGGCTCTTTGATTTTCAGCTGTTGTTCATCCATTTTTAATTTCCTGATATAGGACCAGACTATTGCCATGTTTTAAGGACATCAGGATAGCAAAAGTCTAACTGTGACGGGTTATTTTTGTTGTTGTTGAAGCAGAATGGGCTTTGTCTACATGTACCATAATCTTATATAATGTTTATTTACTTTGCCAACGTAACAAAAAGATTTTAAAAACAAATATAGCTCACTTAAAGGCAAAGAAATTCATAATCTGTTATTGAAAGCTGTATTTTAAGAAAACTTTGTTTTCTAAACAGAGAGAAGACCAAATCTCAGTCTGGTACACTTACTATTAATAACAAAATTTGTTTATCTGCTTAATCTTAGAATGTATTTTTCATAAATCTTGAAGAACTAACAGTATTTTTCTAAAGGCATGAGAGTAAAACCATAGAAGGCATGTTTAAAACCTGATTCTATTGCAATTGGCAAAGAAACCTGGTCACAACCCTTTAACATGATAACTAGAATTATAATTGACTATATTTTATCAGGGCATATCAGATCTATATGAATTTCACATAATTTTAGGATATCTATATTAGTAACATCAACCATACAGTATAACATGAAAAGATTTATCACCCATTTAACAGTACTTACCATGTAATTTAACATGTCCAGTGAACCAAGCTAGCTTAATAGCTCTTTGGGATGTCTCAGGGGCCCTCTGAAGCATCCCAAAGCTAGCTAGAAGTCAAGTTATTTAGGAAGTTTTGTCAATAAATGTCAAAAGGGTTTATAACAGTCAGGTAGGATCATATAAGTTACTGCAAAATAATAGTTATTTACTTAGCCAAAGTTAACAAAAGATTTTAAAGGTAAATATAGAACAGATCAATTAAGAGATAAAGAAACTTAAATCTCTTATTAAAAGCTGTTCAACATCTGAAGAAAGTATATCTTTTTAACAGAGACAAGCCAAATTAAAGTTTTGCACCCACTTACTTTAAACTCATTTAGGTAAACTTAATTAAATTTATTTTAAACTTAGTTAGTCCTAACCACGCACAAACTTTTTTAGGGTCCATTTTCCACAAACATTTTAATTACTTTCTGTAACACCCACCTGTAAGTCAGACCTACTTTCTTTTCCCTTTATAAAATGTAATTTTGTTTTTTATATCATCTTTATTAAAAACATGCATCTTATTTCCTTATTAGATTAGCAAACAAACATTAATACTAGATATTTAATATTGAATATTTCCCAGTTTACTTTAGCCTGAAATTTATTTAGGTTAATTATTTGTGTATTTAGAATTGTTCGATTTGTAAGCGCTTACTTTTCTTTAGGCCAATTAAATTAGAACTCATTTACAACTTCAACAATATTATCAGAAAAAAAAAAAAAGAAAACATACACTGAGACCTACATAAATACAGACAGACAGACAGAGATCTTATAGCTTTCTGTTTGAAATTTAAAATATCTCTTTGACTCCTTTTTTTTCTTTGCTTGAAGTTCTCCTTTGCCCAAGGCTGAGGTCTCAGGCAAAGCGGGCTGTGTATTTCAAGGACACGGAAAGGGTTAACTTCAAGCTTTTTCCTAGGCAGGCCTTTTAACAAGCTAGTTGTTTTTAATTGCATATGCAAAAAGAATTGGTTTTGCAGTTTACAAAAGGAAAAATTTCTCTCACTCTGTTCAATCAGCAATCGTGCACTCACAATCATTCAGTGGCTATCACAATGCCTCCCTTCTCCCAAGTCCCCAGGTTTCCTTAACTGTTGCTCCCTTCCTGGGAGCTCCAAGGAGGTTATCAGTCACAATGCCTCCCTTCTCCTGAGCCCCCAGGTTTCTTTAACTGTTGCTCCTTTCCTGGGAGCTCCAAAGAGGTTATCAGTCACGGTGCCTCCCTTCTCCTGAGCCCCCAGGTTTCTTTAACTGTTGCTCCTTTCCTGGGAGCTCCAAAGAGGTTATCAGTCACAGTGCCTCCCTTCTCCTGAGCCCCCAGGTTTCTTTAACTGTTGCTCCTTTCCTGGGAGCTCCAAAGAAGTTATCAGTCACAGTGCCTCCCTTGTCCTGAGTCCTCAGTTCTCCCTATCTGATGCCCCTTTCCTGGGAGCTCAGTCTCTCTGGGAGGTACCTCCTGGGAGGTATCAGTCTCCTCTTCTACCCGTTGAGGTAGGACCTAACTGGGAACTGGCCCCGGGGCCTTACCTGATCCTGTGGCCATTCCTGGTGAGTTGGTCTGCCCCTCCAACGAGTCCAGTCAGGGCTCAGCCTTCTAGAGAGTCAGAACACCGATCCGAAAGAGAACCCAGAATACTGTCAGGTGGTGGGTCTCCTTGTTTGTCTCGGGTTCCTTCGCTCCAGCCTGGCCGAGCCACCAATTTGGCGGCTCAAGGGGCTGGCGTGGTTGTAATCTCACTGGGGCCTCCAGAAATGTTGCAGAAACCAGTAATCTAGAAACCAAGCACCACACTTGGAGAGTTGGAGAACTCGGATTTATTATGCTGGTGGGCCCAGAGGAGTTAACACTCCAAGCTCTGAGCCCTGAACCAAGCGTTTTTATAGACAGACTATAGTGGGCAACACTAGCTGCTAATAGGCTGGTTTAAACTAAGGGGTTTCTCCCACAGTCAAGATGGGGAGAGGGATACCTGACCTTTACACAGACAGGGATGATTACACAGGTTTGCAGGGGCCAGCAATTGCAAAGAGCAAGACAAGGGTGAAGAAGATAAGCTTCAGTTCCTAGTATTCTAAGTCCCCACTTTCTGAGACTGTGACCTGTGTGATCCAGACAGGAGCAAGCTGAGTTACAGAGGCAGAACAAGTGGGAAGTTATGTAAAATTTTAACTTTTCCTCTTCAGAAAAGCACTAAATCATTTCACGGTGACACCAGCTCCTCTTGACTAACATAAAAGTTTTTGTAAAAGAAACACTTGATTGCATGGAACTCCCTCACCTCTTTGTGTTACAGAGTCCAAGCTCACTCTTCACCACATTGTAGGCCAATAAATCTGAGAGATGAGAGGTTGAGGCAAGGAAGAGACTTTATTCAGGGAGTCACTGACTGAGAAATAGCAGGCTAGTGCCTCAAAATACCCATCTTGCTGGGGTCTGGATGCCAAGTCCTTTGGTAGAGTCAGAGAGAAAGAAGCAGTATGGAACTAAAGTCCAAAGGCAGAAGAGAGAGGGAGAGGCAGTGGGGAAGTAAAGTGAAAGGGTCTTCAGTCTTGCAAAACATCTCCAAGGGAATGGCCCATCTTTGGAAGGGGTGTGTTAAGTTCCTATATTCAAAGTTTGTTTGGCAGGGTCACTTTATCTCCCTATAAGGTGAACATAAGCACTTTAGTTTACACATAGGCAGAGAGGTAAGGTCCTTTTAAGCAAGCCTCTATGTATGATTATCCACTCCAGTACTATTGCCTGGAAAACCCCATGGACAGAGGAGCCTGGTAGGCTACAGTCCATGGGGTTGCGAAGAGTCGGACACGACTGAGCAACTTCACTTCACTTCACATGTATGATTATAAAACCACAAAAGCAACAAAAAGCAAGCCAAAGAAACAGGTTCCAACATGAAGTCAGAACTGGCTTCTTCTCTGCAACATTTGGAACAGTTTCTCAGACAGCTCTGAGAAACTGCTCCAAAGAGGTAAGCATGGAAAGGTCGATATATATATGTGATTTTGGTGAAGAAGAAGTTCATGTAATCAAGCACACATTTTTGCAAAAGATTTAGTTAGTCCTGAGGAGCTGATGTCACCATGGAAGTGCTACCAAGTCCAAGCTCACTCTGCTTGCCGCATGAATCTGAGACACAAGGTATTGGGGCAAGGAAGATGACTTTGGAAAGCCCCTGAATGAGAAGATTGAAGAGTGGTATCTCAAAATCGCCATCTTACTAGAGGCTGGATACCAGATTCTTTTATAGAACAGAGATGGGGGGAGGTGAGAAAATAAAGCAAAAAGGCAAAATAGAGAGACAATGAGAAAGTAAAAAGGGCCGTGTGTGTGTGTGAAGTCGCTCAGTTGTGTCTCACTCTGCGACCCCGTGGACTGTAGCCCGCCAGGCTCCTCTGTCCATGGGATTCTCCAGGCAAGAATACTGGAGTGGGTTGCCATTTCCTTCTCCAGGGGATCTTCTCAACCCAGGGATCAAACCCTGGTCTTGTGGATTGCAGGCAGACGCTTTATCCTCTGAGCCACCAGGGAAGTCAATAAGTCTTGTGAATAAGTCTGTCTGGGAACAGCCGGCCTCAGGGAAGGGATGTGTTAATCTCTTCTTTCTTGCAGCTATTCACAGGTGGCAGGGTCAGATTATTTCTCTGTGAGCTGAAAAAAGGCACTTTAGTTCCACAGTCAGGCAGAGGGGCAGGATTCTCTGAGGCAGGACATTTTGTATGATTATAATAATATAAGCAAAGGAAAACAAGTCAATGAAACAGTTCCAACATGGAGCCAGAATGGGGTTTTCCCTGCAACAAAGGAATTTAGTGCTTTTCCAGATAAGAGGAGATGCAAGAATTGGGCTCATTAAAATCTCCTAAAAATATCAAACTATCTGAAGGCCTATTCTGTCAGTTTTCCAAAGCACAGAGTGTCTCAGTCTTCATCTCCACTCTAAACTCCCTCCTGGGCTTGTTGAAGGTCATCAGCCACAGCACACATGATTTAACCCTTGTAGAAGTAGACAGCAAATGCCAATTTGTAGTTGACAATCCGCATTAGAAAAAAAGCTAAAGAACTACAGACTCCTCTTTTAATGCATAGTATATTGCTTACGGTTTAGATGTGGGCATTGAAAGGTGAGTTTCTTTCCAGCACAGACGGTGTGTGGCTAAAGCTACAATCCTGATGGTAGAATAGGAATGAGTAAAGATTGAGGTGAGGATTTCAGCAGAGCCTCTAGCACAATGCTCAGCAAGGAATAAATTGCTGATAAAGTGATAAAATTTGCTATTGCGTCACTACCAATGATTTCTGAGTCAGTGTGCTGGTGGCTCCCTATGTAAGGCAGTTGAGAGCTTTGCTTCTTATTTTTTGGAGCTGAACTGGGCTGAGGCTACTGTGAGAGAATTAACTGAGGGGCTCATTGTGTTGGAGGAGGGGGAGGGCAAGTGGTCCTAAGGGGAAGGGAAGGGAACTGGGTTTCCTCCACCCTTTATTATCTTTGCCTAGTTAAGACTGAAGTCTGAAAAAGGGCCCTGGGTGGAGAGCTTTGAATACAAGTGAAGAACACATTGCTTCAGCCCAGGTGTAGGGAAGTGGAGCCCAGAGAACATCAGCCCGGAATGCAAGGCAGCTGAGGCTTAGAGAAGAAAGCCGTGTAACTACAGTGACAGAAATGATAGGTGCTGCCTCCCCAGGTGTGATTCCCAGGCTTTCAGGGAACTGACATTTTGGAGCTTATTAGGAATTCCAGGAGCACCCAACCAAGACCACAAGCCTCAGTACTAGAGCACTGGTGATGTGAGTTGGACATGCATGTTTTCTTTGCCTCTGGTGACCCCTCCTGTTAGCTGTTGTGCAAATTGCCAGTCCTCTGAACTTCCACCTTCATACAATAATAAAGCAAATTTGCCCAGTTCAGGAATGTCATAAAGAAAAGATATAAAAACAAGTTTTTTCTTTTTTAAGGACTACTGAAATGGTGGGAGGTATGTTTCTCTGATGTAAACCTTCAGTGTCTCCCTAGCACTCATAGAAGAACAAAATTCCTAAACCAGGCTATCCCGAATCAATAGTGAATCAGTAACTGAGATATTTTTCCCTCATGACTAGCAGCAATCTTATGCTGACATGTGCACTTGTGTGCACATACCCTTTCACAAAAATCGTATATATACTGACTCCCCCCCTACCTCTTCTGAGCAGTTCCTCAGAACAATCTGAGAGACTGCCCCTGAGCTATAGTCCTCAGTAAGCCTCCAAATAAAACTGAAATTTACACTTTTTACATGTATTTTTATTTCAATTGACATATCTATAAAATGAGAGTATTAACAATACCTGCCCGACAGGATGGTTGAGAATTTAAAAATTTAGAATTGAGCTGAGTGTGAGCTGTTATTAGAAACACGAAACCTGTCTTTTCCAAACCAAGCTCTTTGCACATGCTGTATCCTGTGTTCAGAAAGCTTGTTCCTAATTTTCTTAGTTTACTTCCACTTTTCCTTTGATACCAGCTCACTGGGAACTTCCTTATGGAAATTCATCTCAGAACCCTGAGTCCTCTCTATCCTTGATCAGTCTCCCAATCTGTGTTTTAACAGTACTCTTTGCTTCATGACATTTTTAACATCCATGCCTTATTTGCATTATTCTTCGATGGGTAACATCAACCTCACCATTAGACTGTAAACTCCACAAGGGTAGTGTTGAAGAGGGAAACAGAACAGGCTCCATCTTGAAAGCACGACTCCATCTTGGGCCAGACAGTGGACTTTGAGCTATATGTCCAGTATCTAGGGAAAGGACATACCAACTGGAAAACCAGAGCCCCCTGGATGGAAGAGCCCCAGGGCTCGTACCTAGACTCTCTGTCGCCTTAAAGAATACCCTAATTGTCTGTGTAACCGAATAGAATCATAAATTCTATTATGTTTTTTGGGGTATGACCACAGGCCTACTGATAATTGTCCACTGTTAACCACCTAGGCCTAAGGCATATGAATCACGGGTTATCTTTGATTGTATCTTTCTTTTCCTTTGTTCAGACTAGTTTCAGGGACTTTGGGGAGGTGGGTTTGGGCAGGTACACTTAGAGTATATAAGGTTTTCAGAAAAACTGGTCGACGTCCTTGGCTAGGAAGAGACTCTGGCTTGGGCCCGCCGGTGTAATAAACTGCACTCCACTATCCACATTGTCCTTCTGAGTGAGTGTTTCCCAGAACATGTGGCTACAACATTTGGTGCACTGGCTGGGAAACTCCTCACTTTGAGGAGACAACTCCCATTTGGGAGTACTCCGAGGCCTTGTGGCTCGAATCTTCTAGAAGGGGGATGGCGCCTCGCCCCTCTGGAAGGATTCTGCTTCTCAACGCCCAGACCTTTCATGTTAGCAGGTAGTGGATGGCAGCAGGGGAACTGAGCGCTCAGGTGAGGAGGAACCCACCCATCAAGGAGGAAGAGGGGGCCTGATCACCCCCCTGGGAGGAACTAGAAGGGGCACAGACCCACAGGAGACTGGAATAGGCAGGTGGCGGCAATTGCTTGGTACACAGGTTGATGAGTTGGTTAGGGCTTAGGAAGGAAATTTGTGAATGTCATTTAGGAGGCGGTATCCATGCCGTCTTAGGAAAAATTATTACCAAGCGATCACCAGGGGATTGTTAGGGGAAGAAACTTGGTCTTTGTGTGTTTGTATTCTGCCCTCCCTCAGGAGGTGTCCCATCTGCTGTGAAACTCTTCACCCCCTCGGAATTGTCAGGCTAGAAGGTGGGGGATACATAAGTGAGTACGAATTGGCTTTTCTGGACATGGCCTGGGATGTGGGATATTTAACCCATCTATGTTTTCATCCGCACCTGATCAAACCTACCAAGGCAGAACAGACTTTAAAAGTTAAGGGAGAAACAGTCTTGGACCACGTGGTGTTCTGGTTCGGCTGTGCCAACTGGAGGGTGAAGACATGCCAATCCCCCTTCGCCCTCTGGGATCTGGCAGGTAAGTCTCTTCTCACCCCAATCACCGCCCAGTGCTCCACCAGGACCGGAGGCTGCCTTAATGCCCGATCCAGGGCCAGGTGAAGTTCCTGCAGCAGCTGCTGCTCCTCCACCAGCTCTCCCAGAGACTGTAGACCCACCATTTCAGCAGGCTCTGAGCCCAGCGCTGGAGACCTCTGGTCAACACCCCTAGGATTCCACCTCAGCCAGACCTCCTAGATTGTATCCATCTCTCCCGGTGAGTATTGATGGGAAGGGGGAAGAAAACACAGGAATTAGACAGAGGCTGCGCTCCACCAAGGAAAAGGGGGAAAGAACCCCACTACAGATGTCCCTCGGAGATCTACAGCAGCTCCAGTTCAGGATGCATGTGGGCACTACCATCAGCCCCCTGTAGCCTATTATTGCCAGCATTTTCCTCTACGGATGTATTAAACTGGCAGACACATACTCCACCATACTCGGGGGAGCCACAAGCCATGATTAGACTAATGCAGACTATTTTTTGAACCCACCGCCCTACATGGGATGATATAATCCAACTACTAGTCTCCCTTTTCAGCACTGAGGAAAGATACAGGATCCTAACTGAGGCCAGAAAATGGTTAAGAGAAATGGCATCAGGGGTACTGTGAACCCACAGTGGTGGGCAGAACTAGCCACCCCCAATGAGAGGCCTAATTGGGATTGTAAAACAGAGGAAGGGAGGGACCACCTGGAGAGATAACAGGCGGTTATTTTACAAGGCCTCAAGAGGGGGGCCCAAAAACCTATGAATATGGCAAAACCCTCTGAAGTGATTCAAAGGGAAACTGAATCACCCTCTGAATTCTACGAAAGACTGTGCAAGGCCTATAGACTTTATACGCCAATAGATCCAGAGGCCGCTGGGTCTCAGATGGTGATAAATGTAGCCTTTGTGTTTCAAGCCTACCCCAAAAATGTCAGATGGGGGGACACCAAGTGACTTTTGAATTTTTATACATCCCTGAATGTCCAGTACCTTTGTTGGGAAGAGACTTGCTATCTAAACTGGAGGGGCACAAGTGACCTCCCCCCACCCAGTGAAACATCCACTCTTCGAGGGGGCTCTACCACCTATTTACTCTCCCTCTCAGTAGCCCCTCGAGATGAATGGAGGTTGCACAATCTCCCGGAAGGGAAACCGGACTGGCTAAACAGTTGAGAGAGAGAGAGGGAGAGTTAACTCAACAATTCCCTGAGGTCAGGGTGGAAAACAACCCCCCTGGGCTTGCAGAACAACAAGTCCCAGTGGTACTAGAACTCAAGCCCAGTACAATTGCATCAGCACTTGCCTTGGGCCTGCCAGACCTTGCTAAGCCATTTACTGTTTATGTGACTGAAAAGGACAAGGTGGCTATGGGAATGTTGTCGCAGACTATGGGGACATGGGACAGACCCATGGCTTATCTGTCAAATAGGCTGGACAATGTTGCCACTGGGTGGCCAGGATGGTGGGCAGTTGCTGTGGTTGCCTTACTGGTCCGGGAGGCAACCAAGCTGACTTTGGGCCAAGATTTGATTGTAAAAATCCTGCATGAGGTCAACACTCTCTTGTGAGGGGACCCTCCCTAAATGGCTGTCGACATCCTGGATTACTCAATACCAGGGACTGTTATGTGAGAACCCCCACGTTACTATTGAGCCTTGTCAGGCCCTGAAGCTGGCCACTCTCCTTCCTGTGGAAGGCCCTCACATGATTGCAAGGAAATCCTAGAAGAAGTTTATGCCAGCAGACCAGACTTGAGAGACCAGCCAATCCAAGACCCAGATTTGGTCCTGTGCACCAATGGCACCAGTCTGGTGAAACAAGAACAGTGACTGTCAGGATATGCTGTAGTCATGGAAGAAACCATCGTTGAGGCTAGCTCTCTGCCATCACACTGGTCTGCTCAATGGGCCGAACTATATGCTCTAATCTGGGCCCTCCAGCTGTCAAAAGGTAAGAAGACAAACATTTACACAGACTCCAGATATGCTTTTGCCACTCTATATGTACATGGGGCTCTGTGTAAGGAGAGAAGCCTTTTGACATCTAGTGAAAAAAGATAGTAAAAACAAAGAAGAAATCTTGACTCTGTTAGATGCTGTATGGGAACCTGTAAAGGTAGCAGTGATGCATTCATTGTTGGGGTCACCAAAAGGAAGACACCCCACAAACACGGGGAAACTGACTAGTAGATAAAGCTGCAAAACATACGGTTGAGAAATTTGGGGCTGCTGGTGGGAGATCTATTAGAACCTTTGTACTCTCAACAATGCCTGAGTTAACTCTGACTCTCCCACAGTATACCCTGGCCCAAGACCAGCTGGCTGAAGCAGAAAGGGCCACCAAAAATGAAAAATGTTGGTGGGAACTGCCGGATGGCAGGTTACTGGTACCCAAGGCATCAGCCCCCACACTGGTATCTCAGGTACACCAGGAAACTCACTTGGGACATGAAAGAATGGAAGAATTAATTTAAAAATATTTCTTAATTCTATGATGTTCCTCCTTATGTAGAATGGAATCCTGGAGCTGTTCTGCTTGCTCACAGGTCAGTGCTGCCCCTGGACATAAACAAAAGCCTCCAGGAATACAGTTAAAAGGCACTCTCCCCTTTGAACATTTAGAAGTGGACTTTACTGAGATGAAACCCTGCAGACACTATCGTTATTTACTGGTCATGGTATTTACCTTCTCGGGATGGGTGGAGGCCTTCCCCACCTGAACTGAAAAAGCAAATGAAGTGGCTCGCTGTCTGCTTCAAGAAATAATCCCCAGATTCGGGTTCCCAACCAGTATGCTGCTAAGTTGCTTCAGTCGTGTCCGACTCTGTGCGACCCCATAGACGACGGCAGCCCACCAGGCTCCCCCATCCCTGGGATTCTCCAGGCAAGAACACTGGAGTGGGTTGCCATTTCCTTCTCCAATGCATGAAAGTGAAAAGTGAAAGTGAAGTTACTCAGTCGTGTCCGACTCTTAGCGACCCCATGGACTGCAGCCTACCAGGCTGTTCCATCCATGGGATTTTCCAGGCAAGAGTACTGGAGTGGGGTGCCACTGCCTTCTCCACCCAACCAGTATAGGAGAGCGTCTCTTTAAGTGTCTGGTTGGTTCATTCCACCATCCCAGAACTCTGGGGCCTATATGCAGTGTGTAGTTTCCATTTGATATTTAGAGTTTACATACCTGTTGAATTAAGTCAGCTACTAAGGCAGGGCCATTGTCTGGTCCCAACAGTAGCTGACTTAATTCAACAGGTATATAAACTCTAAATATCAAATGGAAACTACACATTGCATATAGGCCCCAGAGTTCTGGGATGGTGGAATGAACCAACCGGACACTTAAAGAGACGCTCTCCAAATGTATCATAGAGACTGCTACTAGGTGGACTTGCTTCCAATGGCTCTGCTTAGACTCAGGATAACCCCATGGTCCCATGGCTATTCTCCATACGAAATTGTGTATGGGAGATCCCCTCCCATAATAAAAGAGGTGTCAACAAATTTGCCTCAGGTAAGGGGGGATGAGATTTCACAGCAGATGGAACAACTGGGTAAGGTAATAAATCAGGTAACTAAGTTTGCACAAGAAAATGTGCCATTCCCCCTTGGGGAACAGATTCATGAATTTGTGCCTGGTGAGCAGGTGGCCCAAAATGGAAGGGTCCATATACTGTTGTTCTAACCACCCCTACAGCAAGTAAAGTTGCAGGTGTCACTCCCTGGATCCACCACGTGAGGGTGTAGAGAGAGCATACCATGCAGACACAGAGGATGCCAAGTGGACTATACAAAAGGACCCCACTGACCCCTGTGAAACCAAGATCATCTTAAAGAAGAAAAAGAGATGAAGCTCTACAGTCAACTGCTGCTACAAGGACTTGCCAGTATCATCTTGAGACTAACCATAGTTTTGGCACAAGGAAGGACCTGTGCTATAATTAAAGTTGAATGTTGTGTATATATTCCTGATTTATCTGGCAATATATCAGCCACCCTAGATGACATGAAAGGTCAGGTAAAAGCTATGTCTGATGATAATATTCCTTTTTGAACTTCGGTCCTATCTTGGGTGAAGGATGATGTGGAAAACTATATTTACCATTGTTATAGTTGCCTTGATAGTTTCTGCTTTGTGGACCCTGCATTTTACGATGTATTATGAACTTTGTAACCCAAAGGTTGGTATCATTCTCCCAAATTGGCGGTTGAAGAGCTAGGGTGCAATATATACCTATGAATGATGCTCATACTATGAGTTAAGAGCATCAAGAGAGGGGAATGAAGGAGGACACAGACAGAACGGGCTCTGTCTTGAAAGCAGGACTCCATCTTGGGCTGGACTATGGACTTTGATCTTTATGCTCAGTATCTATGGAAATGACATACCAACTAGAAAACCAGACCCCCGGATGGAAGAGCCCCAGGGCTCATACCTAGACTCCCCATCACTTAAAAGAATACCCTAATTATCTGTGTAACCAAATAGAATCATAAAGTCTATTATGCTTATTGGGATATGACCACAGGCCTATTGATAATTGTCCACTATTAACCACCTAGGCCTAAGGCATATGAATCACGGGTTATCTTTGACTGTATCTTTCTTTTCCTTTGTTCAGACTAGTTTCAGGGACTTTGGGGGAGGTGGGTTTGGGCATGTACACTTAGGGTATATAAGGTTTTCACAAAAACTGGTCGGGGTCCTTGGCTAAGAGGAGACTCTGCCTTGGGCCCACCAGTGTAATAAACTGCACTCCACTATCTGCATTGTCCTTCTAAGTGAGTTTGTTTCCTGGAACGTGTGGCTACAACAGTGTCATGGGCCAAATTATGTCCCCTTAAAATTTATAGGCTGAAGTCCTAACCCCCAGACCTCTGAAGGTAGTTGTATTCACAGATGGGGGCCTAAAAAGGTGATTAAGCTAAAATGAAGTCATAAATTTGGGTCCTTAATCCAATACAACTATTGTTCTTACAAGAAGAGATTGGGATACACATACACAAAGAAGGGGCTATGTGAAGACCCATGAGAAGGTAGCCATCTACAAACCAAGGAGAGAGGCCTCAGACTGAAACCAATCCTACCAACACCTTGATCTGGGATTTACAGGATGAAGAACTGAGGAAATAAATCTCTTTCATTAAAGCTGCCCAGCTCACGGTACTTTGTTATTAAAGCCCAAGCAGACTAATACAGATGACGACCAGTTGGCTTTGCTTATCCTTGTGTGTCCCCAGTCCAGGACTGAGTAGGCACTCAATAAACATTGACCAATGAGTGAATGAAAGTGCTGAGAGTCAGGCAGCAGCACTAGGATCAGTTTCCACCTGCTTCTTCTCTGCATGGTTGGTTTCAGCTGCCCAGAGCCACCCTTTCCATTTCTGGGCTTCTGAGACATGACTTTAGGTCCCTGTATTTTTCCTGGATGAGACAGCATGCTAGCATTTGGAGTTGATGTGTTTGTATATGGAGGAAGAACAAGATATGAGGCAGAGTGTGATATTCAGTGATCATTTCTGTAAAATAATTTTTTTTCATTAAAAGACTTAAATATATTCACTGAAAAACTTGGAAAATAAAGAAATGTAGGGAAAGGAAAAATCTATCACCCATTATTTTCAATACTGAAGAAAATTTCTGTTAACATTTAGTGTATCTTCCTCCAGACTTTTTTCTTCTGTAGATTTTCCTTTATCATAGAAAGTTGTGGTTCCCCACTATACATATATTATTTTTACTGACAAAATGAATGTAGCCCAAGTTTTTCCCAACACGTATTTTTAATGGCCAGCTATAAAACATGGTATTGAGTTAATATACCACAATTTAGTTAATCATTACCCTATTACTTAGGCATTAATTACCCCCCCCCAATTTGTCACTGTCTTAAACAATTCTACAGTAACTATCTCTTGAATATTTTGTTTTGTAGTGATTTCTAAAGATGGAGTTTCTGAACTAAAGGTATGATTAAATTTTGTGGCCCTGGATATGATTACCAAATAGCTTTATCAAAAGGTTCAAGTGGTTACACTGCCCCTGGCAGTAAGGTCACAAGTGCTCCCAATACTCTGGTGACCTGTCCTTTGGAGGGCTAGCTAAAAGCTTATTAGGAAGTAAGACCAGTGGGCAGCTACTGAGGATACCTCCGGACAGATGAGGAAGTTAAGCCACTGAACAGTTGCTAGACAGGGCAGTGGCTCTGAATTGGTGGTTAATGATGTTCTTTGCTTTCTTCCAGGGTCATCTAATGATGCTAAGGATGCCCACTTGGAGACTGCAAGCCTTTGATTTCAGTAGGGTTGAAAGGATGTTGCTCCAAGTGGGGATTAACCAGTGATCCCACCACTTGCTCTTGGAAGTTTCAGTGACTTATGGGACCTTTCTGGGGTTGCTTCTCATTTTTCCACTCTTGACTTCTCAATTTACTCCTTTGAATCTTTCCAGAAACCGTCTTTGGAAGTTCAGAAACGAAGGCCATCTAGTGACCATAAAAAAAAAAACAAACAAAAAACTCTTTACAATTATCATTTCACAGCAAGACTTTTGTCCTGAAAGAATCATTACCCTCTGACATGTTATTGGAAAGCATCCATGATTCCTGATTTTCCCCAAATGGCAACAATAAAAACAGCTGGCCTGGAATACAGGCACTTTCCAGAAGCATTTCAGTACCACCCATTGAATCTTGTTTATGCCAATTTTTAGGGCAGGCACACAGTGTGCTAAAAGGAAGGCCCAGTGAAGAAACAGGGAGAAATGGATGAAGCAGCAGCCAGAGTTACTCAGTCTTCACACTCCTAGTGCCTGGCCCTGAGTAGGAGTGCATGGAGCACATACCCATTTGATTTCCCAGCTTTTCATGTCCTAGAACTTCCAGATGTTTACCTTCCTGGGGTACTTGTATGGAGCAGTCACCCTTTTCACATGCTCCTGGAGTTCTTGGGTTAGTTTCTCTGGGTCATGCGAGGAATAAGCTGGAGAAAGAACTATAAATGCCTTTACCACCTGTTGAAAAAACCAAAACCAAACAAAGGAAAAAACAAAGAATCAGTCCCCATATAACAACTCTTTTATGTTTAACCTAGCTTTGTGAATAAGTGCTTACATTTACCAGCTCAACATGAAACTTTTACCAGTGCCTTGGAGTGGGCCAGCAAATTGGACACCAATATTTTTCTGTTGTCTGCCTTTTTAGGATCAATTATTGGGAGTAATTATTGGGAATTATGGCTTTTATAGAGTGATTTAGAATCCTATTTACAAAACTCTTCCCCATACATGAAATGACACTGTTAGAAGCCAACATGCTTCTCTTAAGATGACAATACTTTGGAGAGAGGAGTTTCACAGACTCCTTAGGGCTCATAGTACACCTGTGTGTGCTTAGTTACTCAGTTGTGGCTGACTCTTTGTGACTCCGTGGACTGTAGTCCACCAGGATACTCTGTCCCTGGAATTTTCCAGGCAAGGGTCCTGGAGTGGATAGCCATTCCCCTTTCCAGGAATCTTTCCAACTCAGGGATTGAACCCATGTCTCTTGCATTGCAGGCAGATTTGTTTTACCATCTGAGCCACCAGGGAAGTCTTTTCCTAACTAGGAAGGCAGCTAGGAATAGGGTTGGAGAGGCAGGACTGGGGGAAAATTTATACCATTTTCAAGGGGTGGTGGGTCTTTCTGAGACTGCATGTATGAGTATTTGCAATCAGCAAGCATTTTGCTGCACAGCTGTTTCAGGCATCCTGAAACATCCTGGACATTCTGCACCTTGGCTCTCTCTGCCCATATCTTTCTTGCAGGTTGCCTCTTGCTAAGGACAAGAAACAGTCCCAGACTCAGACACAACAGAACATGGTTTCTGATGGAAACCATGGAAGAGTTCATGGAAGAGTTCAAAGGCCAGCATACAACTCTGCCAACAATACCCTCAGCAGTGGTTCATTGTCTTTATACACATTCCAGTGGTGGGCATCTCATACCATTTCAGGTGCAGATAGATCTGGCTTTTAGGAAGGGCCTTCTCTTACTGTTAAAACTACCCAGCATTTATCAAACAGTTTCTATGTGCCAGGTTCTAGTCTGAGCACTATTCTTGGCTTAACTTTGAACATACAGGGATTTGTCACAGCCCCAGTTAATTTGGGGCATGCAGGACTAGGCATACTTTTCCAGGTACAATTTCTGTACCTCATAGATGGGACTCTCATCTCCTTCACTGTTTATTAGTGGTCTCAGATTTTGGTGGGTATCAGAATCACTTGGCTAGGGGCTTCTGGTCAAAATGAAGACTCCTTAAGGTTGCATCCCCAATCACTTTGATTCAGCAAGTCTCACTTTAAGTCTAGAAATCTGTATTTTAAACAAAACTCCCAGAAGATGCAGCTGTGAGCAGTCCAGGGTCCAGACTTTGCAAATCACTCCTCTCTCCTGAGGCTTCTGAGGATGTAGCTTGATCTTGTACCAACTTTCATAAAGTAACTACATTATACTTTAGGATTATGCTGGATTTATAGCCACTGAAAAGTTCATAGGTCTGCCTATGAGTTTATTTCTCTCATACTGTCCCTTCTTCTGGCACCCATTGGAAGGTATTTGCATATTTCCTGAGAAAGGCCAGCTTATTAAAATTGGCTCATCTTTCTGATATATCATGGACTTCCCAGATGGTACTACTGGTAAAGAATCTGCTTGCCAATGCAGGAGACACAAGAAATGCAGGTTTGGTCCCTGGGTTGGGACGATCTCTTGAAGTAGGAAAGGGTGCCCCACTCCAGTGTTCTTGCCTGGAAAATTCCATTGTCAGAGGAATCTGACAGGCTACAGTCTATGGGGCTGCAAAGAGTTGGACATGACTGAGTGACTGAGCACATCTGACATATCAAGGTCACTTGGGATACTTAGTTTGTCATCCCTCAAGTTGGCTATCCCTACCAGGTCACAGCCAGCAGTGACCATGTTTGGCGTGCTCACTATACTCTCATCTGCAAATAGAAAAGGACCTTTTATTGGACAGGGTAAATGACAAAGCCCACACCTGCCACCAACATCTCCATCTAACAGCCCCTTTTGGATCCAGTTCCATGTCCAGTTGACACCAAAGTGTTTATATTTTCCCATGGTGTCCCTCTGGAGAGTATTTGTATCCTCAAAGACATGAAGGCAATGCTTAGCCAAAAGACATGTGTATTTGTCTGATGGTGGGATTTCAGGCTCTGTGGTACCTGGATGGAGTGAGATATGGGGGAACCTGGGCCTTCCAGGTTACTCTGCTGGGTGCTGGTAGGTACAGAACCAGGAGGGAATGCTCTTGGTTGGACTAGTTACCTCCCCTCTAATGGGGTCCGGGCTGCTGACCACAGCAGACTCCAGGACAGCTGGGTGCTCAGCAAGTGCACTCTCCACCTCAACAGGCCCGATCCGGTAGCTGGAAGAGAAAAACAAACTCTTTCAAGGGTCCTCCCCTGTCCTATGAAGCTTCAAAGGAAGAAGTAAAGTATAGACAACTTGACCTTGAGGAATTGATCACGTCATCATTTCTTCCCATGAACCAAAAGTAGCCATCCTTATCCATGTGGGCTCGGTCCCCTGTGATGTAGAAGTCCCCTCGTTCTGATGCTGCTGTCTTCTCAGGGTTGTCCTGAAAGACACAGTGAGTCCATTAAGGGCCATCTGAACACAGTCATTCAGTACATAAGGCCTAAGCAGTCCCTTGCAGATGTCTGAGGACCCCTCAACAGGAAATCCAGTGGCCAGATCCCCACTGGACAAGGAGCTGTGAATCTGTGGGTTTTCCCTTTTTTAACTGAAAGGAAGCTGCCAGAAAATGATTAAGGACAGATACTCACTACCATCCTTAGAAGTGTCTAGGCAGCATACTTGTGGGCAGGGGGGTGGGCACAGGGCTGTTAGCTCTTTTTTTTTTTTTTTGTAATGAATTAATTTTTTAATTGAAGGATAACTGCCTTACAGAATTTTGTTGGTTTCTGTCAAACATCGACATGAATCAGCCATAGGTATCAGGACATAGGTATACATATGTCCTCTTCCTCTTGAATCTCCTTCCCACCTTCCTCCCCATCCCACTCCTCTAGGTTGTTTCAAAGCCCTGGTTTGAGCTCCGTGTTTTTCAGGATAAAAGAGCACACTGATACTCTTTGTGCTCAGCAATCACTGAAAATAGAAAGGGGATGGTTGGCAAAAGCAAGGGTAGAGGAAAGAAATAAAACATCAAATTCTGATTCTCAAAGCTTTAAAGTAAAAGCTACTGCTCAGCAGGAAAAAGGAACAAGTTATTGACACATGCAGATGAATCTCAAAAACATGTGCTGAAAAAAAGAAAGCAGACACACACAAATTAATACTTTGATTCTATTTACATAAAGTTCTTTTTTTAAAAAAGGGGAAAATTATTCTCAATGATGACAAGCAATTTAGCAATTGCCTGGATTCTAGGAGTCGGCTGCAAAAGGGCACAACAGAACTTTTGGGGAAAATAAACAATGTTCTGTATCTTAATTGCCATGGTGGTTACACAGGTGAATACATGTGTCAAAAGTCATTGAATACACATGTCAAAATTCATTGATCTGTACATGTAACACAGGGACATTTCATTGTATGTAAATTATACTTTAATTTAAAAAATGCATTCTGAAAAATAAAGAAAAGCTAAACTATCAATACCTAAAACTGAATCTAACACAAAATCTGTAAGAAGCATATACAGAAAAGATAAAACTCTATAGAACATCAAAGAAGATATGCATAACTAGAAAGATACGCTTAATATCATAAAGATGTTAATTATCCACAGATTAATCTATAAACAATGCAACTCCAACTAAAATGCTAACAGTTTCCAGAGAACCTGACAAGTTGATTCTAAACTGACCATGAAAGAAAAGAGAAGTAAGAGTAAGTAGGCAAAACATTTCTAAAGAAATTAAGTAAGAAGGAGAAATTTATTCTATTAGATATTGAGACTTATGATAATGTTTTTGTGAATAAGTCTCTTTCTCAGGGTAATGATGCTTGTTGTCAGGCTGGGCATAGAGATGTATTCAATGTGCTGCTGTCAGAGCCAAGGCCCTCAGGAGGGAATGTGCTACACAAAGCTTAATAATCATATTACTCCCAAAGTGGGGGACCTCTAAATAGTCATTAAAAAAATGAATTTTTCCAAAAATATTGAGTGCCACAAAAAAGGTTCATGACATAATGTTAAAAAGTACATAGTACAAAGTTGTGGTATGGTGTGGTACTAATTATATGTGAAACTGTACTTGAGGACCCTTTCATTTTAAAAAATTTATCATTTCTATATTTCTATATTAATAATCATATATTTCTTATAGAATAAATACAAAATAAAGATGAAGGATGACAAAAGATCAGTCTCACTATTCAGATAACTAAGGCTAAAAATTTGATCTTGTGTATGGGACCTTTTCATGGCTTATCTGTGATTCTATGCATATACACGTTTGTGTGAATACAAAACATTCTGTTCTATGTATTTCTAAAATCCAATTTTACTTTAGTTAACAATATATCATGAATATCTCCTCAGAAGAATAAAAAGTCAAATATAAATATGAAATATAAAATAGTTGCATAATATTCCTGTGTGACTGCAATATTAATTATTTAAACAATTTCATGTTATTAGAAATTGGATTCATTTTCTTTTTAGTCCTTTCCCTTTCTTTTTTCTTCTTTTTCTATCTTTCTTTCTATCTCTTCTTCTTTTTTTAATATGGAGGGCTATAATATCATTTATGTAACTAATTTCCCACTGTTAGAAATTCAGATAGTACATCCACATTTTTTTGTCTGTTATAAACAACTCTCTAATGAACATCTGGCATTTGACAGTTTGCTTCCCTATAGGAAAATAAGTAAATTCCTTACCCTGGGCATAAAATTGATGTGGGCACATTGGTTTAATTGACAAGTACAATCTCAGCTATTTGGAATGTACGCACTAATGAAGGGGGATGAGCTTACCTGGTCAGTCCTACTGACAACTCAGCATTCACAGAGCAACTCTGGCCTGACAACCTCTATTAATTTTCAATGCTCCATGATTCTCATGAAGAGATTAAATGCCTTAAGAATTTTCTTTGCTAAAAATCACCCAGAAACAAAACTAACAGCTAATGCTAGGATGAAATGAAAAAGTTGAAGAAAGGAAATGTTCTTGTTAGGAAAAACTTTACACTGACTCTCAATGGCATGATCACAGACTCACAAAGGTCCTATATGGAAGCCCTATGAGGACAAAGGTCTTATCTTTCCTGTCCAGTGCTGAATGCTTAGTGGCATGAAGTCGGTACTCAGTGAATACAGAATAAATTCTTCAGGAAAGTCAAGGATTTACTTTTGTTTACAAAAGTGATTAGAAGGAAATACATTTAAATTTTCACATCATCTCTGCTTGATGGAATTACTATCTTGTTGTTGTTGTTTTGTAGGTAGCTTGTGTGGCCTCCTGGTGGCTCAGAGGTTAAAGCATCTGCCTGCAATGTGGGTAGACCTGGGTTCGATCCCTGGGTTGGGAAGATCCCCTGGAGAACGAAATGGCAGCCCACTCCAGTACTCTTGCCTGGAGAATCCCATGGACGGAGGAGCCTGGTAGGCTGCAGTCCATGGGGTTGCAAAGAGTCGGACACGACTGAGCAACTTCATTTTCTATGACTTTAAATGGAATATCATGAAAGATTTTCCTCTTGTAATCACAGAAAAGTCACAAAATACATGTACAGCATTTCAAAAACAAATGGACTGTTTTTCATCTGCTTCTTCCAATATTGCTGCTGACTGAGGCCTAGTATACACAGCAGATGGAGTTCCTATAGATTTGGGCCACACATATGGATCACCTGGGAGCTGAGGCCCATTCTCAGAAAAGTTGCCTCTCACTGACTTGGAAGTTGAGTATCAGTAATGGATGAAGCTTCCAAGCTGCTACTAATGAGCATCCAGGATTGAGAACCAGGTCAGCAGAGTTTTGTAGAGAAGAGTTTGGAGAAAACAATCCATCATAAATACCACCCAAAGTAGGTATAAGGGAGAATTTATTACTGGATTATCACATAAACTTGGACTGGAAACCCAGGACACAAGCCCTGACAGCAAACCCTTATCCACACAAGACTGAAGGCAACGAGTCCTGAAAACTAGGCTCTTATAAGAAATTTTAATTTTACCTTCGATAAGTCCCTTCCCTTCTCTGAACCTTGATTTTATCATCATTAAAATGATTGAGTTGCCCTTATCTCATCATTAAAATGATGGCATGTGCCCTTAGACACACCACATTTAAATCCCATGTACTGTACATATTAATACTAAGTGATTGATATTGGATAAGTCACTTCATCTTTCTATAACAGCTTCCTTATTGATAATAACATCTTATCAATATTAGTGCCAACTCATGCAGTTATTGCAAAAGTTAAACAAATAAATACTTATAAAGCATGGAGCACCATGCTTGGGACAGTGCAATTGCTGTGAAAATGGCCATTCCCTGTTACTTACCAAATAGCAAGTGAAGAAACAGAAGGGTCTGGTGGGTCTAACACGGATAGCAACATTCCCTTCTTCTCCAGGAGGTAAGATATTGCCCTCCTCATCTACAACCTGGCAGAGAGATCACAAGAGGGTGTCTTGATGTCTGTACAGCCAGGCCACCCTGCCGGATGTCTGCTATTGCTAATACAGATATGTGTGTTTGCTCTCTTCTTCAAGCCTTATCAACAGTTGGGAGAGGCTGCCTACCTGCACATCATATGGTGGGGACGCTTTCCCCATGGATCCTGACTTGATTTTCATCCCTTTTGGATTGGCACAGATTACAACCTGAAGAGAAACCAGAACCAATAAGGAGGAGGCTTTTCTCCTTAGTCTCCTTCCTGGTCCGTGCCTTTCCTTTCACCCTGCCTTCAAACTCTGTCTCCTTCTTTCTTCTTCTTCCTCTCTCCTTCCTTTCATCTTTCCTTTCTTCCTTCCCTCCCTTTGCTTCCTTTCTTCCTTCAATTCTTTCCATAGAGAACAAACCCTTATTGAACACTCAAATGGACACTCACACATAAAGAGCTTAAGCGGTCACGAAGCTAAATGACTCAATTAATCACCAAGTCTGTGCCCAGGTGGCTGTAGAGAATGCTGTTTAAGACTGGGCGCTGACCAGAGACTGACATGGGCTGTCCTGGTGGAGACAAATACCTCAGCCATGAGCGTTAGTTCGCTGGCTATGGTGTCATTGTGAAATTAAATTACCTTTAAAACAAAAGAGAAGAAAGGCCGATTGTGTTTCTAACAAAAGCTAGTGTTTTGTTACTAGCTTCTCCTCCTTGTGAATGGAGAATGGATTTCCCTGGTGGCTCAGATGGTAAAGCATCTGCCTGCAATGTGGGAGACCCGGTTTCGATCCCTGGGTCGGGAAGATCCTCTGGAGAAGGCAATGGCAACCAGTTCCAGTACTCTTGCCTGGAAAATCCCATGGACGGAGGAGCCTGGTAGGCTACAGTCCATGGGGTCGCAAAGAGTCGAACATGACTAAGCGACTTCACTTCTCCTCCTTGCGGACAGGGCAGTCCCTGAAGGTGTCACAGAGACAATAGCCAGAAATGCAGGAGGCCCTGCAGACCAGCTATCCCTATTGACTGGCAGAAGGCTCAAATGGAGGTGACCTGGGCAGGGACTGGCCTGGCAGCACTCACGGTTTCAGACTGGCCATAGCCTTCGTGCAGCTCCAGGCCCGTCTGGCTCTTCCACTTTTCCCTCACATCAGGAGTCAGGGCCTCCCCTCCGGTCACACAGTGTCTCAAGCTCTGAAACTGGTACCTTTCTCAACCAAAAAACAAGGCCACATGTGTCAGAATCCCCATGCCCAACCCCACACTCTAGCACTGCTGGAAGACACCTTGAGGCACTAAAGCATAGGCGCCCATACTTATAAAGATTTATAAATCTGCCCCAAGTGCCCTGACCTTGCACGCATGGACAGAAAATTTTTTTTTTAATCTTATCTGAGTTTAAAATAAAATCAGAACCTCACACAGTAGGTTTTGGCATAACAATGGTGAATTCCATGTGAACTGGTCAAAATGATTTAGTTGCAAACAAACTGATTGATAATAAGTTGGTTAGGACAACCACCTGTGAAAAAGAGAAATCAATTAACAACTAAGAAGATAGAAAGTAGCCCTTTAGAAACCCCCAAATTCTGACAGATATTAAGTCTTTTGCAAAAGTATTCAACAAATTATTCAACATGTGAAAGATCAGAGACTGTAAATAAATTTATGATCATTTTCCCCTTTGGATTAAATTGGTTTGGCTATTACCTAATATCTTTCAATCACTTTCTGCTTAAACAAATCATTCTAAGCCTGCTTTTAATCAAATCATGCTGTGTAAATATTCACAATATATTGACAGATAGGAAGAATTCTTACATCATAGAAGAATTAACCTTGAGAATCATGGAAGAACTCACTCTCTTAGGCACTTTATGACCAGATATATGGGATTAGGGAAGATAAGGGGGTTGGGGCAACTCCCATTACTTGGGAGAGAATAGGCAAAGGGAGACAGAGATGAGGGTCAGTAGGTTACCAATGGGGATGGGCCTCTCTCTTCCCAACCCAGCAGTGAAACTTGCCCCATCAGAAGATGTTGCCTTGGATTCACCCGAGACGGGAGCCATCTGCAAGGTCTTGTCACCCTCTGTTGGGTGCCCAGTGGCATTCACTTGAGAATGGCTGGCTGGAGTTGGTATGGGATGGATGGAGCTTCTATTGTGGTGGACTTGTTAGTCCCACCAGACCTAAGGCTCTGGCCACAAACCTATTCCACAGGTGATTAACAATTATCCATCATTTTTTCTAATCTCGTTGCTGAGGGAATGGCCTATGGGTATTGGGGTGTAAGCACCAAAATTTCAGACTGTTTAGTTCTACTCGGTTCAGTTCCATTTGGTTGCAAATTCCTGGGGGCCAGAAGTTCATTCCTAAGAGGTGTCTACAAAGGATATGGGTATATATGGTTGTGAGTATGTGTGTACATGTGTGTGAGAGAGAGAGAAAGAGAGACACTGAGAGAAAGAAAAGTGGGATAAGAGGGGACACGTGTTACAAGGGGTACCTGTGCTATATATTTAGATACTTGGGTATCTAAAAGCACCAAAGCACCAAAAAGATGGGCCATACCTGGTTAGGTCCTCCTGCACAAGCAGACGGAACATGGTGGGGACACAACAGAGGGTGGTGATCGGGAACCTGGACAGAGTCTAAACAAAAACAAAGTGTGGAGATCTTCTTAGAGTGACGAGGGTGGGATTTCATGGAGGGGGAGTGGGTGAATCAGGTCTTTATATTCCCATTACCAGAGGAGAAAAGTTGAGAACGCCATGTGGTACCCGGCGTCCGAGATGGCCTGGAATGATTTCCACCTACCAGTATTCAAACTCGGTCCCCTCCCACAATGTACCACATTTGGTCTATGTGACCAGTAGGCTAACCCAGATGTGGCAGTAGGACTACAGCTTCCGCCTTGGGCACTGTCACTGTCTCTCTGTCTCTTGGTTCCCTCACTCTGGGAAAAACAAGCTGCTGTGTTGTGAGAACACTCCGGTCATCCAATGGACAAGTTCTTGTAGTGAGCAACTGAAGCTTCTGGCTAAGAACCAGTGAGGAATTGGCATTTTCTAAAACCTATATAAGTGCAATTTAAAACATAATCTCCAATCCCAGTCAAATCTCAAGATAGCTGCAGCCCTAGCTGACATCTTTTGTCTTATTATTGTGATAAATATAACGGAAAATTTACCATTTTAACTATTTTTAAGTACAGTCCAGTGCTATTAAGTAAATTCATGCTCTTTTGCAATCATCACCACCACTCACCTCTAGAACTTTTTGTAATCTTCCCAAACTAAAACTCTCTACCTGTTACATGATAACTCCTTATTTCCCCTCCTCCCATCCTCTGACCATCTACTTTGTTTCCATGAATTTGATTACTCTAGGTATTTATATATTATCTGTCTTTCTGTCCTATATATTATTTCACTTAATGTAATGTTTTCAACATGATGTAGTATGTAGCAGGATTTCCTTTTTTTTAAAGGCAGAATAATAATCTGTTGTAAGTATGTGTCACATTCTATCTGGGTTGATAGAACTTGGATTGCTTCCACCTTTTGACAATTATGAATAATGCCACTATCAACATGAGTATAGCTTTCTGACCTCTTGACTGCAACGCTTTGAGAAACCCAGATCCAGAACCACCTGGAAGCTGATCCCAGATTCCCGATCATCAGAAACTGTGAGATAATAAATATTTGTGCTTTAAATTTATATGTTGTTTTAGTCACTAAGTCATGTCTGACTCTTTTGAGCCAAGAATACTGGAGTGGGTTACCATTTTCTTCTCCAGGTGATCTTCCCAACTTGGGGATCGAACCTGTGTCTCCTGCATTGGAAGGTGGATTCTTTACCACTGAGCCACCAGGGAAACTCCTTTTTAATTCATATATTTTGGAGTAATTTACTACACAGCAGTAGATGACTAATACACTACTTCAGAGTTGGGGGAAGGGGAGGGAGAAGGCACACATTGGTCTATCAAGCCCTGGACGAGTAATAATGATGGTGAGTTTGATGATGATGACTCAAAATTCTCCAAGCCAGGCTTCAGCAATATGTGAACCATGAACTTCCTGATGTTCAAGCTGGTTTTAGAAAAGGCAGAGGAGCCAGAGATCAAATTGCCAACATCTGCTGGATCATCAAAAAAGCAAGAGAGTTCCAGAAAAACATTGATTTCTGCTTTATTGACTATGCCAAAGCCTTTGACTGTGTGGATCACAATCAACTGTGGAAAATTCTGAAAGACATGGGAATACCAGAACACCTGATCTGCCTCTTGAGAAATTTGTATGCAGGTCAGGAAGCAACAGTTAGAACTGGACATGGAACAACAGACTGGTTCCAAATAGGAAAAGGAGTTCGTCAAGGTTGTATATTGTCACCCTGTTTATTTAACTTATATGCAGAGTACATCATGAGAAACGCTGGACTGGAAGAAACACAAGCTGGAATCAAGATTGCCGGGAGAAATATAAGTAACCTCAGATATGCAGATGACACCACCCTTATGGCAGAAAGTGAAGAGGAACTCAAAAGCCTCTTGATGAAAGTGCAAGTGGAGAGTGGAAAAGTTGGCTTAAAGCTCAACATTCAGAAAACGAAGATCATGGCATCTGGTCCCATCACTTCATGGGAAATAGATGGGGAAACAGTGGAAACGTGTCAGACTTTATTTTTCTGGGCTCCAAAATCACTACAGATGGTGATTGTAGCCATAAAATTAAAAGACCCTTACTCCTTGGAAGGAAAGTTATGACCAACCTAGATAACATATTCAAAAGCAGAGACATTACTTTGCCAACAAAAGTTCGTCTAGTCAGGGCTATGGTTTTTCCTGTGGTCATGTATGGATGCGAGAGTTGGACTGTGAAGAAGGCTGAGCGCCGAAGAATTGATGCTTTTGAACTGTAGTGTTGGAGAAGACTCTTCAGAGTCCCTTGAACTGCAAGGAGATCCAACCAGTCCATTCTAAAGGAGATCAGCCCTGGATGTTGTTTGGAAGGAATGATGCTAAAGCTGAAACTCCAGTACTTTGGCCACCTCATGTGAAGAGTTGACTCATTGGAAAAGACTCTGATGCTGGGGAGGGGATTGGGGGCAGGAGGGAGAAGGGGGACGACAGAAGATGAGATGGCTGGATGGCATCACTGACTCGATGGACGTGAGTCTGAGTGAACTCTGGGAGTTGGTGATGGACAGGGAGGCCTGGCGTGCTGCGATTCATGGGGTTGCAAAGAGTCGGACATGACTGAGGGACTGATCTGATCTAATCTGAAGAACCTACTATGTGCCAGGCCATATGCCTAATATTATTTAATTCTCATAACAGCTCTCTAGAACCATATTATCCCTTTCTTCCCTTCCAATGAGAAACATGAGGCTCAAGGAGATTATGTGACTTTTCCAAGAAAACACAGTGGAAGATGTAGGATCAAAGACCAGGTCTGACTAATGGCCCAGCCTGTTGTATTAACCACTATGTTATACAGCTTGCCTCAATGCAAAGAGCATGGGCAGATGGTTCCTCTGATGTTTTAAAAAACTGTGGTTAGGATGTGGAGGGCAGCAGAAAGATGCCCTATATCTTCACTGGGGACATTGATTATGAGAAAACCCTGGCAGGATGGCTGGAGAGTCAGGGTGGGGTGAACTATCTATGCTAGGCACCATGGACAGCAGCACACAATGTTGAGGAGCAGGTTATAATTTTCCACCAAGGTTTTGATAAATAACTCTGCTTTTGACAAGAGTACAAGGAAGAAAGTAGTACCAGAAAAGGCACTCCACAAAAAAACAAATAGAACATGCAAAGGTTTGGAGATGTTAAGTGGTCTTATGTCTAGGAATATAGCTAGAGGATAGGCAATGATTCAAGACAACCAGGAGGGCATGAACCAGATTATGGAAGGTCCTGGGAGCCTTTGGGATTAATGTCAACATCAAAGAAACTTTATAGTCACTGATTCATGCCTTTTATCCTGTACACTCAAAACCTATATCCCACTCAACTAACTTATACCCGACACAGAAGAGGTGTTTTTGTCTCTTACATTTAGGATAAATTTGGCATCAAACCGGGGCAACTCATGCACAAAAATGCAAGATCCATTAGGCCAGGCAGAGAAGAGCGTCCAAGCTGCCTTCACCCAGCCAGTATCAGTTGTGTTCCAGAAGATGTCTGATTCGGTCAAGGCCACCCACCTCCTGCCAAAAATGGGAGGAAATCAGAACCCTCAGCAAAGTTTCTACCTTTAAAAAGAATTACATTAGTCTGTTCTCCTATTTGGAGCCCTACTCACTCACTTACACTTGTCATATCTGTATAAGAACCATAAAACCAGACTGCCTCCAAAGCATTTATTGAGCATCTTCTAAATTCCTATGTCCTAGGCTAGACTCAAAAAGACAAATGTGCCGCTTCCAAAGACTTCACAATCTACTGAGAGTGATATATAAGGGAACAAGTAATCTCGAAATAATGTGGAAGGGCACTTTATTTATTCAGTCAATATGTATTCAGTATTTATCCTGCCTTTACCATTGGAGGTAGAAAAATGAATGATTTGTCTTTTTTTGAGGGGCTTATAGTTTAGTAAGCATAAGCATAAACTTGCCTCGTCCTTGAGGTTTGTCTCTTACCTCTCATCAAATCTTATAGGTCTACATTCAAAATACTTTCAGGATCATACTTTCGGTTGCTCCTTCCACTGCTATTCCCCCAGGCAAGCCTCCACCTTTGCCTCTCAATGCACTGGCCTCTCAAGTGGCTCTCTGCTTCACCTTTGCCTCCTACAGTTTATTCTTAACCCAATATTCTGAGTTATCCTTTAAAAAAAAAGCAAATCAGATCTTGTCACGCCTCTGCTCAGAATACTCCAATGTTCCTCAAAAAATTACATAGGCTCACCATATTATCTGGCAATTCTACTTCTGATTATATATCCAGAAGAATTGAACAGATATTTGTACACCCGTGTTTATAGCAGCACTATTGACAACAATAAAACGTGGGAGCAATCCAAGTGTCCATCAGTGGATAAGCAATGGATAAGCAATATTAGTATGGACACAATGTTACATTATTCAGTTCTAAAAAGGAAGAAGATTCTTACATAGGCTACAACATGAATGAACCTTGAAGGTATCATGCTTAGTAGAATAAGTAAGACACAAAAAGAAAAATATTGTATGATTCTACTTTTATGAGGTTCCCAGAGGAGTCAAATTCTTTATGACAGAAAGTAGAATGGTTGTTTCAGGGCTGGGGATAGGAGGCATTAGGGGGCTTTTGTACAATGGTACAGGCTTTCAGATTTGCAAGATGAAAAAGTTTTGCAGTTGAACGGTGGGGACGATTGCACAAAAATGTGCATTTATTTAATGACACTGAACTATATACTTAAAATGGTTAAAATAGTAAATTTAATGGTACATGTAGTTTACCAGACTTAAAAAAAAAAAAAAACAGGAACACCTCACTCGAAGTAAAGCCCAAAGCCTTCTGATCCTTACCTGATTTGCCCCCATGTTAGCTCCTAACTTTGACTCCTGCCACTTTCCCCCTCACCCACACTCCTCCAGCTCACCCACCTACTTTTCAGTTCCTTGGACCCACCAGGCAAGCTAACCCCTGGTACCTCCCACTGGCCACAAAACCCAGTCCGTAGCTGGCCTGGGTGTGCTCGACCATCTTGGGGGTCCCAGTCGTGCCACTTGTGAAGTAGATGGCCACTGGGTCTTGACCCCTGGTCCTGGCACAGTTGTGTTCTGTGGCTGCCTCCCTGTAAAATATAAAAAAATATTATGGGGGTACTGCTAGCAGCACCAGCAGTAATATCTATAACAAGTAATATCTATGACAGTCACAGTAATATCTATAACAACAGTCACAGTAATATCTATAACAACAAGACAGGCTACATTTGATAAATACCATGCTTGAGGTACCTGCTGGAAGCTCCAGCTTGAGTTATCTCTGACCCCTACAATCATGTCATGGGGTTATAACCATTTGCACATAAGGAAATTGAGGCTCAGAATAATTAAATGACTCACTCAAAAGAAACCTGTGCTTTATCAAGGCATGAGACCTTCTGGTGAAACCAGCATTTATGAGTTCTACCTCAGTTCCTGGTAATTTAGAGTTGTTTTCCTAAGTGTTCCCTAAATTTGGAATTTTGAGATGTGGGTAATTCCTAAAAGTTTTGTGATCTGGAGAATGCTCTAACTCACCATTTCTCAATCCTGGCTGCGTCTTAGGATCACCCGATAGGTTTTTTGAAAGAAATACTATTCCCTGGGCTCCAAGCTGAAGAAAATGGAATCAGAATCTTTGTTGGTGGGCCTGGGCACTGGTTTTTTTTTTTTTAATTTTCTAAGTTCCTTACGTAATTCTAATGACCGCCAAAATTGAGAGCCTGCTGATTCAGACCAACCTGACATCTCATCAAAATCACGTGGGCAGATCACTGAATATAAGGATCTGGGCCCTTGTTCAGATATGTCTGGTTAAGTAGGGCAGATGTGGGACCTTAAAATCTGTATTTCAAACTTCACTCTAAAATAAATAAATGGGGCTTCCCAGGTGGCGCTAGTGGTAAAGAACCTGCCTGCCAATGCAGGAGACATGAGAGATGAGAGTTTGATCCCTGGGTCAGGAAGATTCCCTGGAAGAGGGCATGGCAACCCACTCCAGTATTCTTGCCTGGAGAATACCATGGACAGAGGAGCCTGGTGGGCTCCAGTCCATAGGGTCACAAAGAGTCAGACACAGTGGAAGTGACTAAGCACACACTCAAATAAATAAATAAATAAATTCCCATAATTTTATGGTGGAAAGTTTGTATTCTAGTGTAGGAAAGGACATTCAAAAAACCATTTACCATGTCCTCAAACTTGAAAATATATTTTTGTATCTAACCGTATTTCTTACATATATTGATGATTTGCCGTTCAACTTTCAGCTGCTTATGATTATATTGGAATATAAGGAAAGTACAGACAATGCCACATGTTGGAAATATAATATTTTATAAAATACAGGATACACTATTTATAACCTATGCGTGTGAGTCTTATAGTCCTAAAAATTATAATACAATTAAATGCAAGTGACACAAAGTTTTCTTTTAAGCTAGGGACAAGACACAAATACTGAGATTAGCTAAAAAAAAAAAAAAAAAGTGAAATAGCAGGTGAATCTAATGCCCCTGATCTATGAAGACAAACATTTGTGACTTAACAGTGCAGGCCCGGGTGAGGGACCCATTTTAGTTCTGGCCTCCAGTCAAGACAAAGTCTCAAATGCCCAGTTAGATTTCCATGAGTCCTTACTGAAAGGCAAATGGCTTTGGTTCTGTCTCAACCTTGACTTCATTACTTATCATCATCTCAAACATGTCATTTTATCTTTCCAGGTCTCAGTTTCATCATCTGAAAAACTAGGGTAAAGTGCACTTTATAGGGTTTTTCAAGGATTAAATAAGACAATGCTGATTCATTATTGTCCGAGTATCAAGTACCATGCTTGTCACAAAACAGGTGTTCGCTAAAGTTTTGTTGCAAGATTGAATGAAGGTGAATGCTAACCCAGTACAACACCTGGAATACATTTCAGTTCAGTTCAGTCCAGTCGCTCAGTTGTGTCTGACTCTTTGCGACCCCATGGACTACAGCACACCAGGCCTCCCTGTTCATCACCAACTCCTAGAGTTTACTTAAACTCAGGTCCATTGAGTCGTTGATGCCATCCAACCATCTCATCCTCTGTCGTCCCCTTCTCCTCCTGCCTTCAATCTTTCCCAGCATCAGGGTCTTTTCTAATGAGTCAGTTCTTCGCATCAGGTGGCCAAAGTATTGGAGTTTCAGCTTCAATATCAGTCCTTCCAATGAATATTTAGGACTGATTTCCTTTAGGATGGACTGGTTGGATCTCCCTGCAGTCCAAGGGACTCTCAAGAGTCTTCTCCAACACCACAGTTCAAAATACATTTAGCACTCAATACATGGAAGAAATTAGATTATTAATTTTGCATCATGTAAATCATCTCATTTACTCCAGCTGATAATCTGTATTTATTACCACATCATAGAGGCAAATGCACAAAAATATCTAGTGACAATTCCAGTCCTGACTAAGTGAGTAACACTGAAGGAACTTCAGGTAGTCACCGGGATTAGGTCTCAGGTCTGTCTGGCTTCCAAAGTGATTCACTCTTTCCATGGGCAATTAGAAATGCATTCTTTTTACGCAGGGGGAAATGCCTTGGCCTTATTTTTATGCTCTCCTCTGGAGAGTTCCAACTTACCAGAGGAGTTCCCTGAAGTTCATCCAGCCTGGCCGATAGCTGTCTGACACAAGCAGCTTGGTCTGAAGGGAAGGGCAGTCGGCGCTAATGGCATCCACCCGTGGAGCCAAGGAGTCACTGGTGATAATGGCCTTGGCTCTGGATGCCTGCAGCCGAAATTTGAGGTCTTTTTCTGTCAGCTGAGAGATGCCAGGAATCATGATGGCCCCTGATACCACACAGAGAGGGGATGTTGACTGGGAGACAGGGAAGACCCCTGTGAACAGGTCCAGACCAGATATTCCCAGATAGAAGCAGGAAAGGGCCAGAGATACTTAGAATGCCTGAACTGGAAAAGGCACTATTAATGATAAAATATTGAAATTCAGAGAATATTTACAGAACATTTACACATGCTAAGAACTTTGCATGCATTATTTCATTTAATTCTTACAACCCTGGAAAGTAGATGTTATCATTAAACCCGTTTGGCAGATTCAAAACACTAAGACCTAGACCCTTAGGCCTTAAATAAATTAACTAGCCCAGGATCACACAGCTAAAATGCTGTAGAGCTGTGACTGTGAACCCAGGCAGTTAAGGTTAAGTTATTAACCTTAACTCTCCATGATCTTGAACACTGTATTACATTGTCCTAGAAATTACCTGGAGAAAAAATGGCAACCCACTCCATTATACTTGCCTAGAGAATCCCATGGAAAGAGCAGCCTGGCAGGCTACAGTCTATAGGGTCTTAAAGAGTCGGACATGACTGAAGCAACTTAGCAAGCACACACGCAGAGATTACCTAGTTCCATGCTTTTTCAGGCCTTTCAAACAAAAGGCTATAGTGAATCTTAGTGTTGGGTGTGGATCACTTGGGGTGGGGGCAAGGGTATAGCAGTGGGGGCTCCATGACCCCATATTACTTCAAACAAAACCACTCTCTAGTAGTTGAGTTCATTTGCTCTTAAGGGGAAGTGATAAGGAAGCAGAAAGCAGACAAATTTTAATCAGACACTTGAAAAACCACTTGAACATCTCAGAATGCAGGCTGTAAACACTCCACACTCCACCGAGTCCAGCATTCTCATTTCACAGACGAGAAGAAAGAGATCCTAAAATAATCGGCCACCCAGTGAGTGAGGATAGAAGACAGAGGAAAGGGCCAATCCCAAATAGGGTGGAGTCCAAGCAAAACCTTCATTTCCCTTCTCTCTATCTTCCAAACTTTACAGGACTTAAAGCCCAGCATGAACACTTTGGGAGCTGAGCAGTTTGGCTCTTCACTCCACCTCTCTGTTTTAGCTGTTTCTAATACAAGTCTGTTCTATCCGGAGCTTTGGCGGCCCAGGCAGATGGTGGACAGCCAGAGCTGTCAGCAAGAGAAACGAGGTGAATACCATAGCCTGGAAGAAAGTGACAAGTGCTTATCAGGAGAACATGGGGATGTGAGAATGTGGGGTCATTCAGGTTGTGTAGCCTTGGAAATCAACAGGATGCTAGACTTGATGTGGTGATGGAGAACATGGTCTTGAGCTACTTGGACATCAAAGAAATAGGGTATGTGTATAACTGGGGACACTGGAGACATTTTCCAGTTATCATTCCAGAAAAAAATGATAATAATAATACAAAGAGAAGTTTTGATCATGCAAGGCACCTAACACAGTGCCTGGAACACAGCAGGTCCTCAGGAGCTCCCTAACCTCAGTCCCCAGTTCAATGGATTTTATATTCATGGCAGAATATGGAGAAGTCCCCAAACCTGTGTGCCTGTTTCTTTTCTTCAGAGCTGTATACTCTGAAATGCTGCTCACTTTTATTTATTGTTCAAAAATATGTAAAAATAAAATTTTGGGGAGGACAACCTATTCACAAAATGGTTGGATTAAGTTTGATCATACAGGAAGGTTAATTTTCTGACATGAGTTTGTATTGATTTGCAAACATTTTTGACAACAAATTTCAGGTAGATTGTTCTACAGATATGACTGGAAGAGAGTGGTTGACATTCTAAGTGGTATAAAGTTCCTAGGGGATGGAGAAACTAGCACTCCACCAAAAGCAGATGTCTTGCTTTTGAAAAATCAGCCTAAAAACTCCAGCCTTTTCAACATGCGCATAACACAGAGCCAGCAGAGGCTTCTGGGGCTCTGAGGGCTATATCCTTTGGCCTCCCCTCCTTTGCGGAAAGAATCATCTGAAGATCAATATGTTCAAAATAGCAGTCATCTCTGATGGGTGAGGCATGTGAGCTCCAGTTCACCACAGTCCTCAGCACTCCCTGCTGCCTCACACTGTTAGGGAAATTAAATGAATAGTCTTGTTTAGGCTTCAGAGACAAAGCAGAGCAGTCCTCTGACCTTGCTTCTAACCTTCTGGGACACTGCACTGACTGGGAGTGACTGCCTGCTGTGAATGCAAGACTTGCAGCACCAAAGATAAGACGGGGGACAAATCTTGAGATTGTTGAGCCCCTAGAAGGGGTCTGGCCAAACAAACCCCAGGCTTAGCAACATTCTAAGTTTTACAAGACAAAACAAACAGCTTTAACATGAAACCAGGCTTGCGATTTGGTCACAGATTGATGATGATATCAGTTTTCGTAGTCCTGGGATTATAAGCAGAACACTGAACTGCAATCTTCGAAGTCTCACCCATGGAGTCAACACACTGCCTGGGACCCTTTCCCAACTGGGACTCCAAATGTGCTGTGACATGGCGCTTCCCAGTGCTGTTTAAGTCTGGATGTTGGTCAAACCCCAATTTGGTGATGTATTCTCTGCTCTTTCTATTTTTCTTTTCTTTTAATGTTGGTATGTTGAAAGTAAGCTAGAAAATTCTCTAATACATATCTGTATTCTTTATTTGCATTTAACGACTGGCTTATTTTGTTAGCAAATCCTTTGAACCTGAGACAAAAGTGAAATGTGTTCAGCAAAACACATACCGCTTTGATCAATTACGGTGCTGTCTGGCCCCTGCACACAATCATGGTGTGATTGGTGGGTAAAGGGGAAGTAAACCAAACTCCACAGGAGGTTCGACTTGCTCCATCTCCCAGACATTGTGGTTGCTGCTGAAACTCGGGCAGGTTGTATCAGCCCCAACTGGGAGTCTCAGCCTTGCTCACTGACCTGTCCGCATACAAGCCACGCTGACCAGCCACCACTCCGGGAGCCGCGGGAGCACCAGCATCATTCTGTCTCCAGGCTGCAGGCCACAGGCACCCTCCAGCACATTAGCCGCCTTCCTGGATTGCTCTCCCAGCTCTTCAAAGCTCCACTTGACCTCTGCTCCTGTACCATCAACCCACCAGAAGGCAGGGATTGGGGGCCGGTGCCCAGCCTAGAGAGTTGCATAGGCAAAAAAGAAAAAATCCTCACTATGGGTGAGGAATTTTGTTTGCTTGCTCTTCTTTTTAAAAATTTATTTGTTTTATAATAGTTATTAAATTCACAGGGTTAAAAAATCAAAATGATATGAAAAGATATGCGTTGAGAAGGCTTCTTCCACACCGTGCCTATCCTAAGATTCACACTATACTCTGTGTCCTCCCCTTTTTAAAATTGAGATGTAATTCTCCTACCATAAAATTTACCATTTTGAAGCACACAATTCAAGGGTTTTTGGTATATTCACAAAGTTATGTAACCATCACTACCATCTAACTCCAGAAAAATTTCATTATCCTAAAATAACGTTTTACAGATTAGTAGTCACACCCTATTCTCTCCTTACCAAGCCCCTGGCAACCACTAATCTATTTTCTGTATGGATTTGCCTATTCTGGATATTTGACATGAATGGAATTATACAATATGCAGCCTTTAGTGTCTGCTTTCTTTCACTTAGCATGTTTTTAAGGTTTATCCATGTTGTAGCATGTATTGGTGTTACCTTCCTTTTAATGGCCGAATAGTATTCGACTGCATGGATTAGGGTGGCTTCCACTTCCATAATGTTATGAACATTTGTACATACACTTTTGTGTGAACATGTGCTTTCTCTTCTCTGGGATATACACCTATGAGAGTAGTGTAGGTCATATGATAACTCTATGAGGAATTACAAACTGTTTTCCACAGCATCTGTATCATTTTACATTCCCAGCAGTAATGTATAAGGTTTCTAATTTCTCTATATCTTTGTTAACACTTCTTAGCAAACACTTTTTGTTTTTGGTTTTTTTCCTACTTTTTCTGTTTATTTCTTCTTGCCCAACACTTGTTTGTCTGTTTTTGTTTTTAGCCATGTCACTCTGTGTGAAATTGTATCACTTTGTGGTTGGGATAGCATTCTCCTAATGAATAAAGATGTTGAGCATTTTACCATGTGTCTGCTGGTGATTTGTTTATATTCTTTAGATAAATCCCTATTTGAATACTTAGCCAATATTTAATTGCGTTCTTTATACATTGCAGATATGTGCTCTCTCTCTCTCTATATATATATATATATATAAACACACACGTATATACACTAATTATATATCTCTGATATGTGATTTTGTGGGTTGTCTTTTCATCTTGACCTACAAATGCTAGAAATTTTCATGAAATTCAATTTATCTACTTTCTTTCATTGCTTATACTTTAGAAACCATTACCTAATCCAGGATATGCACCTATATTTTCTTCTAAGAATTTTATAGTTTTTTTCTCCTTCATTTAGGTCTTTGATCCATTTTTGAGTTAATTCTTGTATGTGGTGTGAGGTAGGGATCACCTTCTTTTTTTGCATGTGAATATTCAGTTGTGCCAGCACCATTAATTGGAAGGACAATTCTTTCCCCATTTAATTTTCTTGACACCTTTGTTGAAAACTGATTGATCATAGATTTATGGGTATATTTCTGATTCTTAGGTTTATTCCATTCATTTATGCCTATCCTTATGCCAGTATCAGATTGTCTTCTTCTTTTTTTCCCACACAGTTGATTACTGTAACTTTGTAGTAGGTTTTGAAATAAGAAAGTGTCCACCAGGTTTGTGCTTCTTTTTCAAGATTGTTTTGGTTATTATGGGTCCCTTGCATTTCCACATGACTGGACAAGACTGTACATTTTTGCAAAGAAGTCTACTGGAATTTTGATAAAGCTTACATGGAGTATGTAGATCAATTTGGTATATATTGTCATTTTTTTTGCAACTTTATAATTTCTGCCTTAATAACAATTTAGTTTTTAAAATATACGGATCAACTTACTCATACTATTCCTTTATAAAAGAGACTTCAGGTAAGCTTTTAAATGTATGCATAATGTAATACATAATTATTTTCTGGTAGTTCTTGGCTGCCGAAAGTTAAATTTCATCAGATGTATTTTAACATTTTCAGAGTCGTCATAGAGAATATGTAATTTTTACGTAATGAGGTAATATCTCTGGGGCATTCTCATTGAGATACACCCAGATGTTAACCAGAGTGTCTTTAGTATACATTCCCTGGATTACTCTAATCTTTAGTTAGTTTCTAGAGTTCTGAAAAGTTGATTATGACTAAGGTTTTTGTTTTGCTTTTATGGAGAATAAAATTTCAGGAAGTCCTTATTCCTTCATTTTTGCTGACTTAACCCTCTTTGTTTGATTTTTTCATTAGGAGAAGTCTTCTAAGGATGAGCTTGCATGCATGCATGCTAAATCGCTTCAGTCCCATCTGACTCTTTGCAACCCCATAGACTGTAGCCCACCAGGCTCCTCTGTCCATGGGATTCTCCAGGCAAGAATACTGGAGTGGGTTGCCATTGCCTTCTTCAAGGCAGGAGGAAGCTGCTGTCATCCCCACCTTACAGGCAAGGAGCTGGGGCCACTCTAGCTGTTCACATAGCCTGTGGGCTTATGAAATCCAGGGCACTGTAGAGCCTGGGAGGAAGGTCATTTCAGGGAAGCACTGGATGAGCTTAGAGTGGTTTTATTTTTTAAAAAATCTTACACTTTGTAGATAGTAAAGGAGCACTCTGACCCCATCTCTTCTCATTTAATTCTCACAGCTCCAGTTGGCATACTGTATGACTCCATTTTTATAGATGAGACAACTGAGATCCAAGGAACCTAGCGATTCGCTCAAGGTCATGCTTCAAGCAGATAAAGCACATCTATCTGACAGCAAAACTTACTTTTATATCTCAGTCATTCTCATACCACCCCCATACATTTGACCATATCCACTATTACTACATCTACTCACAATATTACTTATTTCATCTTTTTTCTTTAAACAAGCTCTTCTTAAAATTAACATAAATAAATTTCTTTGAGACAAAGCTTATATTCTCCTATAAACAAAAGGTATCTTTGACATAGAGTACAAAGAGAGGCACAACAGACACAAGGAAGGGAAGATAAAGAAAGAAGCAAATGCACTGAGATACACAAGGAAACCAAGATCATCTGAATTCAATCCTATGTATTTGCTGTGATCTGTGAAAAGCTTTGGAGAAGGCAATTGCACCCCACTCCAGTACTCTTGCCTGGAAAATCCCATGGGCGGAGGAGCCTGGTAGGTTGCAGTTAATGGGGTCGCTAAGAGTCGGAAATGACTGAGCGACTTCACTTTCACTTTTCACTTTCCTGCATTGGAGAAGGAAATGGCAACCCACTCCAGTGTTCTTGCCTGGAGAATCCCAGGGACGGGGCAGCCTAGCAGGCTGCCACCATCTATGGGGTTGCACAGAGTCAGACACGACTGAAGTGACTTAGCAGCAGCAGCAGCAGCAGTGAAAAGCTTTGAGCCTGAGCCAAGCTCTCTCCTTATTTAAAAGGGACAGGCCCAATGTGAGGAAGATACTAAAAACAGATTAGTAGTAATACAAAACTTTCCCCTTCTCTTGCTCAGAATGATTTGAAGGAAATCAAATCATTGATTTAATTGGGGCTTAACTCTCTCCCTGTGTAATTTGGAATGTGAAAATACTAGAGATTAGGTAGGGGTATCTAAGGCTCAAAACCTTGGTCATAATAACTTTTTTAAGGCTTAAATGCTCACAGTTTACATTTTAAGACTTTCAAAACTCTCAAGCCAAAATGTACACATGTCTTGTAGCCTCAAGTCTCAGTGGGGTTTTGTGAAGGTGGAATCTGATGCCCAAGTTGGACCCTAGGACACCGTGAGCTTCACCTTTTCCAGCTGACTCCACACGTCCAGCACATCATGGGCAAAGTTGAAATACTCAGGCACTGGCTGCCTGCCCAGGCTGATGGCTTCCCAGGTGGCCACAATCTTCTGAGGGACAGGAAGAGGCGGTGGCTGCCCATGAGACCCACAGATACCCCGGGCATTTCTCAGTGCCTGGAGGACCAGTTCTCTTAGCCATAGTCTCATCTTGCCTCCTGCCTGTCATCAAAGAAGAGAGAGAATGTCATCATGAATTTTGGGCTTTAGGGAGACACTGAGGTTGGAGAGAAACCTGTGGTCAGCCATAGGATGAATGCAGCACATATTAGCTTGTAGAGCAGAGTCTTGGGCTTTAATCTGAGTTCCATGGTGTGATTTTGATAATTTCTCCTCCCTGGGCCTGTGGTTCATCTCTTCCACCATTCACAGCCTGTTGGATCTCTGTGGAGGGCAGGAACTCAGAGCCCACCTCCTAAGGCTCAGTCCTTCAAACTGAATCCCTCAAAAAGCCTTTGACAAATCCTGAACTGGCCTGACAAGTCTGAAGAAAGCTCCAGGGCAGCACCTTCCAAAAGAAATGTGATATGAACCACACCTCCTCCTGTAATGCACAATTCTCTGGCAGTTTCATTAAAATAAATAAATAAATAAAAAGAAACAGGTGAATACATTTTATTTAACTATTGTGGAATGGAATGGAATGAAGTGAAGTGAAAGTTGCTCATTCGTGTCTGACTCTTTGCAATCCCATGGACTATACGGTTCATGGAATTCTCCAGGCCAGAATACTGGAGTGGGTAGCCGTTCCCTTCTCCAAGGGATCTTCCCAACCCAGGGATTGAACCCAGGTCTCCCACATTGCAGGCAGATTCTTTACCAGCTAGCCACAAGGGAAGCCCTTGTGGAATGGAATACTTCCTGCGATATCAGTGGGCAAGAAATGTAACAGCTATCAGTGATTTTGGGCTTCTAAATGTGAATGAGGGCTCCCCAAAGGGAATGCAATGCCTGCTATCCAGCAGATTCGATGCTCCCTATGGTGATTGCTGAGGAGCTGGGGGAGGGGTGGGAAGTGCAAGAAGCAACCGTCCACTACCTCTGCCATTCCTTATGGTGAACAAGAAATTAAGGATGTAAACAATCAAGAAACAGGGTTTGGCCCCAGATAGCTGAGGGGCATATGAGTCAGAGAATGAGAGTTGCTCAGTCATGCCTGACTCTTTGCAACCTCATGGACTGTAGCCTGCCAGGCTCCTCTGTTCATGGAATTCTTCAGGCAAGATTACTGGAGTGGGTTGCCATTTCCTCCAGAGGGGCATATGAAAGGATGAATTATCTGGTTTTCCATACTTAATAATCTTCGATGTTCAGATTGCCTGCCCGCTTTGTTCCAAACTTGTATATAGCCTGACTCCCTTTCCTGCCTCCTCAGAGCAATTTTCTCAGGGCTCCTGAGATGCTGCCTCCTGGGCTGGGAGTCCTTAACATTCCCAACAAATAAAATAATTCTCTACTTTCAGGTTGTGACTAATTTTTCAGTTGACACTAGCTATATCCCATAATTTCAAACATGTAATCAATATCAGAAGACATTATTAGAGATATTTTATGTTCTGTTGTTCTTAAGTCTTTGAAATCCAATGTGCGTTTTCCATTTACAGGCACACTTTGGTTTAGACCAGCCACATTCAAATGCTGCAAAAGCTACACGTGGCTAGTCTCTACTGTATTGGACCAGAATAGTTTTAGTATCTGGATATTCAGAGTGTGGTCTATGGACCACTGACATCAGCATTACTTGGGAACACGTTACAAAGGCAGAACCTTAGACCTCACCCAAGACCTGTAGAATTAGAATCTGCACTTCAGCATGAACCCCAGGCCAGCTGAGCACATTAAAGTTTAAGAAGTGAAGCAGTGGGCACAGGACTATATCCCCAGATTCATTTCCTTTCTGCCAAGTTCCTCTTAGTAGTAATAATAATAGAATGCAGTAATAATAACTGCCATAGACTAAATGTTTGTGCTCCCCCAATGTGTAATTTAATCCTAACCTCGAATGTAATGGTGTGAGGAGGTGAGGCTGCTGATTGGTGATTAGGTCATGAGGGTGGAGCCCTTATAAAAGAGATCCCAGAGAACTCCTTCCTTCCTTCTGCTTGCTGAGGCTAGAACTATGAACCAGGAAACAGGCCCTCACACCAATCTGCCCATGGTGCCTTGATCTTGTACTATCCAGCCTCTAGAACTATGACAAACAAATGTTGTTTAAACCACAAAGTATGTGGTATTTTTGTATAGCAGCCAAAATGACTAAGACAACAATAATAATGTGCCAGGATAACAAGAAAAGCAATAATAACTGTCATCTTCTTGAGCATTTGAAAAGTGCTTTATAAATGTTAGTTCCTTAAATCCTTGTAACTGTGTAATGTGCTATGTTCTCTATTTTACAGATAAAGAAAGTGAGGCGTGGAGAGGAAAAGTGACTTCCAAGTCTCACCTCCCAGGAAGCTAGACCTCAGCCCCTGTGTGGCCACCAGCCCCCCTGGGGGCCAGGCTGCAGGTGGTGGCTGCAGCTTCAGGACTCCCTTTCCCTCACCTCCCTCCCTTACTCCTTACCTCTCCAGAACTGTCCCAAGCCCTTTCCTCTGCCTTTCTCTCCTGGATTCCTGGGGTCCCTTGATAGCAGATAGTTAGAATCTCAGGCTTTCTTCCTAAGTGTACAAATCCCCATTTCCGGCCCTGCCCCCTTTAGGATTAATCAGCAAAGGCCTAGGGCAGCTGACACCTCCTGCCAAGCGTTTCTCTTCACTGTACCTTGTTCCTGAATCCAGA
>NW_011494644.1:2888302-2890568 GCF_000754665.1 Bison bison bison | reverse complement strand
GAATCCAGAAAATGCGAAGACTTCCAGGTTTTACTTCAGCAGAATGCAGGCCTTTGTGCCTGTAAACATTCAGGCTCCCAGGAACGCTGGTAAAGGCAATCTGCTAACTCAGCCTCCCGTGGGAACTTTGGCCCCAAATGCAGCCAAGAGAGAGCAGAGCCTGAAGCCAGCAGAGGACGCATGGCGTCAGCTGGTCAGCACACTTGAGCCAGCGAGAGTGGCCCTGCAACCTTTTTTCACAGCTGGGAGATGCAATTCTAACCCCAGTGCCTGAAAATTCAGGTCACCATCTAATCCAGAAAGAGAACAGGAACTTTATTATATTCTTGCAGAAAGGAGAAAATAGTGACAATAATATAAATCAAATCATGTCCCTTTTCTGTGCAAAACCCTCCAGAGACAGGAAATAGACAAGAAGTAGCTTGGCAATTGCCTAGAGGAACTGGACACAAGGGATCTCTTTGTTGGAAATGTTCTAAACTTGGAGCGTGGCCATGACTGCACATCTCTACAAACTTCAGTTCAATTCAGTTGTCGCCCAGTCATGTCCAACTCTTTGTGACCCCATGGACTCTGTGACCCCTTGGACTCTATAAACTTACCAAAAGAAATTAACAGTAATACAAATAATTGCACATTTGAAATGAGTTAATTTTTTGGTATGTGAATTATACCAAATAAAGCTACTAAAAATAACTAAGCCTCCTCTGTTGCCTTGTGTCACTTAGAGTCAAAGGCAAAGTCTCGGAAACAGTTCTCACCGGGCTTATTGGGCGGCAGCCACTGTGGTCTCCTTGTGGGACTGAAGTTCTGGCTTGGGGTGGGGCTGCTGGTAAACTGGTTCTCTGAGAACAAAAACCACACAAGTGACTTACAGTGTTTGCTAGTACCTGTGGTTAAAAATTCCCACCATGGCCAGTTTCGATTCCCACAAGTTCCAACCAACCAGAGTTGCAAAATTTCTAAATATTAACAAGCCCTCAGGCTGGCTCTGGCCAGTGCTGCTTCAGGTCCTCCTTCACATGGCTCAGCTCATGGAGCTTTCAACCCACTCCCTCATCGAAAGTGGAATCCTCTCCTTTCTGATGCTTCCTATCCACTGTTCTCTGCTTGATCTTCCTCCCCAGGATTTATCACTTTAATCCAACTCTATGCCCCAACCAGTAATGCTGAAGAAGCTGAAGTTGAATGGTTCTATGAAGACCTACAAGACCTTTTAGAACTAACACCCAAAAAAGATGTCCGTTTCATTATAGGGGAGTGAAATGCAAAAGTAGGAAGTCAAGAAACACCTGGAGTAACAGGCAAGTCTGGCCTTGGAATACGGAATGAAGCAGGGCAAAGACTAATAGAGTTTTGCCAAGAAAACACACTGGTCATAGCAAACACCCTCTTCCAACAACACAAGAGAAGACTCTACACATGGACATCACCAGATGGTCAACACCATAATCAGATTGATTATATTCTTTGCAGCCAAAGATGGAGAAGCTCTATACAGTCAACAAAAACAAGACCAGGAGCTGACTGTGGCTCAGATCATGAACTCCTTATTGCCAAATTCAGACTTAAATTGAAGAAAGTAGGGAAAACCACTAGACCATTCAGGTATGACCTAAATCAAATCCCTTATGATTATACAGTGGAAGTGAGAAATAGATTTAAGGGCCTAGATCTGATAGAGTGCCTGAAGAACTATGGAATGAGGTTTTCATGGCATTGTACAGGACACAGGGATCAAGACCATCCCCATGGAAAAGAAATGCAAAAAAGAAAAATGGCTGTCTTGGGAGGCCTTATAAATAGTTGTGAAAAGAAGAGAAGTGAAAAGCAAGAGTTCCAAAGAATAGCAAGAAGAGATAAGAAAGCCTTTCTGAGTGATCAATGCAAAGAAATAGAGGAAAACAACAGAATGGGAAAGACTAGAGATCTCTTCAAGAAAATTAGAGACACCAAGGGAACATTTCATGCAAAGATGGGCTCGATAAAGGACAGAAATGGTAGGGAGCTAACAGAAGCAGAAGATATTAAGAAGAGGTGGCAAGAATACACAGAAGAACTGTACAAAAAAGGTCTTCAAGACCCAGATAATCACGATGGTGTGATCACTCACCTAGAGCCAGATATCCTGGAATGTGAAGTCAAGTGGGCCTTAGAAAGAATCACAACGAACAAAGCTAGTGGAGGTGATGGAATTCCAGTTGAGCTATTTCAAATCCTGAAAGATGATGCTGTGAAAGTGCTGCACTCAATATGCCAGAAAATT
>NW_011494644.1:2873285-2888177 GCF_000754665.1 Bison bison bison | reverse complement strand
GCCAAAGAATGCTCAAACTACTGCACAATTGCACTCATCTCACATGCTAGTAAAGTAATGCTCAAAATTCTCCAAGCCAGGCTTCAGCAATACGTGAACCGTGAACATCCAGATGTTCAAGCTGGTATTAGAAAAGACAGAGGAACAAGAGACCAAATTGCCAACATCCGCTGGATCATGGAAAAAGCAAGAGAGTTCCAGAAAAACATTGATTTCTGCTTTATTGACTATGCCAAAGCCTTTGACTGTGTGGATCACAATAAACTGAAAAATTCTGAAAGACATGAGAATACCAGACCACCTGACCTGCCTCTTGAGAAATTTGTATGCAGGTCAGGAAGCAACAGTTAGAACTGGACATGGAACAACAGACTGGTTCCAAATAGGAAAAGGAGTATGTCAAGGTTGTATATTGTCACCCTGCCTATTTAACTTCTATGCAGAGTACATCATGAGAAATGCTGGACTGGAAGAAGCACAAGCTGAATCAAGATTGCCGGGAGAAATATCAATAACCTCAGATATGCAGATGACACCACCCTTATGGCAGAAAATGAAGAGGAACTCAAAAGCCTCTTGATGAAGGTGAAAGAGGAGAGTGGAAAAGTTGGCTTAAAGCTCAACATTCAGAAAATGAAGATCATGGCATCTGGTCCCATCACTTCATGGGAAATAGATGGGGAAACAGTGGAAACAGTGTCAGACTTTATTTTTCTGGGCTCCAAAATCACTGCAGATGGTGACTGCAGCCATGAAATTAAAAGATGCTTACTCCTTGGAAGGAAAGTTATGACCAACCTAGATAGCATATTGAAAAGCAGAGACATTACTTTGCCAACAAAGATCTCTCTAGTCAAGGCTATGGTTTTTCCAGTGGTCATGCATGGATGTGAGAGTTGGACTGTCAAGAAAGCTGAGCACCGAAGAATTGATGCTTTTGAACTGTGGTGTTGGAGAAGACTCTTGAGAGTCCTTGGCCTGCAAGGAGATTCAACCAGTCCATTCTGAAGGAGATCAGCCCTGGGATTTCTTTGGAAGGAATGATGCTAAAGCTGAAACTCCAGTACTTTGGCACCTCATGCGAAGAATTGACTCATTGGAAAAGACGCTGATGTTGGGAGAGATTGGGGGCAGGAGGAGAAGGGGACGACAGAGGATGAGATGGCTGGATGGCATCACTGACTCGATGGACGTGAGTCTAAGTGAAGTCCAGGAGTTGGTGATGGACAGGGAGGCCTTGCGACCCCCCTGATTCATGGGGTCGCAAAGAGTCGGACACGACTGAGCGACTGAACTGAACTGAACAGTGGATATATGTTAAAATATGTTTTTATTTTTATTTTTCTCCAACTTCATGGAGGTATTGATTCTGGACACTTGCAGCAGGAAGTGGCAGCTTGCAGCAAGCAGCTGGAAACAGGGTCTTAGTTTCCCAGACTGGAGTCCTAACCACTGAACCACAGGGGCCTGCCTAGTCAAGAATGAATTCAGGTGAGGTAAAGAGAAGGTTTAGAGTAAACCTTACTCAGAAGATAAAGAGTAAAGTAAATAGTTTATTGAAAGGAAAAGTACATGCAGAAAGGCTCATGGGTGAGCTCAGAGAGACAGTCAAGCCTCTGGGAAGTTTAAATCCTTTATAAGGGGCATTTCTCCAGGTCTGTCTTCCCTCAGGTCAATCACCTTGCTTTGTTCCACACTGGTTAATTTGTCTCAGGACATTCCCCTGGGGTGCACATGTACACTTGAACCATTAAGGTGTGGCTAATCTCATGCACACCATTTGAATCTCAAAGTGAAGTCTTCAGGGAGGAGCAAGACTCATTATGGCCTGGAATTACCCTCTAACTTTTGACTCCAAGGAGCCTTTCTGTATGTGTATAGGTTCAGTTCAGTACAGTTGCTCAGTCGTGTTCAACTCTTTGCAACCCCATGGACTGTAGAACACCGGGCCTCCCTGACCATCACCGACTCCCAGAGTTTACTCAAACTCATGTCCATTGAGTCGGTGATGACATCCAACCATCTCATCCTCTGTTGTCCCCTTCTCCTCCCTCCTTCAATCCTTCCCAGCATCATGATCTTTTCAAATGAGTCAGCTCTTCGCATCAGGTGGCCAAAGTATTGGAATTTCAGCTTCAGCATCAGTCCTTCCAATGAATATTCAGGACTGATTTCTTTTCAGATTGACTGGTTTGATCTCTTTGCAGTCCAAGGACACTCAAGAGTCTTCTCCAACACCAGAGTTCAAAAGCATCAATTCCTCAGCGCTCAGCTTTATTTATAGTCCAATTCTCACATCCATACATGACCACTGGAAAAACCATAACCTTTACTAGATGGACCTTTGTTGGCAAAGTAATGTCTCTGCTTTTTAATATGCTGTCTAGGCTCATCAAAACTTTTCTTCTAAGGAGTAAGCATCTTTTAATTTCATGGCTGCAGTCACCATCTGCAGTGATTTTGGAGCCCAAAAAAATAAAGTCTGACACTGTTTCCACTGTTTCCCCATCTATTTCCCAAGAAGTGATGGGACCAGATGCCATGATCTTCGTTTTCTGAATGTTGAGCTTTAAGCCAACTTTTTCACTCTCCTCTTTCACTTTCTTCAAGAGGCTCTTTAGTTCTTCTTCACTTTCTGCCATAAGGGTGGTGTCATCTGCATATCTGAGGTTATTGATATTTCTCCCAGCAATCTCCATTCCAGCTTGTGCTTCAACCAGCCCAGCATTTCTCATTATGTACTCTGCATATCAGTTATATAAGCAGGGTGACAGTGTAAGCCTTGATGTACTCCTTTACCTATTTGGAACCAGTCTGTTTTTCCATGTCCAGTTCTAACTGTTGCTTCCTGACCTGCATACAGATTTCTCAGGTCAGGTGGTCTGGTATTTCCATCTCTTTAAGAATTTTCCATAGTCTGTGGTGATCCACAAAGTCAAAGGCTTTGTGGTAGTCAATAAAGCAGAAAAGTTTTTCTGAAACTCTCTTGCTTTTTTGATAATCCAACAGATGTTGGTCTCTCTTATTTTTCACTCAGACATGGTTTTTTCCTTCTCTTTGTCTTTGCCATGATTATTCCCTTGAGGTGTTTACAAGAGACTCCAGTTCAGTTCAGTCACTTAGTCATATCTGACTCTTTGTGACCCCATGGACTGTAGCATTCCAGGCTTCCCTGTCCATCATCAACTCCTGGAGCTTGCTCAAATTCATGACCATTGAGTCCATGATGCCATCCAACCATCTCATCCTCTGTCGTCCCCTTCTCCTGCCTTCAATCTTTCCCAGCATTGGGGTCTTTTCCAATGAGTCAGTTCTTTGCAACAGATGGCCAAAGTATTGGAGTTTCAGCTTCAGCATCAGCCCTTTCAATGAATATTCAGGACTGATTTCCTTTAGGATGGACTGGTTGGATCTTCTTGAGTCCAAGGGATTCTTAAGACTCTTCTCCAACACCACAGTTCAAAAGCATCAATTCTTCACTGCTCAGCTTTCTTTATGGTCCAACTCTCATATCCATACACTGGAAAAACCATAGCTTTGACTAGATGGAACTTTGTTGGCAAATAATGTCTCTGCTTTTTAATATAGCTCTACAAGGCATGTTGGATGTTAGCTCCCTGTGTGTTAGTTGCTCAGTTGTGTCTGACTTTTTGCAACCCCACGGACTGTAGCCCACCAGATTCCTCTGTCTATGGGATTCTCCAGGCAAAAGTACTGGAGTGGATTGCCATTCCCTTTACCAGAGGATCTTCCCGACCCAGATATGAAACCCTGGTCTCCTTCATTGCAGGCAGATTCTTTACCATTTGAGCTACAGGGAAGTCTCTTGTTACAAGAGACAAAGACTGGCTATTTACCAGTCAACAGGGGGCTGGTTATGAATGCCTCAGCTGGACCCCACCTGTTTCTTATCTCAGGAGGCTGACTGATTGTAAAGCTCCAGCCTGGAGCTTTCAGTATGACTGACAAATAAAGTTGTATATACTTAGGCATACAATGTGATGACTTGATACACATGTACACGATTACCAAAGGCAGGGTTTCCTGCCTTCCAGGTGCTACCTGTAGGTATCATCTCATCTAACACTTACAACCCTTCTAGGTGTTGTATGTCATTTTGAAATGAGAAGAAAGGGGGCAGGGCACAACTTTTGAAAGAATGACATAGCCCACGGATATAGCATAAACCAATTAGAATCCAATGGGCCCCAGATGGCAGACAAGTCAACTTCGACTAGACTTTGATCCTCAATCAGCAAGCTAAATGACACACCCAGAGGTGCCATGACAGTTCTACTGCTAAGTCACTTCAGTCGTGTCTGACTCTGTGCGACCCCATAGACAGCAGCCCACCAGGCTCCTCTGTCCCTGGGATTCTCCAGGCAAGAACACTGGAGTGGGTTGCCATTTCCTTCTCCAAAGCAAGAAAGTGAAAGTGAAGTCGCTCAGTCGTATCCAACTCTTAGTGACCCCATGGACTGCAGCCTACCAGGCTCCTCCGTCCATGGGATTTTCCAGGCAAGAGTACCGGAGTGGGGTGCCATTGCCTTCTCCATGACAGGTCTAAGCCACCATCAAAACCAAAAAGTGATCAGTGGCCCAACTCCTGGAAATCTCCACCCCCTCCCAAAAATAGTTAGAATAATCCTCCCACTCATTAGCCTATGAAATTGCCCAGCCCATAAAAGCTAACCACCCCACATTTTGGGGCCCCTGTTTTCACCCTCTGCAATGGCCCCACACTTTGTCTATGGAGTATGTTTCTCTCTGAATGAAGCCACTTCTTAACTATCACTTTGTCTCTCACTGAGTTCTTTCTGTGATGAGACATCAAGAACCTGAGCTTCATTACTGTGGGATTTGGCTGGGTTTGAGTGCTGGTCATGTGAGTTCAAGTCCCAATCTAAGGTAAACGGTTTCAATTTTACCGGTGAGCAAACTGAGCCTCAGAAAGCCTAAGTGACACTCCTGAGATCACACAGATGCTTAGGAACAGAGCTGGGATCCAAATTCCAATCTATAGGCACCTTTGATGGGGACACCCAGTACCCCATAGTGTGTTTTGTTTCTGGCCCTTCTTGTGACCTTCAGCCCCCCTCCCCCAACTCAGCATGGGCAGGGGAGGCCCCTGCTCTTACTCAACAATGGCCTATTCTTCTCCCGGGCCACCCCTGGTCCTCCAGAACTCCAGAACTCAGAACACTGCGGCTACAGTTACTGCGGCCTCAGTGTGTCCAGGAAGGGACTCCATTTCTACCTCTGGATTTCTTTAGGACACTCAGCTGCTTTTGGGTCCTGCTCTGGTCACAAAGAGAAGTCAGGAACCTACTCTTCAGCCCACGACTGTCCTCCTCAAGGGCCAGAAGAGTTCATTGCCCGAGCCCTGGCTCAGCCCCAGTAGGCCTGAGAGAAACCAGGCTTCTTGCAGGTATGAACTTGAGTGAAAACAGCAATTCTGACTAAAGGGCCCTGCCTTGACAGCCTTCCTTCTGCCAAGGTGGTTATGAATTTAAGTGTGAATTTCAGCATAAATGGTTACACATTAAGATGACCAAGAGGGCTTAAAAAGAAAAGATACCCAGACTCACCCCACCCCAGAGCAATGGAATTGAATCCAGTGCGTTTGAGTTCAAGCATCAGTATTCGGCTGAGAACCACTGAAACAGACTTGTGGAGTTTGCATGAGAATTAAATTAGCATTTTTATTCATTCATTAATTCAAATTCCTTGAGCTCCAAATCTTGGCCGGACACCATTCCAGGAGGAGGGGAAACAGCCACAGCCATGAACAAGGGCACTTACATTAAAAAGTTAGAAATATAAACAAGATGCAGTAGGAAGTAAAAATACAAAATTTGAAGCAAACTGTTGTGATGTGACCAAGAGCACTCAAAGTTGGGGTTTGGGGAGACAGAGTGGCCTGCGGAGACCCTTCTGAGTTGGTGGTGCTTGTACCCGGACCCTTCAGAAAAGGCTGAATGAAGAGCAGGATGAGGGATTCCAGGCCAAGGCAAAGGCCGGGAAGCAGGATGTGTTTGAGGAGAGGAAAGGAAAGCAATGTGGCTGGTGCCCTGTGAATGGGGGTGGAGAATGGAGCGCTGGTGTCAGAGGGAAAAGGAGCTACAGAGGCCAGAGTTGGCCTGAGGGGCCTGAGAGGACAGACATGCGGTGGGATTGTCCGGACAGCAAGCCGTGGACCTTTTTGTAAGACAGCAATGTGATCTACATTATGTTTAGAGAGAAAATTGATAACTGAGGGCAAGTAAAGAGAATAAGGAGAGGGATCAGACAGGAGGCCACCGCTCCAACTGGACGAGGGCCGACAGTACAGGGACGAGGGGCCTCTCTGGGAATGCGGGTGGAGACAATGCACACACCGCACTCAGCGCACTGGCTGGTGGGTAGGAAGCCCCTCTGTGGCAGCTATTCTTGTTCTTAATAATAAAAATTTCTTATCACGGCACAGTTCTCCAGAGTGAGTGAGGTGAGACCACTGGCCCAGGCTTCCCTTCCCTCTGACAAGAGCCATCAGGATCTCTCAGAGAGAGCCTACTACTGCTACTGCTGCTAAGTCGCTTCAGTCGTGTCCGACTCTGTGCGACCCCATAGACGGCAGCTCACCAGGCTCCCCAGTCCCTGGGATTCTCCAGGCAAGAACCCTGGAGTGGGTTGCCATTTCATTCTCCAATGCATGAAAGTGAAAAGTGAAAAGTGAAAATGAAGTCGCTCAGTCGTGTCCGACTCTTAGCGACCCCATGGACTGCAGCCCACCAGGCTCCTCTGTCCATGGGATTTTCCAGGCAAGAGTACTGGAGTGGGGTGCCATTGCCTTCTCCACAGAGAGAGCCTAGCAACCTCAAATCTTGAGATTTCTTTCCAAAAGACCCATTGGTACTTTGGCAAATCCCTCCCACCCCTGCCAAACAAGAGATTTTGGGTGCCAAGGGGTTTGAAAGGGGTCACCAATGGTCAGTCACCCAGAAAGGCTCTGGGTGGCTCTCACTGTCTTATGCTTGCATAATAGATAAGGGGTTATTCTGGTGATTGTCTGTAAAATAAAAGTTAACTCTCTAGCACTTTAATGTCTCCATCTTGACAAAGAAATTTAGATGAGAGTTTCTCTTGCAAATAAATTAATCAATGAACGAACAAGCAAACAGGTGCCAATGAAAGAATAGAGCTCACCACCTGGTTCTATAAGAATTAAGTCATTAGTCATTGCAGTTGCTGACCTTCAATACACCCTGAAAGGAGTTCAGGGCAAAGATGAAGAATGAAGTACTCTGTGCTCTGGGAAAACTGGCAGCATAGGTCTTCAAAATAGTTAGATATTTTTAGGAGAAATTTTTATGAACCCAGTTTCTTGCATTTTCTCATGTTTAGAAAAGCACTAAAACCAATAACTAGGACATTGGTTCCTTGTGATCAATAACAACCTTCTACTGAGATGTGTGTTTGATTACATGTACCCCTTAACCAGAATTATATATACACTGACCTCCTCCCTTACATCTTCTGAGCAGTTTCTCAGAGCCATCTGAGAGGCTGTCTCCCCAGGCTATAGTCTTCAACAAGACACTCAGTTCAACTCACAGCTCTTACATTGTGTGTTTTTTCCCAATTTGACAAAGGTGAATTAATACTGAAAACAAAAGCTCCATCTAATAGTCATCATCCTGTACCAGACTTCCCCAGGACTAACAAGTGGCATGTTATCTGTGGGTCCTGGGATTCTGGGGATTATTAAGCACCCTTCAGGCTGGGTGGTAGTAATGAGCCCTTTGGTTGAAATGTAGATTTGAATAATATGCATCACAGCTTTCCAGAAAACCAGGCTCTCCACTCTGCCTTCATCCTTATCTCAACTCTCCTTTATTGATTTTATTTGACCATGTAGTTCTCAACCTACAGGCTGCAGGACAGAATCACCTGGAAGGCTTAAGAGATCCAACAGTCAATGACAATACACAAATCTCAGTTGGATTCTGACTCAAACAAACCTAAAACTTATGAAATAATTAGAGTAGTTTATTGTCTAGGTATTTGATGATATGAGGGATTAGAGCGAATTTTGTTGTAGCTATGTTTTATTATCAGATTTTCATCTTTTAGAGATTCACAATGAAATACCTATGGATAAAATAATATGATGCATGGGACTGGCTTCAAAATAATCCAGGGTGGGGAGTTGACAGGAGTATAAAAGATATGATTGGGAGTGACAACTGAGGTTGAGTGATGAGTTACCTTGGGGGTATGTTGTACCATACCATTCTGTTTTTACGTTCAAAATTTTCTAATAATAATCACCTGGAGAGCTTTTAAAACATACATATATCTGGACCCCACCTTGAGCAATTTTGAATTAATAAAGGGTCAGAGGAGCATCAATATCACCTTAAAAACTCCCTAGAGAATTTTAATGTGAATCCAGGTTCTTAGTTCATGTTAGTCGTTCAGTCATATCCAACCTGTTGCGACCCTGTGGACTGTAGCCTGCCAGGTTCCTCCGTCCATGGGATTCTCCAGGCAAGAATACTGGAGTGGAGGTGCCATTTCCTCCTCCAAGGAATTTTCTCAACCCAGGGATAGAAACCAATCTCCTGCATTGTGCTAATCAAGCACAAGTTCTTTACGAATCTTCACAACTACTCTGGGATGAAAGGCCACTCACCCATTCTGCAGAGGGAGGTGCTGTGCTCTGATAGAGGACTTTGCAAATCTGAGAATCTGTGACCACTTCCCAAGTACAAAATCTGAGGTATGGACATGAGAGCAGTGTGGTATGGTGATTTAGACCCGAGGTTAGCAAACTTTTCCTGAAGAGGGCCAGATAATAAATATTTTTGGCTTTGCTGGCCACATAGGGTCTCTATTACAACTACTTAACTGAGTAGTTGTGGTAATGGCTGCTGCTGCTAAGTCACTTCTGTCGTGTTCGATTCTGTATGGACCCCATAGACGGCAGCCCACCAGGCTCCCCCGTCCCCGGGATTCTCCAGGCAAGAACCCTGGAGTGGGTTGCCATTTCCTTCCCCAATGCATGAAAGTGAAGAGTGAAAGTGAAGCCGCTCAGTCATGTCCGACTCTTCGCGACCCCATGGACTTCAGTGCACCAGGCTCCTCCGTCCATGGGATTTTCCAGGCAAGAGTACTGGAGTAGGGTGGCATCGCCTTCTCCGGTAGTAAAGGCAACCATAGGCAATAGTGATGGGATGGGTATAGCTGTGAATCCTCTAACACGGTATTTACAAGAAAGGCAGAGGGCTGTAGATTGCGAGTCCTGGTTTAGACCCATATGCATTAGGCTTAGATATACCTGAGCTTAAGTCTTGCTCCTTCTTCTAGGGTGGGTCTCCACTTTTGTAAGTTGGGCTTATAATTGTACCTACCTCACAGACACGCTGTGAGGGTTAATGAGATGATGCATGTAAAGCTCAAATGCTAGCTTAATACATGGTGATTGACTTATTACTGTGACCAGAGTGTGACTGGGGATGGGGACTGCAGTGGTGAGCAAAAAGAGAAGGGACAGAGGGTCAGAACCCTTTCTCAGGACCCTAGAAGCATCAAAGCTCTTGCCATTCCTCCCTGCCCTCCTGATAAGAAGGCACACTTTTATCTCCTTTGGGGAAGATAAATGTTCCTTCTGTCAACGTGTTCTTCCTTACCTAGAGTTTATAGCAGAAACCTTTGAGTAGTCAAAAACCCTTTTATATTTTCCTAAGAAGCTTAATTCTTGCAATTAGAACCTTGACTTGCAAGCTCCTCCTGAGTTTTAAAGGCCTGTTTTGTAACCCCAAACCAAAAATTTGATTCTGTTCTGTTGCCAGCCTCAGTCCTCCCCTTCTGAGACACAGCATGATTAGATGGTGGATACCAGAGATGGTGCTTGGAGTCAGGGAGCCTCAGTTACTGTCTCAAGACACTGTTCACTGCACCAGTTTTACAGGGGGCATTAGAGAGACAGTACATCATTCTGGTTAAGGACATGGATTCTGTAGCTAGATATCCTTTTTTGAAATCCTGCTTCTGTCATATGTTAGTTGTATGGCCTTGGACAAATCATTTAACTTTTATGTGCCTCATTTTATACTCACTAAATAGGGATTATAATATTACTATCTTATAGAATTGTCATAGGAGAGATGATGGCATGGAATGCATAGAACAGCCATACATGACAAGTATATTTAGCTATAGGTATTTATAAATTTAACACTTGATACATAATTTAACAAGTATGTTTAGCTACAGTAAAGTGAAGTCACTCAGTCATGTCCGACACTTCGCGACCCCATGGACTGTAGCCTACCAGGTTCCACCATCCATGGGGTTTTCCAGGCAAGAATACTGGAGTGGGTTGCCATTTCCTTCTCCAGGAGAACTTCCTGACCCAGGGATTGAACCCGGGTCTCCCATATGGTAAGCATTGTAGGCAGATGCTTTAGCTAGCATAGGTATTTATAAAATTTAACACTTGTGACCAATTATCTAATACCAATGATTTTGGTATTAGACCAAAAAATTACATTAGAAGATCTACTTTTAAAAAATCCTCAGATAGTGTGCCAAACATATTTACCAGGTACGTATCAAATATCCACTCATTCATTCATGTTTATTTGCCTATCATAAATACCAAATGCTAGGAACACAGCACTCAAAGAAATTGAGGTCCTTATAAATTTAATCTGGACCAGCTATTTGCCATGTTCAAAACACTTGAGTAGTCTGTACGCTGCATAGGAAAATGGTTCTGTGCTTAAGGACAACATGCAAACATCTGTGACAGTGATCCTATGCTCTAGATTATTAGGGGAAACATTACTGGGGAGAGTGGCACTTAAGGAGAGACAACTGCTGACACAAACCATCTGAACAGAAAAGAATTGTAAAAGAAAAAAAGGAAAAGAAAAAAAAAATGAGGGGAAAAAAAAGAGGAAAGGAAATCATGTTATAGACCTAGTATGTACTGTTATCAAAAAGGTATCTGGATTATATTTTACATCATTGAGTAAGACAGTTGGACAATGAACAGTATTGCCTATCTAATTCCATTTATTATATACATTTAAATATATATTCATACCGGCATTTTCAACATTGGTAAAGATTCATTCCAAACTGAGTCACTTTCTCAGAGGTGGGGTTATGGGAGAAATTTTTGTTTTCTACTTAACATTTTTTTATTGTTTCTTGAAATTTTTACATGTGTGCATTATGGTGATTACTTTTGAAAGAAATATTTACATTTGAGAAAATTTGCTCAAAAATCAAATGGGTTACACTGCCAGCAGTAAGCTTCCCATCAAAAGAGGTATTCAAGCAGGAGTTGGGGGAGCATGAGCAGAGGCTGTGATAGGGATTGGATTAGTCATCTCTGAGACCCAGAGGCTCACCTTGGGATTCTGGACTGAGTTTCATATCTAAAAATATTCTTACCTATTGTCTGGGGAGCCAGTGGGCTTGAGTGTTGGTTTGTGATTTGGCTTTCTGTTGCTCCGAGTGGGACCCTGCTGCCCTGAGCTAATCCCATGCAGTTTCAATGGGCCCCAAGGTTAACCTCTTTGGCAAAGTTTGCCTCTCCTTTACCAGCTTGCTTTGCTGAGCTCTGGGCACTGCTAGGAAGCCAGTGGGGGCATGCTGAGGTAATATTCTCCACATCAGGACTGACCTTTTAGGAAAGGAGATGGGGAGGGAGTGATGACGTGGGTCCCCACCACCCGTGTTGGTAAGAGTTCTTGTTCTTTCTCCTGCCCTTGAAGGACAGCCATGGAGCTGCTCTGTATGTCTCTGCTGCTGGTAGCCTCTTGTGTCGGCACTGTCCAGGGCTCACCAGAGATGAATGGCAAGAAGGAGAGCATCAACATGTCTCAGCCCTTGCATATCCTTGTGGAGGAAAACTTGATGGTGCTAACACCTGCTGGCCTGACTCAGATGCTGAACGAGACGCGCTTCCTGATGGTGCTCTTCCGTGAGTGTCTCCCACTCCTGGGCAATGGGTGATGGGTGGGCTGAGACCTGCCCCCTTTCTTCTGGTAGCCAGAGGAATTTTAAGTATTGTTAAACAGGTGGCGCTAGTGGAAAAGAACCTGCCTGCCTGTGTAGGAGATGTAAGAGACGTGGGTTCGATCCCTGGGTTGGGAAGATCCCCTGGATAAGGAAATGGCACCCCACTCCAGTATTCTTGCCTGAAAAATCCCATGGGCAGAGGAGCCTGGCAGGCTACAGTCCATGGGGTCTGCAAAGAGTCGGACACAACGGAAGCAACTTAGCATAAATACATGAGAACACATTTCAATAATAATTAAAAAAAAAATAGCATCATCCTTAATTCCCAGATGAGAGTACTGAGGTCCAGGGAAACTAAATCATTTGCAAGATACTATGTCGCCTCTTTGGTCTTGATTTGTATGGGGTCACACAGGGTCGGACACGACTGAAGCGACTTAGCAGCAGCAGCAGCAGCAGCAGCCTCTGTTTCACTGAAGGCAGGAAGCCAGGATTTACCTTCAGGTGTCTTTACCATTCTGAACCTTAGTTTTCTTCTCTGTAAAATGGGTACAAACAGAAGTGCTATACTGGATTATTGTGAAGACAAAATAAGTTGTTAAGTTGCTAAATAATATTGTAAGTTGCTGGGACACAGTTATGGGCACTGTCTCAAGGAAGATTTTTTTTTTTTTTTCAAGGAAGATTTTTAGATCATCAGGTTTTTCATCTGAATTTTGCATGCCCACTTTTATTCTTCAGATTTTGCATCAGCAGGCATTTTGATGGAGGAAACGGACTCCTTTTTCCTGAGACACTGACACAGACCCATGTCTATGCTTTGAGACCGGATGGAAGGGATGTTCATAACAACTTTCACATAGCGGGCACCTACTGCGTGCCGGGAACTGTCCTTATAGCCCCACTAAATGTTCTCACACACTCCTCATAATCACCCAGTGTACTGCCACTATTTGTCTCCCTATTTGGGGACATTTCATAATTGAAATTCAATTTACATCTGCTCTTGAAGAACCAAGAGATCTGGAAGCCCTGGCTTACGTTCCTATAATGTGACAGTTGGCTGGAGCTAAGTGACAGTTTCCCCCTTGTGATCAGGAAACAGCACACTAGTCAGCTTGCCACATCCCTAGTCAGCCAGCCCCACATAGTCACACCCCTGCCTCACCCCTCTAGCATTTGAGTCTGTGTCTTCTGCCTGAAATTCAGGCCTCCCAGCTCCTTCCTCAATTCTTGTCTCTTCTCATTTGATACATTCTCTCTGAGTTGCACCACTTCAGTGAGGTGGTCTTTGCATCAGTGGGCATTTTGTGACAGTGACATAGTATCAGTAGCTCAGTTACCATGGATCCCATTGCTTCCTCAGCTGACTTGTGCAGCCACTTCATAGCAACATACGACAACCTTAACCTTAACCTTGCCCTTAACCTTGGTAGTTCCCAGGAGAGAAAATCTAACTGGGTCATTTTGCCTCCTTCCAACTTTCACCCTTATGGCGGAAAGTGAAGAAGAACTAAAGAGCCTCTTGATGAAAGTGAAAGAGGAGAGTAAAAAAGTTGGCTTAAAGCTCAACATACAGAAAACTAAGATTATGGCATCAGTTCCCATCACTTCATGGCAAATAGATGGGGAAACAGTGGAAACAGTGGCTGACTTTATTTTTGGGGCTCCAAAATCACTGCAGATGGTGATTGCAGCCATGAAATTAAAAGACACTTACTCCTTGGAAGGAAATTATGACCAACCTAGACAGCATATTTCTTTTCCATGGGGATGGTCTTGATCCCTGTCTCCTGTACAATGTCATGAACCTCAGTCCATAGTTCATCAGGCACTCTATCAGATCTAGTCCCTTAAATCTATTTCTCACTTCCACTCTATAACCATAAGGGATTCGATTTAGGTCATACCTGAATGGTCTGGTGGTTTTCCCTACTTTCTTCAATTTAAGTCTGAATTTGGCAATAAGGAGCTCATAATCTGAGCCACAGTCAGCTCCTGGTCTTGTTTTTGCTGACTGTATAGAGCTTCTCCACCTTTGGCTGCAAAGAATATAATCAATCTGATTTTGGTGTTGACCATCTGGTGATGTCCATGTGTAGAGTCTTCTCTTATGTTGTTGGAAGAGGGTGTTTGCTATGACCAGTGCGTTCTCTTGGCAAAACTCTGTTAGCCTTTGCCCTGTTTCATTCCGTACTCCAAGGCCAAACTTGCCTGTTACTCCAGTTGTTTCTTGAGTTCCTACTTTTGCATTCCAGTCCCCTATAATGAAAAGGACATCTTTTTTGGGTGTTAGTTCTAAAAGGTCTTGTAGGTCTTCATAGAACCGTTCAACTTTCAGCTTCTTCAGCATTACTGGTTGGGGCATAGAATGGTTTACTGTGATATTGAATGGTTTGCCTTGGAAATGAACAGAGATCATTTTGTCATTTTTGAGATTGCATCCAAGGACTGCATTTCGGACTCTTGTTGACCATGATGGCTACTCCATTTCTTCTAAGGGATTCCTGCCCACAGAAGTAGATATAATGGTCATCTGAGTTAAATTCACCCATTCCCGTCCATTTTAGTTTGCTGATTCCTAGAATGTCGATGTTCAACATATTAAAAATCAGAGACATTACTTTGTCAACAAAGGTCTATCTAGTCAAGGCTATGGTTTTTCCAGTAGTCATGTATGGATGTGTGAGTTGGACTATAAAGAAATCTGAGTGCAGAAGAATTGATGCTTTTGAATTGTGGTATTGGAGAAGACTTTCGAGAGTCCCTTGGACTGCAAGGAGACCCAACCAGTCCATCCTAAAGGAAATCAGTCCTGGGTGTTCATTGGAAGGACTGATGTTGAAGCTGAAACTCCAGTATTTTGGCCACCTGCTA
>NW_011494644.1:2861427-2873185 GCF_000754665.1 Bison bison bison | reverse complement strand
CCACCTGCTATGAAGGGCTGACTCATTTGAAAAGACCCTGATGTTGGGAAAGATTGGAGGCAGGAGGAGAAGGGGACGACAGAGAATGAGATGGTTGGATGGCATCACTGACTCAGTGGACATGAGTTTGGGTAAATTCTGGGAGATGGTGATGGACAGAGAGTCCTGGTGTGCTGCAGTTCATGGGGTCACAAAGAGTTGGACACGACTGATGAACTGAACTGAACGTGAAGTGTGCCTATTGTGTAAAGTTCTATCAAAATAATTCCAAGCCTCTGACCTCCATCTAGTTCAGGCTCTTAATGGTTTGTTTCCTTCAAAGTGTCAGAATGCACACCTGATTCTTCTTCAAGCCCATGGAGCAAAACTTGGTGAGATCCAGTTTGGGTCATTTTCTTTATAGGAGCCTGTGAGCAGGGCATAATTTCCACCTTACTGAACTACTCCTCCAGCTGGTTCCCTACCTCCCTCATTCACATCAAGACTTGGGTCACTACTTGAATATTTGGTTCATGGTTTTTTTCCTCAGGGAAGAATTGAGAACTCTACGGCTGCTGTGGCTTGTGAGTTAATGGTTTGCACAGGTCAGCCATCTAAGCCGTCTTCTCTTTTTTTGCTGCAGCCTTAAGCCCTGAATCCTGGACCCTCAGTGGAAATATTGAAGGATTTAGAGCCACACACTTTGCATGACACAACACACACCACAACACTCATTTATGCTTCCAAAATGACACGGCAGGTGGACAAACCTGGGTAACCTATCCAATCTGGGTGAGAATGTAAGACTCTGTCCACAACTACTCTGCTTTAATCAGGGCAGAAGGGCAAGTTCATGGTTCTTTGGGACGTTGATGTTTTATAACTTAGGGATTGACACTGAACCTGGGGCTATGAAGGGAGCTAATCGATTTTATATTCTTTAATTATACCTGATAACAACCAATTTGAATACTTTAAAGTCTTCCCACCAGCAGGTATTTAAATTCGGTGAACACCGGCAGAGATGCTATCTAAAAGACACTCAAACTCATTTCATTTGAAAATTTTATTTCTTCAAATATGCAGCTTAAATAAAAATGAATTCTCAAAAGCTTGCAGACCCTTTAAAATGACCTTTGGAAAAACGAATCACTTAGGACGAGCATTATAAAAGTACCCCCCACCCCGCCGCCAGGAGTAAATGGCTCTTTACAAAAAGGTCTTTCCAATATTGTCCCAGGGAAATACTGTCCTGGTAACTATCAAATCCTTAGCTGCTCCCCAGTTTCTCATTTCTCCAAGGACTCCAGATTCAAGAACCAACACTCAGAGGCATCTTTTCTCTTGGATATCTCACACATCTCAATGCCACATGTGTCCAAAATAGACCTCAGCATCTTTACTTGATTTGCTTTTTCTCACATCCTGTCTTGATTGACAGCATGGCTATCTTTATAATGTCAAAGTCAGAAATCCTAGATCATTCTTGACTCCTTTCTAGTCTCATCTCTAATCTCTCACTGAGTCCTATTGAAACTACCTCCTGAAGCCCTCTGCAATCTCCAGTCCTCCCCATTCCCCCCACCACTGCCATAGTTATGGCCTCATCATTCTCTCCCTGAACCACTGCAGTATCTTCTAGATCAGGGGTAAGAACTGGGCCACACAGCAGGAGGTGAGTGGTGGGTAAGCAAGCAAAGCTTCATCTGTATTTACAGGCACCCCTCGTTATTTGCATTACTGCCTGAGCTCTGCCTTCTGTCATGTCACTGACGGCGTTAGATTCTCATAGAAGCACAAACCTTACTATGAATTGCACATACAAGGGGTCTAGGTGGTGTGTTCCTTCTGAGAATCTAATGTCTGATGATCTGATGTGGAGCTGAGGCAGAGATCATAATAAATCAATTGCTTGCGGACTCATCAAAAAGCTGCATCTGGGGGCGGACTTTATAGTGGCAAGAGAGGTGAATTTCTTCAATTGTACAGTTGCATCTTGGTGGCAGGCTTTAAGTTAGAATCCAGCACTTATTTCAGTCCATGCATGGCCTGCCTGTGTTTTATTTACCACTTCTGTCTCTGCTTCTTTTCCACACTGTGCACTTGTCTCAGTCACAGTTTTGGCAAACTCACAAGCTAACTCTAGCCAAAATGAGTAAAAAATGAGTGTCACTGGGGAGCTTCTTTGAAAAGGGGGAAAGACTAAATTATGAGACAGCAGAATATTCTAAGACTGCCAACAAAAAGAAAGCCACAGTTACAAGAAAATATCAAGAGACTTAAGTTACAGGCTCATTGCAACAGGTGATTTATATTCTCTAAGCTCACTTTCTATGGTGACCAGCTATCCAACAAAGCCATGAAATCTTCAAATCTGCTTTGCCACATGGAGACTTAGCACCCTGCATTAAAAGACAAGCCTTTGGAGCTTTTCAAAAGGAAAAATGTGAACAGGAAGAACAGAAGCAATTATTGAAGGCCACCACACCACCAAGCATTTCTGCACTAACAGCATCATTCTTAGAGGCTAAATTAGCACATCTGCTTGGATCACTTTCTGATTGAAAATCCCAAAGTTTCCAAACTCCTTAACATAGCTACAATGTCCTTGGCTTGATTTAACCCAGGCCTACTTTTCCATTCCACTTGAAGTCTGTGCTCTACACCCTGAGTGTGGCTACCAGGTAGGTCACACTGGCACTAGCCTCCTGGCCTTTACACTTGAGGTTCCCTCTACCTGTAGTGTCCTTCCTGAACTTCTTAAGCTGGATTATGAAGTTTAAGTTCATGAAGTTGCCTTGTCAAGAGGCTGTGTTCACCTCCCTCCCACCTAGGCTCTGGCATGCTCACTCAGCCCTCTGCACCCTGCTTTTTATAACATTTGCCACACTGCTTTGAAACTGCGTTTAAACTTGTGAGTTCCACAGGGGACAGGGGTCAAAACTGATTCATCTCTTGATTGTTAACATCTAGGATTGTGCCTGGAGCACAGTAGTCATTTGGAGATGTTGGTAAATAAATGAGCTTTCCTTTGGCCCACAGTGTTCTTCATAAATGAGACAAGAGAAAAGGAAAAGCTACATTTAGTGGAGGAGGCCAAAATGAGACTTAAAAGGAGCAGTTTCTAGGTTGACTAATTAGTAATCATCCGTAAGGCAGAGGTGGCAAGAGTCTGCCTTGGGAGCAGATTAGATGATGTAGATGGTATAGTAGATGAGGATGGTGATGATGGTAATGACGCGGACAATCGTCATGATGAAAATGAGGAAGACCATTTACTCAGACCTGTATTCCAGGCACTGGGCTTGTTCTCATTGTTCCTGTCTTATATTATGAGGCAAATAAAGTCTCAGAAAGGTTTAGGATTTGCCCCAAATTATACAACTGGTAAGTGATGAGGATTTCAGACCAGGTCTAACACTCAATTCTTCTTTAACTGTGCTGATAATTGAAACATTCATTCATTAAACACTTATTGAATATTTATTATATGCCAGATCTCTTCTAGGCACTGAGTGGTAAGCAAAACAGACAGACCCTTGCTTTACATATCTTTTATCCTGGAGAGGTGAGTGAAAATGAAAGTGAAAGTTGCTCAGTCATGTCCAACTCTGGGACTCCATGGACTATACAGTTCATGGAATTCTCCAGGCCAGAACAGTGGAATGGGTAGCCTTTTCCTTCTCCAGGAGATCTTTCCAACCCAGGGATTGAACCCAGGTCTCCCACATTGCAGGCGGATTCTTTATCAGCTGAACCACAAGGGAAGCTTTGAGAGAGGAGACTCAAGATAAAATGATGCAGAAGTCAAAAATGTAGCATATCTTAAGGGTAGAAGTACTATGGAGAAAAACAGAGCAGGGCCCTTAGGAAGTACAAGAAGTGGTGCAAGTGGGTTAAGTACAGGGTAGCCAGAGAAGGCTTTCCTGTGAAGATGGAAATTGAACAAAGACCTGAAGGCAGTAAAACAGCAACCTGAGAAAATTTCAGGTGGAAGGAACAGCAAGTGCAAAGGCCCTGAGGTGGGAATGGGCAGGGTGGCTAAGCTGAGTTGCTGAAGAGAAAAGTAGTGGGATATAAGATCAGAAGGGTAAGGAGCAGATTTTTAGAGTTTTGTAGGCCTTTTCAATGGTCAAAGAAACTTGTTGCCTGGACCCTGAGGAACTGGGAGTTGGAGATCATCCTGAAGTCCTTATCACCTATGAGCACTATAAAGCATCCTATGGAATGGTGAGAGTATTATACTCATAAGCTTTTTCCATGCTTGATCTTGAACTTGGTCTTAAGTGGGGTTTCTCATCCTTAGCACTGTTGACATTTCTGCTGGCTAATTCTTAGCACAGTCTCTCTATGTATGTGTGTGTGTGTGCGCGCGCGTGCGTGTGTGTGTGTGTGTGTGTGAGATGGGGAGGAGGGTGTCTTGTGCACTGTGGGATATTTATTAGCATCCCTTGCTTTTACCAACTAGATACCAGTAGCATTCCAGATGTGACAACCAGTAATGACTCCAGATAGGGCCAAATGTGCCCTATTGAGAACCACAATCTAAAGAAAGGCAGACTCCAGCTCCCTGTGCTGGGAGCGAATCTCCATTTCCTACATTCACACCTCTCCCATCCATCAGCCCCATGGGGTTACCTACTAAAGACCCAGGCAAACATTGATTCTAGGTCCACTAGCCATTAACACATTTACACACTAGGCACACTGTCGAGAGCCACTGCCAACTCTAATGGGACCCTGGGTGCCATTTGCTTAACCCCCAAACCCATGAGAGAGCCACAGAATAGGCCTCAGCCTTATTTTGGATGGCTTGTCACCCTTGTCTTCCTTTCCCCAGGAATAAGAAGATTTGCTGAAGATCCTGATAACTACATAGGATCCTTCCTCCCCAGAGAACATCTGGTCAGAGCAAGACCATGAATTTCCCCCATATTATCATAATGCTCAATGTTTATTGGGCACTTCTGTATCAGAGCTTTGCATACCTTGGCTTACTATGTAGGCTTATTCTAAGGTATGGAAACTTATCACTATCCCCATTCTATAGGTGATGAAGCTAAGGTTCAGAGATGTTTAAAAAAACTCGTTTTCTGGACCACAGGTGCTGTAAGCCACCATAACTGTCTCTGATTTATGAAACAACCTAAGGAAATGATATTCATTGAGTATCTAGTATGTGCCAGACAATGGACCCTAGTTAGAACCTGAGGAGGGCTAAAACTGAAGGAGCTCCCAGCAAAGGGCTCCCTGCCCATCCACAGTCCACTGGGCACTGCTTTGCCCAGGTTCCAATGTACAGCTGAATTGACTCCATGCCCCATAAGACATAGTCACCAAGATCTGAGGGTGTATGCATTCATTTTACCTTTACACATTTGGCATTCAAGGCTCCAGAGGTAAACACTGATTTGCAAATTTTAAAAAGATAGAAACTAGCAAACAGGACTGGACATAAAAAGTAGATTTGGTTCTCTACAGTCTATCTGCTCTCATATGAACCACCCAGAGCAGGGTAGATTGGAAACTCACCCCTCCAGGGAAAAAGAGCATTTTTTCAGTCTGGCTTGCCTACAAGGTCAGTTAGAGCATGGAGTTAGGAGTCAGCCAGCCTTGGAGATGGAGAAGGCAATGGCACCCCAATTCAGTACTCTTGCCTGGAAAATCCCATGGATGGAGGAGCTTGGTAGGCTACAGTCCATGGGGTTGCACAGAGTCAGACATGACTGAAGTGACTTAGCAGCAGCCTTGGAGCTGAGTCTTGGCCTAATGCTTACTAGCTGTGAGACTTCTGGGTTTCTATTTCCTTGTCTAACACTCCTCACCTGTAATAGTAGATGACTGTCTACAACAGTAGATGACTCCTAGGCTTTTTCTGAGGACTAATCAAGATAATGCACGTAACACTTAGCAAAGTACTTGGCATAGTAAGTGTTCAATAAATGCTGTTATCTTGTTGTCAATACTATGATCATCATCACAATCATTACCATCATCATCACTATCATCATCCTTCTGGTTGCTCAGGTCAAAATGTCAGAGTCATCCTTGATTTCTTTCATTTACATTCCACCTCCAATCCATCAATAAACCTTGTCAATTCCTCCTTCAAGACCCCTCGAGGCTCTGACCACTTCTCACCCTCTCCATTGCCACTCCCCTGATTCAAGCCGTTAACATTTCTTACCTGGATTATTACAGTGGCCTCCAGCTGGGCTCCTTTTTCCTCTGTGGTCTAATCTCCATGTAACATTCAAAACAATCCAGGAAAAGTGTATATCATCACATCTAACACTGCTCCAAACCCTCTAGTACATTTCCACAAGCTTCAGAGGAAAGACCAAAGTCTATTCAGTGGTCTACAAGGCCTGTGTCTCCAGACCCAATGGACTTCTTGTCATCCCTCAGACATGTTGCTGCTACTGCTACTAAGTTGCTTCAGTTGTGTCCGACTCTGTGCAACCCCACTGACGTCAGCCCACCAGGCTCCCCCGTCCCTGGGATTCTCCAGGCAAGAACACTAGAGTGGGTTGCCATTTCCTTTTCCAGTGCATGAAAGTGAAAAGTGAAAGTGAAGTCGCTCAGTCGTATCCGACTCCTAGCGACCCCATGGACTGCAGCCCACCAGGCCCTTCTGTCCATGGGATTTTACAGGCATGTTGCATGTGTTCTTACTTCAAGGCCTTTGCTCATATGGCTCCTTTGCCTGGAACTCTCTCCCTCCTGTGAGTGAGCACACAGCTGGTTCCCTCATCATCTTCAGTCTTCATTAAAATGTTCCATTCTCTTCTCAGTGAGACCTCCGTTTACCTCCCTACTTAAAATCCATTCCCAGACACACTCCCAACTTCCATGTCTGCTTCTTTTTTCTCCATAGCACTTAGCGGCTAGCATAGAATACAGCCTGTTTCTTTACTTTATTCTTTACTTTATTTTCTGGGTTTTCCAATGAGAGCAGTGATTTTTATCAGTCTGTTCATTGTTAAGTCCTCAATACCTAAAATACTTCCTGGCACATGGGAGATTCTAAAAAAGATTTGTCAGATAAGTGAATGAATGAATCCCATTACTGTAACTATTAGGTCCCATCCATCCAACTCTCAGGCCCCAGTTGTCACAGTCTCTTTCTCTCACTTCCATGTTAGACACCAAAAAGCACTGGGCTATGTGTGGAACCTCAAAAACTCCACTGTTTGGACAATCATTCCAAGTGTTTCTCTTGTCCCAAGCTTAGAAACTCAGATTTGAATGCTATGTCAATCAGCAGCCCTGAGCCAGGCATGGCCAAATCCGTGAGGAAGTCAGAGGAGAGGCCTGCAGGCCAGAGCTTCTGGCAACAGGCCAACCCCTGCTGATGGTGAGGGATGGGGTATCGAAGGCAATGCTGGTGACGAAGCAGGCAGTGGAGAGGCACTGATCAACAAGGGAGGCGAAAAGTCACACTTCATGTCCATTGATTGAGAGTTTAATGAAAGTGATCATTCACATTTGGGTTCCATCACTGGAGCAGTGTGCTGACTGGCAATGGGGTGTGTGCCAACTGTCCTAGGCCTGGCTTTCTGGGTTTTGCTTTACAAAAGCCCTTTCTCTTGTACTTGGAACTTGCCCATGGCAGTGGAAATGACTTGCACTGGTTTCAAGTGCTCCAGATGGACAAGGGAGTTTGAGAAAGATAAAGCACTCTGGCTTAAAAGGGAATCAATGACCCCCTACCCTGGCTCAACCCACCTGCTGCAGACACTGGGCTCTGAGAGCCAGTGAGGGGCCTACAGTCTCTCAACATTATCAGGAGGAAGGGAGACAAATGTGATTGCCTTTTAGCCCCTCCCATTTAGGCCAGGAAGTCTTATACTGCTGCTGGGATCGAATGCCAGTCCCGCAGGGCTCTTTCCAGAAAAAGGCTCCTGACTTCTACTTCCAGCCCACCACCCGGCAATGTGAGAGGCCAAGGAATCTTGATCAATAGTGCCACGTCTCTTCAACACTCTGGACCAAGGAGATGAGCTGGGTGGGTAGGGGGTCATCATAACCTCCCCCCACCCCCTTATCCTTCTCACATCTGGCCTCCTTTTCACAAGCATGTCTCCTGCCATATTACATGTAGATACAGGGCAAATGAAGGTGCAGAACCTGTCCTGTTAGCTCCAGGAACGTCCACCAGATGGTGCTCATTCTCCCTCTCTCTCCATGCCCCGCCTACCCACTTCTCTTTTTCTCTCCTCTCACCTCCCTCCTTCTCACTCTATCCCTCTACTATGATTTCTGATAGACATTTTAACCATAATAACAGTATTAATAAGAAGGCATTATATACTGACCAAGTGCCAGGCCTGATGCTAAGGACAGGCCCAGTGGAGGTTAGAGAGCAAGCGCCCAAGCCAGAGTGAGTGAGTCCCATCCAGCTACACCTCCTATTGCCGTGAAACTTTGGGCAAATAAGTCATTTCAATTATGCAACAGTTTCCTCCTCTATCACAGTGAGATAATAATAGCCATACCTACTCCATAGAGGCTTCTCTGGTGGCTCAGATGGTAAAGAATCTGCCTGGAATGGGAGAGACCCAGGTTTGATCCCTGGGTTGGGAAGATCCTCTGGAGAAGGAAATGGCAACCCACCCCAGTATTCTTGCCTAGAGAATTACATGGACAGAGGGGGCTACAGTCCATGGGGTTGCAAAGAGTCAGATATGACTGAGAGCAACTAACACACACACACACACACACACACACACACACACACACCCCATAGGGGTACTTGGAGGATTCAGTGGGTTAATCCACATAAACCTCTTTGAAAGTAATAAGCACTATATAATTGATTGTTAAATCTTTTGACTCAGCTTCACAAAGCAGCCACTATTTCCCCACTTTATTGATGAGGCACATGACTCTCTGAGAAATTAAATTGCCCAAAGTTGTATTGTTTCCAGTGTTGCTGAGCCTCTGAAAAACCTGATGCATATCTCCCAAACTGATCAGTTTCATGAACTGTGATATACTGTCACATTTCTGAATCTACCCATAAGCAGTGGAACATGAGAAAAACCCAGGAGTTAAGCAGGCCTTAACTTTAAAAAAAAAAAAAAGCCTTAATAAAGGCTTAAACTTAACAAAGCCTCCTCCTTGGGAGATGGGATGGAGGAGAGGTTCTAGTGAGTTCTGTCTTTTTATTGGCTCTTTCAGATAACCCATCCTCAAAGCAATCCAGAAGCTTAGCTGAGGAGCTGGGCAAAGCCGTGGAGATCATGGGCAAAGGCAAGAATGGGATTGGATTTGGCAAAGTGGACGTCACAGTTGAGAAAGAACTTCAGAAGGAGTTTGATGTCAAGAAGGCCCCAGAGTTGAAGCTGTTTTTTGAGGGCAACAGATCACAGCCCATCAGCTGTGAAGGTAATGGTATTTGTGTGTCAATCAAAGGAATGCTAACTATGGAAACACAAAAATCTGCATTTCAGTGGCTTAACAGAATTACAAGTTTATGTCTTGCTTGCACCAAACCCAGTTGTAGCCAAGGTTGGGTGTGGGGCTTCTGGTCCACACAATCTTTCAAGGACCCAAGTCCCTGTCAGCCTGTGGCACTGTCCTCCCCTAGGACCTCTGATTCTCTGGCTGTTCCCTCTGTGTCCGGCCAGAAGTCGGTGCTGGGAGGCAGAGGAGTGCCCCCAGTGGAGTCCGTAGCCCAGACCTGGAGGTAGTGAATACCACTTCTATCCTCATCCTATTGACCTGGTTTCTGTTATGTGGCTCCACCCAACTGAAAGGCTGGGAAATATGGCCCTGCTCCATAAGGAAAAAAAATGGATTTTGGTGCACATGTAGTTACGTCCACCATATCTGAGCTGGTGGGCCCTGGAGGCACACGAGATGGCACAGTGAGGTACATGGTTTCTAAACTAAAAAGACCAGAGAGTGAGTTCCCGGCTTACCTAACTGCCCACTCCCACTGCACCCTTCCACTTTAGAATGATCTTGACGGGGTCTCGGACCAAGGAAGCACTGACTGATCAAAAGGGAGACCGGGAGGTGCTAGAACAAGATGCGCATGGGACTGGGTGACTACTAAACTAAAGCTAAAGCTTCTGTCACCATCCATTTCATTAACTCATTCACCCACTTATTCCACACCTTTTTATTAAGAACCTAACATGTGTCAAGCCCCATCTTTCAAAAATATTCATTTATTTTTATTTATTTGGCCGCACTGGGTCTTAGTTATGGCATGTGGAATCTAGTTCCCTAACCAGGGATCGAACCCAAGCTCCCTGTATTAGGAGCACAGAGTCTTAGCCCCTGGAACATCTGGGAAATCCCTCAAGTCCTATCTTAATGCTGGGGAATTTGAAGAATTTTGTGCCTCAGTGTGACTAGGTCTTAATTTTTAAAAAGTGTTAAATATATGGAGAAGCTAAAGGTAAAGGGGAAAAAGGAAAGATATATCCATTTGAATGCAGAGTTCCAAAGAATAGCAAGGAGAAACAAGAAAGCCTTCCTCAGTGAAAAAAGCAAAGAAACAGAGGAAAAAAAACAGAATGGGAAAGACTAGAAATCTCTTCAAGAAAATTAGAGGCACCAGGGGAACATTTCATGCAAAGATGGGCACAATAAAGGACAGAAACTATATTGATCTAACAGAAGCAGAAGTTAGTAAGAAGTGGCAAGAATACACAGAAGAACTATACAAAAAAGGTCTTCTTGACTCAGATAACCACTGTGGAGTGATCACTCACCTAGAGCCAGACATCCTGCAATGCAAAGTCAAGTGGGTTTTAGGAAGCATCACTATGAACAAAGCTAGGGGAAGTGATGGAATTCCAGCTGAGCTATTTCCAAATCCTAAAAGACGATGCTGTGAAAGTGCTGCACTCAACATGCCAGCAAATTTGGAAAACTCAGCAGTGGCCACAGGACTGGAAAAGGTCAGTTTTCATCCCAATCTCAAAGAAAGGCAATGCCAAAGAATATTCAAACTACCACACAATTGCACTCATCTCACACACTAGCAAAGTAATGCTGAAAATTCTCCAAGCCAGGTTTCAACAATACATGAACCGTGAACTTCCAGATGTTCAAGCTGGTTTTAGAAAAGGCAGAGGAACCAGAGATCAAATTGCCAACATCTGTTAGATCGTCGAAAAAGCAAGAGAATTCCAGAAAAACATCTACTTTGACTGTGTGGATCACAACAAACTGGAAAATTCTTAGAGATGGGAGTAACAGATCATGTTACCTGCCTCCTGAGAAATCTATATGCAGGTCAAGAAGCAAAAGTTAGAACCAGACATGGAACAACAGACTGGTTCCAAATTGGGAGAAGAGTACTTCAATGGTGTATATAGTCACCTTGATTATTTAACTTATATGCAGAGTTCAGTTCAGTTCAGTTGCTCAATCGTGTCCAAGTCTTTGCAACCCCATGAATCGCAGCACGCCAGGCCTCCCTGTCCATCACCAACCCCTAGATTTTACTCAAACTCATGTCCATCAACTCGGTAATGCCATCCAGCCATCTCATCCTCTGTCGTCCCCTTCTTCTCCTGCCCCCAACCCCTCCCAGCATCAGGGTCTTTTCCAATGAGTCAATTCTTCTCATGAGGTGGCCAAAGTATTGGAGTTTCAGCTAAGCATCATTCCTTCCAAAGAACACTCAGGGCTGATCTCCTTTAGGATGGACTGGTTGGATCTCCTTGCAGTCCAAGAGACTCTCAAGAGTCTTCTTCAACACCACAGTTCAAAAGCATCAATTCTTCGGTGCTCAGCCTTCTTCACAGTCCAACTCTCA
>NW_011494644.1:2835316-2861327 GCF_000754665.1 Bison bison bison | reverse complement strand
TGCTATCTAGGTTGGTCATAACGTTCCTTCCAAGGAGTAAGTGTCTTTTCATTTCATGGCTGCAGTCACCATCTGCAGTGATTTTGGAGCCCAAAAAAATAAAGTCTGACACTGTTTCCACTGTTTCCTCATCTATTTCCCATGAAGTGATGGGACCAGATGCCATGATCTTCGTTTTCTGAATGTTGAGCTTTAAGCCAACTTCTTCACTCTCCACTTTCACTTTCATCAAGAGGCTTTTTAGTTCCTCTTCACTTTCTGCCATAAGGGTGGTGTCGTCTGCATATCTGAGGTTATTGATATTTCTCCCAGCAGAGTACATCATGTGAAATGTCAGGCTGGATGAAGCACAAGCTGGAATCAATATTGCCAGGAGAAATATCAATAACCTCAGATACACAGATGATACCACCATAATGGCAGAAAGCGAAGAAGAACTAAAGAGCTTCTTGATGAAAGCGAAAGAAGAGAGTGAAAAAGTTGGCTTAAAACTCAACATTCAACAAACTAAGATCATGGCATCCAGTCCCATCACTTCATGGCAAATAGATGGGGAAACAATGGAAATAGTGACAGACTTTATTTTGTTGGGCTCCAAAATCACTGCAGATAGTGACTGCAGCTGTGAAATTAAAAGAGACTTGCTCCTTGGAAGAAAAGCTGTGATTAACCTAGACAACATCTTAGATAACAGAGGTGTTACTTTACGAACAAAGGTCAGTCTAGTCAAAGCTATGGTTTTTCCAGTAGTCATGTATGGATGTGAGAGTTGGACTATAAGGAAAGCTGGGAGTGCCGAAGAATTGATGCTTTTGAACTGTGGTGTTGGAGAAGACTCTTGAGAGTCTCTTGGACTGCAAGGAGATCCAACCAGTCAATCCTACAGGAAATCAGTCCTGAATATTCACTGGAAAGACTGATGCTGAAGCTGAACCTCCAATACTTTGGCCATCTGATGCGAAGAATTGATTCATTAGAAAAGATCCTGATGCTGGGAAAGATTGAAAGTAGAAGGAGAAGGGGATGACAGAGGATGAAATGGTTGGATGGCATGACTGACTTGATGGACATGAGTTTGAGCAAGCTCCAGGAAATGGTGACAGATGGGGAAGCCTGGTGTAGTGCAATTCATGGGGTCTCAAAGATTAGGACATGACTCACCAACTGAACTGAACTGAAATATATGGATGCAAAAATGTATGCACAATGTGTAGAAACAGTGGCTGACTTTATTTTTTGGGGCTCCAAAATCACTGCAGATGGTGACTGCAGTCATGAAATTAAAAGACCCTTACTCCTTGGAAGGAAAGTTATGACCAAACTAGACAGCATATTAAAAAGCAGAGACATTACTTTGTCAACAAAGATCCATCTAGTCAAGGCTATGGTTTTTCCAGTGGTCATGTATGGATGTGAGAGTTGGACTATAAAGAGGACTGAGCACAGAAGAATTGATGCTTTTGAACTGTGGTGTTGGAGAAGACTCTTGAGAGTCCCTTAGACTGCAAGGATATCCAACCAATCCATCCTAAGAGAAATCGGTCCTGGGTGTTCACTGGAAGGAGTGATGTTGAAGCTGAAGCTCCAATACTTTGGCCACTGATGTGAAGAGTTGACTCATTGTAAAGGACCCTGATGTTGGGAAAGATTGCAGGCAGGAGGAGAAGGGGACGACAGAGGATGAGATGGTTGGATGGCATCACTGACTCAGTGGACATGAGTTTGGGTAGATTCCAGGAGTTGATGTTGGACAGGGAGGCCTGGTGTGCTGTGGTTCATGGGGTTGCAAGGAGTTGGACACGACTGAGCGACTGAACTGATCTGAACGTGTAGATGAATAGATAGATGGATGGCATAAAACTGATGAACACAGAAATGCTCAACACAACCCTTCCTTTATTAGTAGAATGTCCCCATTGTGTATGTTGAATGATTCAATCACAGAAAACTGAGCCTGTCTTTTAGCAGGGCTCAGCATTTAGCAGGAGAAGGCAATGGCACCCCACTCCAGTACTCTTGCCTGGAAAATCCCATGGAAGGCGGAGCCTGGTAGGCTGCATTCCATGGGGTCGCTAAGAGTCGGACACGACTGAGCGACTTCACTTTCACTTTTCACTTTCATGCATTGGAGAAGGAAATGGCAACCCACTCCAGTGTTCTTACCTGGAGAATCCCAGGGACGGGGGAACCTGGTGGGCTTCCGTCTATGGGGTCGCACAGAGTTGGACAGGACTGAAGGGACTTAGCAGCAGCAGCAGCAGCATTTAGCATGTTTGCAAAAATCCTATTCAAGAGTGGTTGCAAGAACCAAAGGGGTAGAGTGGAGAGGGCCACCATGTGCAGGAGCTGCAGGCTGCCTTGAAGCTCTCAGAAGGGACACAAAGAGAGTATGAGATACACAGGCCAGACTTGCAGAAGAGCCTGCCTCAGGGCAGATTGCATAAAAGACTTGGAGCCTCCTCCTAGCTGGTTTGTAGGAGGGTAGTGTGTGAGGGAGTAAGAAGAGAAAGAGATGAGGAGAGAGGATAGGAGTGAGAGAAAGGATAAAAACTGCTGCTTCCTGTGTGCTGAGTGATACCCTCAGTGGCTACACACTGACCTAAGCGAGGAGTCCTTTGTGATGTGTTGGTTTAGGGGAGGGCTGTGAAAAAAATAAAAGCCTGAAGTTACTTTGTTAAAGTACATATCTGCTCATGGAGTTACTCAGGCTCTTGGGATACCCTCACTTCCGAAAGGACAGGTGAGGTCCAACTGCACTTAAGGGTAAAAGGGTTGCAGCATAAAGAGGACTGTCTGAGCCCTCTTTGTGCTGGGGGCCAGTGCCTGAAATCTCCTCATCTTTCAGGAAGCGTCACCATCACCTCCTCTAGGAAGTCTCCCCTGATTGCCTGGGTCATGTGCCTGCCCTGTTTCTGTGGTACTGTGGGTACTGTCCTTCCTCCTCAAGATCTCACCTCTCACCTGAGAGCACAGGACAGAATCCAATCTCACCTTCTTTTCTGCGATCTCTGAAAAGGCTACCAGAACTGGTGGACACTGTGACTTCAAATCCTCACTATGTACCTGAGGAGCAGCCACTTCCTCCCATCGAATTCTGATTTCTTCATCTGTAAAGTGTGAAGGGCAAAGATATCTACCTCTGAGGGTTCCTGGGAAGAAAGATAAGTGGACATGTCTGAAGCATTTACTGTGTTACAGATACTGTTCTAGGCCCTTCTCAGACATTATGACACAGGGTAGGAGGTGCTTTTACAGGTGGGGAAACTGAGGTGCAGAGAGTGGAATAACTCTTAAGGCTCCCCAGCTAATAAGCAGTGAGATTCACAAACATTTTCTCTAAAGGACCAGAAAGTAAATATTTCAAGCTTTACAGGCCAATCTCTGTTGAAACAATTTAACTCTGCTGATGCTCTGAAAAAGGAGCCATACACAAACAGATGTGGCTCTGTCCCAATAAAAATAACTTATAAAATTAGATGGCTGGTCAGATTTGGCCCATGGGCTATAGTTGATGGATCTTTCCTGCACATTGTTCTGTCCTCTAAGTAAATGGCAGATGTGGTTATTATTATTGTTCAATCACTCAGTCATGTCCAATTCTGTGACCCCACGGACTGCAGCACACCCAGACTCCCCTGTCCATCACCAACTCCCGGAGCTTGCTCAAACTCATGTCCATTAAGTCAGCGATGCCATCCAACTATCTCCTCCTTGGTCATCTCCTTCTCGTCCTGCTTTCAATCTTCCCACATCAGGGTCTTTTCTAATAACTTGGCTCTTCGCATCAGGTGGCCAAAGTAATGGAGCTTCAACTTCAGCATCAGTCCTTCCAATGAATATTCAGGGCTGTTTTCCTTTATGATTGACTGGTTTGATCTCCTTGTGGTCCAATGGACTCTCAAGAGTCTTCTCAAAAACCACAGTTTAAAGCATCAATGTGGTTATTATTATCCTCAAATTATTACTTTTCTGACCCTAGACCAGGGCCTGGAATGCTTAGGTTTTTAATGCATATTTTTGTGTTTGAATGGGGTGGTATTAGAAGGTCCCCACTGCAGCAGGCTTGGAGTAAAGAAGCCAGCTGTTATTTGTACTAGGCTTAACCATCTCCTTCTTCCTCAGTATGACCCTCAACCATGGAAAGAGACTATGGAATACTGGGATGGAGTCAGGGCCCAGATTTTAGGATGAGCACTAGCTGTGAGAACTTGAGGCAGCCTTGATCTATCACTTCCTAAAAAGAATGACTTGTGCCAATTCTGCCACTTGATAGGACTTCCCTGAGCCAAGCAGGTGATGGTACTTTACTGGCCTCCTACACTGTGACTTGTATGAAAATTTTCCTCAGATGCAGGTTGGGTTTAGTTCTTGTTGAGTCAAGTTCAGGTTCTCCTCCGGTCTCCAAGGACTGATGGTGGGAGACTTGGCTTTGACCATCTCCGTTGAGGGAGGGAGACTCAGGCTGCCTCCAGGCCCTCAATTAATGATGCATTCACACCTTGTGCCTGGAAATATGCAGCAGAGTGACGGCCCCAGTTAATTATTGGCACGACATTCACACCTCAGTTGTCACTGTGTCCTCTGGCTCAGAGCCGAGCAACAGGACAGGCATCTGCATAGTGGGGACAGTGCCCAACACTCAGAAACAAACTGTTTACCAGACTCAGAGCTGTCTCAGTCCCATGGGGCCCAGGGGGCCAAGTGGAGTCCACCCATCCCAGAGAGGAGGGTTCAAGATCAAGTTCCCTCACAGTTATCTAATGACTCATTAACCTTGTTCATTCATCCCATGATTTCCTGAACACCTACTATGAACCAGACATTACAAGATGTAGGGGAGGAAAACTTTTCCTTTCTTCCCTTCTAGGTTCTTTGAGGGGTCTAATAATTAAATGGACATAAGAGAGATTAATGAAAGAAAAATTAATTTCATATGTACAGGAGTCCCAAAGATATGAGGCTAAAAAGAAGTGATCAAAGCAGGCAGATTTTATACCTTTTAGACAAAGAAACAATAAAGTTGTGAAGAATTGACAAGAAAAAAGGGGTTGGGGCTTGGGGTAGAAAATTAGTGAGGAAGTAACCAGGTTTGTTTATATAGCCTTCTTGACCTTAAAACCCTATGAGTCGTAATAAGGATGTCATCGACCCTGCTAGTGTTGGGAGGGTACCGCCACATGGGAGATTTATTTCCTGCTTTCAGAGGGATAAAGAAGAATCAGAACATCTTTTTTGCACAGGCTATTTCTCAAGTACCTTTAATTCAAAATAATATGCCAAAGTAGTAGAATTTGAGGTGGCATATTCTATTATCCTTCAGGAGCTACTGAGAAAGTTAGCAAAAACTCATAACTTCAGAAACAGAGTCAATGAGGAAAATATAACAGGTCATAATATAGAGAATGATTGAAAGGAGAGTAGGAAAAGACCAAACTGAGGATTAAATAAGCAGGATGAGATGCACTTGAGGGCTGAGAGGAAAGGACAGCCTAGGTGGAGGGACTGGTGGATGCCACAGCCAGTGTGCTGGAAGACAAGGGTGTGACTGGAGAGTGGCCACAGGGAGAGGGAAATCAGGGCAATGGTCCTGATGACCTGATATGCAAACTCGTTTGAAGGGATTTTATTCACCTTTTTTGACATTTTCAGAATGTCTAAGCTAATTTCTTTCAGGTCACTTAGAAAAAAATAATTTCTTCAGGCAAAGCCTTTAGGAGAAAGGGTTTGTTTTCATGATGTGTGCCTCTTTCTTCCTAAAAGATGGCTTGGACCACTGTGAAAATAGAATCTCAACATTAGGCTGGTATCTGGGTTGGAGGGGTGGGGATGACTGCTGTGAGTGGAACCATGGTCTGAGAATGGCATGATGCCTCCCCACCCACTCTGACCCTTGAGACCACCACATCATCCTCTTATGAACCTTCAGAGGCTTGACTCACCGTGACTTTTTTAATGGCCTAATCTGTATCTACTGAAGCTGGACATTGTGTACCCATGACCAGAAATTCTTGTCTTGGGCATGTACCCAACAGAAGTGCATATAATGTGCCCCTAGAGACATGCCCAAGAATTAATTCTTAATAGCCCCAAACTGTAAACAAACCAAATGCCCATTAATAAGGAATGGATAAATAAGTCATGGAAATCTCACACAACAGTGGGAATGAATCTGAAAATGCAACATGGAGGACTCTCACATGTGTAATGAAGCCAGATCCTCAATCACATACTGTATGACTGTTTACATGCAGTTCAAGAACAAGCTGTTAGAAGCTAGGGTAATTGTTACTTCTAGTTACCTCTAGGTGAGAGCAGGGTAGAGGCTGGGAGGGGGCACATGGGGACTTCTAAGGGGCTGATAATTTTCTATTTATTTATCTGGGTGGTATTTACACATGTTTGTTCATTTTATGAAAATTCATCAAACTGTATATTATAATTTGTGTACCTTTCTCCACGTTGCTGCTGCTGCTGCTAAGTCGCTTCAGTAGTGTCCGACTCTGTGCGACCCCCATAGATGGCAGCCCACCAGGCTCCTCTGTCCCTGGGATTTTCCAGGCAAGAACACTGGAGTGGGTTGCCATTTTCTCCTCCAATGCATGAAAGTGAAAAGTGAAAGTGAAGTCACTCAGTCGTGTCCGACTCTTAGCGACCCCATGGACTGCAGCCTACCAGGCTCCTCCGTCTATGGGATTTTCCAGGCAAGGGTACTGGAGTGGGGTGCCATTGCCTTCTCCATTTCTCCATGTAAACATACTTAATTAGAACATTTTTAAAGGCCTAATGTTCTTAGGAAAGGTAAGTAAAGACACTTGGTGCCCTTTCCAGTCAATTTAACAATAATGTCCTTTTCAGACAGTTGAACAACACTGTGTGCATTCCTCAAGCCCCAGGCTGCAATTTGTCCTACCACAGGGGCTTTGCACAACCTGTTTTCTCTGCCTTTCCTTCTCTAGCTACTTCCTGTTAACTCTTACGTATCCTTCAGTTTTCAGCTCCTAAGTGATTTCCTCCAGGATTTCCTCCTCAACTTCACAGTGTAGGTCATGTATCTACTGGTCCACAGAATTTTGCTTCTTAATGCTAACTTTGGGTGTGACTACATACTTGTTTGTGCAGTTATTTAACAATTATCTTCCTCAACAGAATGAGAGGTGCATAGCAGAGGCAAGGTCTTATTTCTGTTCACCATTTTATCCCCAGGACCAAACACAGCACTTTAACACGGCACTCCAGTGCATATTTATCAAATGAATGAATGAGTGAAGGAATGAATCATGAGAGAAGGAATACAGGCTTTTTTATGTCATACAAAGCTACTCACAACTAACATTGCTCTAGCTCATAAATTCGTTTTAAATGATCCATTCTATTCTATAACAGTCTTTGACAGAAAATATTTTCATTATCTGCCATTATATAACATCGATGATCCTAGCAAGCACAGTCCATTTGTAGCCTTGTGTACATTTTGGCACACTATTATGTCTCCCAGATATGGTCGATGTGTCTCAATTTTAGAAGCTTTCTGCATGCTTGGCATTTCCTATATGATAGCTGAGAAATGGAAGTCAGGATAGATGACCTTAGAGGACATCCATGTCTCAGCTAACGAATGGGAGACACACGGAGATAATGGAATTTTCCTAAGGGTGCAGAAAAATTCTGCTGGTCTTTACCTTTTAAATTTTTATATTTAAAAAAATAAATCCATCTTCCTTTTACTTTGAATGGTGAATAAGAAAACACGGCTGGGCATGCTTCCTCCTCTGTTTGATTCCCAGGTTCACTAGTGGGGTGGCCACTAGCAAGTTGAAACCTCAATATGTATCCCATAGGGCTACTATGGAGACTTAATACATGCAAAATGCTCAGCACAGTGCCTGGTCCTTGGAAAGTGTTCGGTAAAGTTTAGTTGTTATTAAAGTTTACATCCTTGGGGCTCAGGTTGAGGAAGAGAGGAAAAATTGACCTTGGCTTTCAAGGGGTGGGAATCTAGGGCAAGAGGTTTTTACTCATTTAACTTGGGGAAGATAGGCCTTGCTCCAGTTCAAGAGGAAACTTCTGTGCGATCCATTTAATTGTACCTCTCTCTCCAGGAGTGGTTGAATCTACTGCTTTGGTTGTTTGGTTGAGAAGACAAATTAGCCAGAAAGCATTTCTGTTCTCTAACAGCAATGAGATAGCAGAGTTTGTGAATTCCAGGCCCTTGGTCATCATCGGTTTCTTCCAGGTACTGCATTCAAGAGGTGGGAGGTGGCTTCTCAGTTTCTAAGGATTCCTATGTCTGGGAAGGTGCATGGGGTGAAGAGAGGTCTTCCATTTAGGTTAATTCCATGCCCATTTTTCCTTTTTCAATGAGTGGTTTTCTGGGAAAACTGGAAGGATAAAAAAGAAAAAGTGGAAGCTGAAATGGCAGGAGGAGCTAACTACAAAGGCAGATAGTAATGGGGAGAAAGGAGAGGAGATTAGTATACTTTGAACTGGTTTTGATAGTATCAGATCAGATCAGTCGCTCAGTCGTATCCGACTCTTTGCGACCCCATGAATCGCAGCATGCCAGGCTGATCTTTTTGAGGTCCACTTAGAACATCAATGAATAATAAATGATTTTCAAATTGCCCCTGCTTTTGGAGAATGAGTTTTTTATACATCTTTGCTCATTTCCTGTAACTTTGATGACTCTTCCCTTTTTCTGAGCAGAAATCAGAACTTTGGGGTTATATTTATACATGGGGAGAATTTGTACTTTTTTCTCTCCCATATTACATTTTGACATTGTTTTGGGCCACAGTTTTCTTTCAAGCTAAAGAATGAAGGCTGAAACTACAGTTATATCTTAATATGAAGTTCATATTTGTTACTACATGTGATCAAATCAATGGCCTCTTCTGAAAGCAATTAAGGACTGTGTGTGCATGTGTGCTTAGTCACTCAGTTGTGTCCAACTCTGCAACCCCACTGACTGTAGGCTGCCAGGCTCTTCTGTCCATGGGGTTTCTCCAGGCAAGAATATTGGAGTAGGTTGCCATATCCTCCTCCAGGGGATCTTCCCAACCCAGGGATTGAAACCAGGTCTCCCACCTTGCAGGCAGATTCTTTACCATCTGAGCCACCAGGGAAGTCCATTTAAGGACTAAATGTTATTAATAAAAAGTCTCAACAACTGTGTTCAGACTTCACACTCATACTTGGAAAAGGTCAAGTTTATCAATTCTCTCTGTTTATCTCTGTGGATTTGCCTATTTTGACCTTAGTCATAGCCATAGAGGAGAAGGCAATGACAACCCACTCAAGTACTCTTGCCTGGAAAATCCCATGGATGGAGGAGCCTGGTGGGCTGCAGTCCATGGGGTCGTGAAGCGTTGGACACAACTGAGCGGCTTCACTTTCACTTTTTACTTTCATGCATTGGAGAAGGAAATGGAAACCCATTCCAGTATTCTTGCCTGGAGAATCCCAGGGACAGAGGAGCATGGTGGGCTGCCATCTATGGGGTTGCACAGAGTCAGACACGACTAATGTGACTTGGCAGCAGCAGCATAGCCATAGAAGTATTCTGGGTGTGAAACATCCATGAAGGTGGATTTAGGTAGCCTACCAAAACCACAGAACTTGGAAAGGTGAAGAGTTGAGTTAGTCACCATTTTCACCCTGTCCTTAAAATTGCTAGGCATTTTGCTTTCTGTCGAAGCCTCATCAAACATCTCTCCCCAAATAGGACTTGGAGGAAGAAGTAGCAGAGTTGTTCTATGATATGATTAAAGACTTTCCAGAACTAACGTTTGGAGTGATATCGATTAGACATGCCATTGGGCGTTACCATGTCACCCTTGACAGTGTTATAGTGTTCAAAAAGGTAAGACTTGAATTTTATTGCTAGTGACGGGTCTCTAGTTCAAAATAATGAACCATGCATGGGCTTTGGGTATAAATTCTGGTTCTGTACTTGTGAACTAAGTGGTATTGACTAGTTGGTTTCTGGGAAACCAGTCTCTAGACGTCTGTCTGACCTTTCCATCCATTTCCCATCGGGAGCTCTTCCTTTCCTTAACCAGTAAATGCCATTAATTAAGGGTCAGTCTTCTGCCCTGCATTTTCTTCTGGTCCATCCATATACCCATGATTTACAAATCTCCATCTCCAGCCAGACTCCTCTAATCTCCAGACCTTTAAATCCATCACCAGACGTCTCAACATGGTCAAGCCTAAAGTCATGACCTCCCTTCCAAACCCTCTTCTAGTATTCTCTCTCTCTTTTTGTGAATAGCAGAAACATTTATTCCACCCAGCAGCCACTGAAGAAAAGCAAAGTTCAAAAACATTTCTTTGATTATCTTCTCAGTTATAAATAGAAATAGGCATTTTTGTCAAAGAAGACATACACATGGCACATGAACACAACACAAATGTTCAACATCATGAATCATAGGGAAATGCGATCCTCTCACAGTGCGATGTCACCATCACTCCCAGCTCCTCTGTAAACAAAATCAGAACACCTAGGCATCATTCTAACACCTCTCTCTTTTCCATCCCTGCTAACCGATCCATCAGCCCAATCCCATTGATTTTTAAATTTAAAATGTTCCATGAATCTATCCACTTCTTTCTATTGCTACCATCATAGATCAAGTTGACCATTCATATCCCACAGCCTAGTGCAACATACATTCAACTGGTCTACCACATTTTGTCTTGTCCTCTAAAGAGATATCTTTTCAAAATTAAAATCTGATGGTTATTTTCCTTCTTCTCATTGAAAGCCCTTTAACAGTGTCCTATAATTTTTAGGATAAATATGAGTCTTTGATGAGACCCACAAGGCTTTCCACAGTCTAACCTCTATTACAAACTGCCCTCCTCTCCCTCTCTGGGATCTAGATCTGAGCTGTTCAATACAGCAACCACTAGTCACATGTGACTATTTACTGTAACATTAAAATGTTAGTTCTTCAATCAAACTAGCTATTAGTAGATAGTGGCTACTATATTTAATATCATTGATTTACAGAGCAAATCCATCATCTCAGAGAATTCTACTGAAGTGTTACTTTAGACTCTGTAGTTTGGTTCCTAGAATATGCATTATTCCTTCCCTACACAAAGCTAAATCCTTACAATAACCATGTTACTTGAAGACACGGCTCAGAGAGGTTAGGTTACTTGCTCAAGGCCACACAGGAAGTAGATGAAATGATCCAGATGCTGGTTGACTTCTCATAGGGAAGACTGTGAGCCATTGGTTTTACTTAGGCCCATGAAAGTCTGAAAGATTCCAAGCTAGAGAATAAAATAACCTGATTTGTGTTTTTGAATGGACAACATAGAGTCCAGAAGTAGATCCATATGCATACTGAAATTTAGTATTTAATAAAGATGCTGTTTTAGACTAGTAGGCAGACTATGTTATTCAGTGACTAGCATTGAGAGAATTGGGTAGCCGTTTGAAAAAAGCTAAAGCTAAATCCATAAGTCATTCCTGCCACCAAATTAAATTTCAGCTTGATCCCTGATTTAAAAATATAATAAAACTGTGGAAAGACTAAAAGACGCCATAGGAGAATTTGCTTTCTAACCTTGGAGGGAGGGGAAAAGTCCCTTTATGAAGCATGACAGAAACCATAGAGAATATGAAAAGAAACCACTATTAAATTTGGACCATACAAAAAAACATTAAATTCTGAAGAATAAGTGAAGGTCACTCAGCCGTGTCCAGCTGTTTGCAACCCCATGGACTGTACAGTCCATGGAATTTTCCAGGCCAGAATACTGGAGTGGGTAGCCATTCCCTTCTCCAGGGGATCTTCCCAACCCAGGGATCAAACCCAGTTCTCCTGCATTGCAGGCAGATTCTTTACAAGCTGAGCTACCAGGGAAGCCCTCTGCAGAACAAACCCAGTCACAAAATAAAAAACGAAACAGCAAACTTGGCATTGCATTTAGGAGAGATTTGGTTTATGTTAATGGTTAAGAACATGGGCACTAGAGTCAGATTGCCTGAGCTGGAATTTTGGCTCCATGTCTTAGCTTAGCTTAGTTTAGCTTAGCTTAGCAACTCTGGGCAAGTCACTTCACTCCTCTGTGCCTCAATTTTCTCAACTGTAAAATAGGCAAAATAATAGTATATGGCTCAGTGAGATGTTATGAGGATTAAATGAGTTAATACATACATGTTTAGAACTGTGGCTGGTACAACTTGATCTCTCCATAAGTTTAATTAGTATTATTAAACTATTATTATGACCAGACAAGAGTGTAGGCTTTATCAAGAGGACAATAAGGCTTATGTTTAAGAAAGAGTCGCATTTTAACATCACTCTGGCTGAAGTTTAGGGGACAGATTGAAGGGAAGCAGGGGGATAAGTTGGAAGACTATTAGGAAACTATTGTAGGAGCCCAGGAAATACGTTTGGATTAGAGGTTGGAATTGGTATAGATGTAGAGAAGGAGATGGAGTAGAGAGAAATAAGGAGATAGCTACTTTTTTCTCCTTCTCCCACAGACTTTGATCCTGTGCTACAGATAATTTATATCATTTTCTGTGTTAATCCAGTTCCTTCTGAGAAGCAGTCATCAAGCAGGATTAGTCATGCAAAAATTAGAGGAAATGCCTGTGAAGGAAAACAGAAAGGGGGGTGGGGAAACTTATCAGACCATGATGCAGATTCGACCCTTGGAAGGAAGGAAGGTGAAGTGGAAGTCTTTGATTGCAGTGTAGTCCTAAGAAAGTTCATCAAAGTCCTCCATAAGAGAAGTCCTGCATCTTCCAGAAATGGGCTTGCCTTAGTATCCTTGAAAAATTCATTGGTTAGGAGCAGTGTGTGAAAAACTGCTCAGCATCAGCACAAATACATTGACAAGATTTCAGAGCAAGGCAGATAGGGCTGTCAGTCAACTATACTCCCTGCTCTGTAGACCAGAGATTTTCATGGCTTCCCTATATCCATATTCCACCCTCAGGTTAGTCTGCTCAGATGTCTATATTTATTAAGTATCTAGATTATATGTCACACCTGTTACCATGGTGTTTCCCTTTTATCCTAGGGGAAAATCGTACTATTTACATTTATTAAATGGTTATGTCATGGATGCTACTGCCATCTAATTTTTTCTTCTATTGTCCAAGGGAAGAATTGTGAACCGCCAGGAGCTTATTAATGACAATGTCAACAAACAAATCCTCAATAAACTCATAAAAGAACAACTCACAGATCTTGTTATTGAATACAACACTGAGGTCAGTGAGCAAAGGGTCTCAGGAGGAGGGTAGCTGCGGTAGCTGTGTGCACAAAATGACTTGTTTTCTTTTGAATTTCAGAGTAGGGATCTGATTTACGAATTGAACATCCTGAATCACATGTTGCTCTTTGTCTCCAAAAGCTCTGAGTCATTTCGTATAATAATGCAGCATTACAAGTTGGCATCGAAGATATTCCAAAACAAGGTTTGTGGAAGTTGCCATTGCTTTTTAGGGTTCTTTGGATAGGAATCAAAGCCCTGTAGACCCTGATGCCATCCATCTGCTTTGCTGATTGTAAATGAATCTAAGAAGAATTGGCATATTCATTTGTATACCTCCTGATTTGCAGTCTTCTTCCTGCCCAGTGTCTCTTTCTTTCTCACCAAAGTTTTGCTTTTCCTTCCCTCATCTTTTTGAGAAGCCTACTACGGTAACATGATTGTTTTGGCTGCTTTTTTGATGGACCAGGCTCTGCTAAGAGTGGGTGACTGCACTGTGGCTAGAATCTGGCCTGGAAGAGAGGGGAAAGCAAGACCTGAGGTCAGGGACTGTGAAAAGCCTGAAGATGTGAAGCAGTACAGACAGCAGTTGCTGGGGTTCTAGGATTCAGCATCAACAGGCTTCGGTGCAAATTCTCTTCCTCTTACAAGTGATTTTGTCTTAGATGAGTTTAATCTCTCAGTCTCAGTCACTTTCAGTGAAAAACGGATAATTAGAGCAAGAATTAGAAGTGCTTTATGTAAAGGAATGAGCAAATGTACAATAAACAGTGCTTACTTTTATTATTATCATTAGAAACACATCAGTGTTTCCGAAGTATTATATCCATATATATGTAGTTACCACCGTCTGGATTATGGAGGCTATTTACTTCCTTTTTCTCTTTATTTTTATAAGAAGTAAGGTAATAAAATTATTCTGAAATTTAAACAAAACAATTAAAAACTTTGAAGACTCAAATGAACACATAATAAAGCCACTATGCACCAACATATTTAAAGACCATGCTACATCCCACATCATTATTCTCCAGGAAAGCTGTTCTAATTACAGAAACATCTGTTGTAAATGCATTCCTGTGTGTGTGTGTGTGTGTGTGTGTGTATGTGTGTGTGTGTGTGTGTACGTGCTCAGTCGTGTCCTACTCATTGTGACCCCATGGACTGCAGCCCTCCAGGCTCCTCTGTCCATGGAACTTCCCAGGCAAGAATACTGGACTGGCTTGCCAGTTCCTTCTCCAGGGAATCTTCCCAACCCAGGGATCCAATCTGCTCGTCTTATGTCTCCTGAATTGGCAGGTGGGTTCTTTATCCCTAGCACAACCTGGGAAGCAATAGTTCCTGGTTTATTCAATTTTAACCTAGATTTTTGATGTAATTAAATTGATTACAATCTGATTGCTTTCCCGCTATTTTTGTTATAATGGTCAATTTGTTGTTGCTTAGTCACTAAGAGACGGAGAAGGCAATGGCACCCCCACTCCAGTACTGTTGCCCGGAAAATCCCATGGATGGAGGAGCCTGGTAGGCTGCAGTCCATGGGGTCGCTAAGAGTCGGACACGACTGAGCAACTTCACTTTCACTTTCCACTTTCATGCATTGGAGAAGGAAATGGCAACCCACTCCAGTGTTCTTGCCTGGGGAATCCCATGGACAGAGAAGCCTGGTGGGCTGCAGTCCATGGGGTCGCACAGAGTCGGACACAACTGAAGCGACTTAGCAGCAGCAGCAGCAGTCACTAAGAGAAGTGAAAGACAAAGCAGAAAAAGAAAATATACCCCTCTGAATGCAGAGTTTCAGAGAATAGTAAGGAGAGAGAAGAAAGCTTTCATAAGTGAACAATGCAAAAAAAAAAAAAAAAATAGAGGAAAACAATAGAATGGGAAAGACTAGAGATCTCTTTAAGAATATAGATACCAAAGGAACATTTCATGCAAAGATAGACACAATAAAGGACAGAAATGGTATGGACCTAACAGAAGCAGAAGACAGTAAGAAGAGGTGGCAAGAATACACAGAAGAATTGTACAAAAAAGATCTTCACGACCCAGATAATCACGATGGTGTGATCACTCACCTAGAGCCAGACATGCTGGAGTGCGAAGTCAAGTGGGCCTTAGGAAGCATCTCTGTGAACAAAGCTAGAGGAGGTGATGGAATTCCAGTTGAGTTATTTCAAATCCTAAAAGATGATGCTATGAAAGTGCTGTACTCAACATGCCAGCAAATCTGGAAAACTCAGCAGTGGCCACAGGACTGGAAAAGGTCAGTTTTCATTCCAATCCCAAAGAAGGGCAATACCAAAGAATGTTCAAACTGTTGCATAATGGCACTCATTTCACATACTAGCAAAGTAATGCTCAAAATCCTTCAAGGTAGGCTTCAACAATATGTGAACCGAGAACTGCCAGATGTTCAAGCTGGATTTAGAAAAGGCAGACATACCAGAGATCAAACTGCCAGCATCCTCTGGATCATAGAAAAAGCAAGTTCAGTTTAGTTCAGTCCCTCAGTCATGTCCGACTCTTTGCAATCCCATGAATCACAGCACACCAGGCCTCCCTGTCCATCACCAACTCCCGAAAAAGCAAGAGAGTTCCAGAAAAAATCTATTCCTGATTAATTAACTATGCTAAAGCTTTTGACTGTGTAGATATCAATAAACAGTGGAAAATTCTTAAAGAGATGGGAATACCAGACCACCTGACCTACCTCCTGAGATACTTGTGTGTAGGTCAAGGAGCAACAGTTAGAACTGTACATGGAACAACTGACCAGTTCAAAATCGGGAAAGGGATATATCAAGGCTGTATATTGTCACCCTGCTTATTTAACTTATATGCAGAGAGAGTACATCATGAGAAATGCCAGGCTGGATGAAGCACAAGCTGGAATCAAGATTGCCAGGAGAAATACCAATAACCTCAGATACGCAGATGACACCACCCTTATGGAAGAAAGTGAAGAGGAATTAAAGAGCCTCTTGGTGAAGGTTGAAAGAGGAGAATGGAAAAGCTAGCTTACAACTCAACATTCAGAAAACTAAGATCATGGCATCCAGCCCCATCACTTCATGGCAAATAGATGGGGAAACAATGGAAACAGTGACAGACTTTATTTTCTGGGCTCCAAAATCACTGTGGATAGTGACTGCAGCCATGAAACTAAAAGACACTTCTTGGAAGAAAAGCAATGACAAACCTAGACAATGGATTAAAAAGTAGAGACATCACTTTGCTGACAAATGTCCATATAGTCAAAGCTATGGTTTTTCCTGTAGTCATGTATGGATGTGAGAGCTGGACAGTAAAAAAGGCTGAGCACTGAAGAACTGATACTTTTGAACTGTGGTGCTGGAGAAGACTCTTGAGAGTCCCTTGAACAGCAAGGAGATCCAACCAGTCAATCCTAAAGGAACTCAACCCTAAATATTCATTGGAAGGACTGATGCTGAAACTGAAGCTCCAATACTCTGGCCACCTGATGCAAAGAGCTGATTCATAGATCCATTGACAAGACCCTGATGCTGGGAATGATTGAAGGCAGGAGGAGAAGGCAATGACAGAGGATGAGATGGTTGAATGGCATGACTGACTAAATGGATATGAGTCTGAGCAAACTCCAGGTGATGGTGAAGGACAGGGAAGTCTGGTGTGCTGCAGTCCATGGGGTGGCAAAGACTTGTACATGACTGAGCTACTGAACAACAAGTTGCTAAGTCATGTCCGACCCTTTTCTGACCCCATGGACTGTAGCCCTCCAGGCTTTTCTGTCCATGAGCTCTCCCAGCAAGAATACTGGGGTAGGTTGCCATTTTCTTCTCTAGAGGAATCTTCCTGACCCAGGGATTGTATGCACATCTCCTGAATCATCATGTGGATTCTTTACCACTGAGCCACAGGGAAGCATAATTGCTTAGCCATAATTCTTCTAGATTGATTTTTTAATTTATCTCTTTAATCTAGATGGAATTTATTTTGGCATATATCAAAAGACTGAGGTTGTTGATTGCCTTTATCCCATTTAGCAAGCTTGTTGAATGTCATTCATGATTGTGCTCCATTTTTGAGGCAAAGTTATACAGTTGGATAAATATTATTCCAACAGGTCATGCCCCTTATCTTGTTCTCCTCTAACAAATGTTTACTGAAAATATACATGGTTTTAATATGTCTACTTTGTTTTTCACTCTCTCCCCAGCACCTGGAAGACTGTCTGATACACAGTAGACTCTTAATATTTTGAATCATGAATGACCTGAGAGTGTCCAAATCCAGAGTCTTCAAGAGCCTCTAAATGGTCTCCTTTCACATTTTCTTCTTATCTACAACCAGAGTGGCCTTTTTAAATTATCACCATGTCACACTCTGGCTTATTATTCTCAGAAACTTCTCATCTCTTTCATATCAACTCTCGGCTCCTCACTGTAGATCTGACCTTATCTCTCACCATCTCCCATGACTCTATCCCTCATGGTGTTGTAGCCACACTGGGCTGCCTCTCTGTTCTAGAACACTCTAAGTGTTCCCCATCCCTCCACCCAGGCCTTTTCAGTGACAGTCTTCACTGCTTAAATAAGTGATCCCCTGACTAGTTACTCATCACTCAGGTCCAAGCTCAAATGTCATCTCCTCAAATATGCTTTCTGACCTTCTATTGAGCCCCTATGTCACCCTATCTGTGCAGTCACTCTCTCACAATGCCCTGTCTCATTATCCAGTTGGCACTCACTCATTGCTATCTAGTTGATTAATTTCTTTACTCATTTCTTGCCTGTCTTCTCCACTAGAACGTGAGCTCCATGAAGGCATGAATTTTGTCTACATTGTATCCCCAGTACTTGGTAAAATTCCTAGTAGTCACTCCACAAATAGGTGTAGAATGCATGGTTGAATGAGTTATGAGTTTCCTAGACGGAAGAATAATTTGGAATAATAATGAGTTGACATGTAGTGAGCAATTTTCTACCTCCCAGTCACTGAACTAAGCCTTTTATATACAGTATCCTGTTTCATTCTCACAGCAACCCTGTAATGTGGATACTATTGTAATTATCACTTTACAGATAAGAAAACTGTAGCACCTAGAGGGGACATTACTGTTTTGCCCAAGGAACTGAGAAGAAAGCTTAGGATCTCCTGACTTCCTGCAGTTGTATGTCTTGCACAAGGATGATGAAACCAGGATGACAGCTAATGCCTGTCTATGCAGTGGTGTTCAGGACTGCACCTGATGAAAAGGAGCCTTTACAGAGATGCTCCATAGATGCTGCTATTTGCATTTCATTAAGTGCCTTGCCGGGCTTCCCTGGTGGCTCAGACAGTTAAGAATCTCCCTGCAATGCAGGAGACTCGGATTCAATCTCTGGGTCAGGAAGATCCCCCAGAGAAGGGAATGGCTACCCACTCCAGTACTCTTCCTGGAGAATTCCATGGACAGAGGAACCTGATGGGCTACAGTCCATGGGGTTACAAAGAGTCAGACATGACTGAGCAACTCAAACTACTACCACTACAAGTGCCCTCTCGTAGCTTCCCACAGTTTCTCTCCCTCGCCCTCTCCATAACTCCAGTCCAGACAGACATGGGTTTCATTTGATTTTGCAGATCCTTTTCATCCTTGTGGATACAGATGTGCCCAGAAATAGACGTGTCTTCAAATACTTCCAGATCAGAGAGGTCGATGCCCCATGTATCCAAATCCTAAACTTAAGCTCTGATGCAAGGTACAAAATGCCTTTCGAGGAAATAACCTACGAAAACCTCCGGAACTTCGGCCAGAGCTTCCTGAATAGAAAGGCTAAGGTAAGCCCATCCTTGGATAATGATTATTCAGAACCTCAAAATAATTCTTTTTTGGCTGTGCTGGGTCTTCACTGCTTCGCTTAGGCTTTCTCTAGTTGCAGTGAGTGGTGGCTACTCTTCGTTGTGATGCTCGGGCTTCTCATTGTGTTGGCTTCTCTTATTTCCCAACATAGGTTCTAGGCAAGCTTGGATTCAGTAGTTGTGGTATACAACCTTAGTTGCCCTGAAGCATGTGGAATCTTCCTTGACTAGGGATTGAACCCACGCCCCCTGCATTGGCAGGCAGAATCTTATCCACTGTGCCACCAGGGAGGTCCTCAAAATAATTCTTTTTCTGTCATTCTGCTGGCTTTGGGCATCTGAATGGAAAAGTCAGTCTTACGTTTCTTGTGATGAAATACCCACATCTCCCCATCTCAAATCTATTCAACGTTTGATATGTCCTGACCTTATAATTCCACCATTAATTCGTTATTCTTAATTTTAAGACATTTTCTCTATAGGAATCTCCAATTGAAATGAGCACTCCCAGCCTGGCATTGTCTCAAAGTAGGTTCTTATTCTTCTTTCAGACTCTAAAGTGAAAGATTTACTTGGGCACAGGGTAGATGCTTGCTTGGGGAAGAAGATGGGGTGGCATATATGGAGCAATCAGGACTTAACCTCAAAGACTTTAGGGACTAAGGAGGAGAGGCTTCAAAAAGAGGGCTACAAACACTATGTTGCCCCATTACATAACCACCTGCTGTTTATTTAGCTCTTGCTGTATCCTCAACCACCTTTCTGAGTTACTTCCTGCTGAGTTAGGTGATCATATTGTTTATTTTTCCAAATGTGGACACTTTTGAGAGTAATGGGAGCATTCTTTGGAAGTATTTTAAATGGCAGGAATAAACTGGGATACTCCAGGCAAACAGGAATGTATGATCACCTTATTTTGGAGGGCTCCCTCTACTTCTGTCCATCCCCACACAGACACTGCTTCCTCTGCAGCCTTCTCAAATGAAAGCTGATTTTTATTTTATGTACAGCATTATCACACACCAGTTGGTAAGGCTGGTGTCCTCCATGCCACTTCTAAACCATTTCTCTTCCTCTTGGCTTTTAAAAACTCCAAATTCTTTAGATTCCATGCCTTTAGACTTTAGACCACCAGCTCCTGCCTCCCATGGCTGTCCTGGTCACTTCCCTTTCACTTTCTGAGGATGCAGACATGCCCTCTACCCCTATTCTGTCCTTATTTACAGAGATGTCAATATCCAAAACCCTCATCTCTTCTCCAGTAATGGTATGTCCATGCCTTCTCAGCCACTTGCTCTTAGGGCCATACTCTAGAGATGGCAGCCCCTCTGAAAGCCTGATTTCACCCTTCCTGTCCCCTCAGTTCCCTTCCCTAGTAGCCACATGGCTACAACCCCTTACCCTTTTCTCGTGGCTCCAGTCTCCTGATCTTATTTCATAATCCCTTTAATGCCCTCCTTTGTTAACTTGGATTCCATGTCCATCACCCTGATGATGATTCCCTTAACTCCTCCGTCCCTTCCACCTTCTACCTCCTCTACATCCCCTAGCATTTCCCAGGCAAAATCACAACTCCAGTTGAACCCACTTAACTTTCCTATAGATTCTAGGCCAATTCTGGAAAAAAAGAACATCACCCTGAGGCAGGCTGGCTTCATGGAGTCACAAACCAAACCCCCTGTGGGCTCTTAGAAATGTTCTGACATTTATAGAAATTTCACTTAATGTGTTCATTCTCTTAATCTTGGAGTCTATTTCTCCTCAACCTCATTCCTACTTTCAGTCTGAGCTGAGTATTCTAATATATCCCTAAGAAAATAGAAGGTTTCAGACAGGGTCCCCTCATTTTCTATCACCACATCTGCAGATCTAAGATGGAGCTCTGCCTGTCCTCTTTTTCTCATTCTGGTTATATCTCAGGAGGTGTTTGTCTTCCTCTCAAGGACCAGCACATCCTCTTGTGTTCTTGGGACAAAGAAGAGCATCTTTCATCTGACCTATAAGATGTCACGAGTCTGATCTGGCCCATTACTAATTCTCCATCATTTTCTCCATTTCCCATCCCTCACATCCAGTCCCCTCACAAAGAATCTTCAGGTCCTTTCCAGAGGTGGGGGTAGGGATGAGGGAAGCTATTGTAGGTGACAAGGCTGGTGAGTTGGGCAAAGACCACACAGCAAGGACTTGTAAGAATATTAAGGACTTGGTATTCTAAAAGCAATGGGAAGCCACATTTGCCTGGTGAAAGTAGAACCTGCTTTTAGAATAAAGGTGTGAAGAGGATTAGGAGGAGATAAAGAGAGGACACTGTAATAACAGTGACCTAGATGAGAGATGAAAGCTACCTGGCCAAAGTAGTAGCAGTGCAGACAGAAAGGTGTGAATTCAAGAGATATTCAGAAAACAATGGTTGCAAAGAAAAATACATGTTCTGAGATTTTTCATCGCCTCCTTTAAAGAGAAGCAAGAACTGAGTTCATTTTTTCATTTGTTCACAATATTGACTGAGGTCTCATGATGTACCAGTACTCAGTGGTACTCAATGATAAGGGAAGAAAAGTCCTTTGTGAGGACTCAGATAGGGACACATTAATCACATAACCATAAAATAAATATAAATGATAAATAAGTGATACAGGAAAAGTACCAAGTATTATGAGAATTTATGAAAGCAGGGCTGTGACCTAGTCTGGGGGAGAGTCAGGGAAATCTTCCTCTGAGATCATTCTGAAAGACAAATCTAAGTTAGAGATAATTCTGATAGAGAAGGGCGCATGGGAATGAGGAAGTGGGCAGAAGGCTAGTCCTTTGAGTGAATAGACCAGTGTGGCTGAAGAAAGCGAGGAAACAATGATGAATGTGGAAAAGGTGGCGGAAAACAAAGTATAATATATATTTTATAGGTGACATAAGTGATCCTAGTTTGATTCTTGGAATAATTGAGGACAGCTATATTTTTGGGAGAAGGGACATAGACTAGTTTAGATGTTAATGATATGAAACCCACTCTCATCTAAGAATTCTAAGAATCATGTATTTGGAATTCTGGAATCCACCCTGGTTTGGGACTCTGCTGCCTTCTCAGCCCTCTGACTCCATGCCCTGGACAATCCAAGTTACACATTTAGCTCATGACCTTTCTTAACATTTCAAATGCTTTCCCAAGGCTGCTATAAAAACAAGAGAAAATTTTCTATTGTTTCCAGCCGTGGTGGGGACCCTAACTGCCAACCCATTTCTGGAGCTGTTAAAATGTCTCAAATTTATTTCCTAGAAACATCTATCCAGTGAAGAAATTCCAAATTATTGGGACCAGGGGCTGGTTAAGCAGCTTGTTGGGAAGAACTTCAACGTCGTCGTGTTTGACAAGGAAAGGGACGTGTTTGTGATGTTCTGTGAGTATCTCTGCAGGGGCCTCTGGAGGCCGTGGCTCTAACGTTACTTTTTCAAGTGGAGGTTCCTGAATTCTTGGGTACCAAAATCTCCAAAATCTACCAAAGCATCATGCCAAGAATGGTCTTCAGATATCCATAGTTTGGCTCAAGATGCTATCAGCTACAAAGCAACTCTCCCCCCAGATCAAATTCTTGAAGCGTGTGGAATACCTTTCACGTAATCGAAGCCTGTGGCTATTTGTAACAACAGTAATACTGATGGCTAACGCTGATTGGATGCTAGAGCCGCCAGGCCTGCACCATCACACTACACTAGCTCACTCAATCCTCACACCTTACTTTTGAAAGTAGCTACTTTATTGCTCTCACCTTACAGGTGAGTATACAGAGTCCCAGGGAAGTGAAACTTTACTGAAGTTAGGCAGCTAGTGGGTGACCTTAAGTAAGTAAGGGATTGGAACCTAGTCAGCCTGAATCCAGTGGCTACACGGGTAACTGCTGTACCAGCATAAGTTAAGTAACATCAGATAGCCCATATTTAACATACCTGAGTTGGGGCAACCAAAATGAAGACTCACATCATACATGTAAAAGACCTGGAACAGTGTCTGGCATGTTGTAAGCACAGATAAAAGGCAGGTACTATTTATTGCCATTGTTTCCCTTGTTATGACTGTTTCCAGTGTTCACCCAGGGACTGTTGCTCTTCCTCCATTGTTTCTGATTTGCATGTGAAACCAAAGCGAAGGGACCTTCTCTTTTACCCTGAGACACAGAGAAGGGTGGCAATGCAATGACTTCAGATACCTCTTTTACTTAACAGGAGGAGTTGATATTTATTGAGCACTGATGAGTTTGCTGTTTATACACCTGCTCTCATTCCTCCTCCAACCAAGCCTCTTAGGAAGGTACAGTGGATTTCCCCATGATACAGATCAGGGAACCTAGCCTCAGAGAGAAGAATTACTTTACCCCAGATCCCATAGCAAGTAAACTGCAAGACAAAAAGTTCAAATCCAGGTCTGATGCCATCATTTCCTAGAGGGTGAAACAAGGACTGGGTTACATTATGCAGGCCTTTAAAACTCTCATTAAAATGGACATTCATCCACGGAGCCAGGTGTTTATAAGTCTGCATGGCTGAATAACCATGATCTTTTGCCTTTAAGTGAGAGCCTGGGGAGGCCTTTCTTTGCTCGTCTGACACTGGGAGTCTTGAGAATGCTCACTTGGTTCTGGTAAAAAACCAAACTGGTCTCATTTTTTTGGAATCAGGGTTGTCAGATTAGCCTCCCGCCCATAGCCATTAGGCCCCCTTGGGTTCCCACCCAGGGCCTGTTGATCTCCAGGGAAGCTGCCAGGATGCAGCCAGGAGAGTAGATGATCACAGAGGCACTCAGTCTGTAAATGGAGGGATAATCATCCAAATGTAATACCCAGGGACTTTGAGCCACTCCTCCGACAAAGCCAGAATCTTTAATGGAACGAATAAGGCAAGGTTGTTTCCCTTCCATGGTTGGAGCTGGTCCCAATTCTCCCCACAGTTCCAGGTGTCTGGACTGTCCACAGAGCTTAGGGAACTATCTGGAGGGGAGTCCAGTGTCTCTTTCCCAGGGATAGTTGTACTTAGCTCAACCTCATGTTCACTTCCTAGGTGGACTCTCCTCCATGGGACTGAAAGGAGTGTGATACAATGGTCACAAGTCAAAGCAGCCTGTCTGCTAATCCCACTTCCTCTGCTTAAATCACTAAGTGACCTTGAGTTGTAAGCTTAACCACTGTTGGAAAACTCTTGTGCTCTCTCTCACATACACAAATACACATACTTTTTGGCAGAACATAAATATTTTTTTCTTGGTTTGGTTTTCCTCTTCAGCTGGATAGAAGGAAATGTTAAAGGGAAATCAGAGAATAGAAGAAAATGTCCCAACATGTTAATGTCTGAGTGGAAAGGGGACTAGGTTATTATTTTTTTTTTTCTAGTTTATGTAGTGATGATCAGATACTATAGCTGAAATGTAAGATAACCTAAGTGAAGTAAGTGAAAGTGAAAGTTGCTCAGTTGTGTCTGACTCTATAGTCCATGGAATTCTCCAGGCCAGAATACTGGAGTGGGCAGCCATTCCCTTCTCCAGGGGATCTTCCCAACCCAGGGATCAAACCCAGGTCTCCCATGTTGCAGGTGGATTCTTTACCAGCTGAGCCACAGCCCAAGAATACTGGAGTGGGTAGCCTACCCCGTCTCCAGCAGATCTTCCTGACCCAGGAATCGAACTGGGGTCTCCTGCATTGCAGGCAGTTTCTTTACCAACTGAGCTATCAGGGAAGCCCAAGATAACCTAACATACTATTAAAAGAGACAGGGAGTGCAATTTGCATGGCAGCAGACCATTAGTGGAGCACAGTGATGGTGTCTACGGGGCAGTGTGGCTTTCAGGGTCTTTATGAGTGTGAGCTTGAGTGATGGCCCTTCTTTTCCAGATGCACCCTGGTCCCAGAAGTGCATGGTGTTATTCCCAGTGTTGGAAGAACTGGGCAGAAAGTATCAAAACCACTCCACAGTCACCATCGCCAAGATTGACATCACAGCAAATGACATTGAGCTGACGTACCAGGACCGGTACCCCTTCTTCAGACTCTTCCCCACTGACTCTCAAAAAGTGAGGGGCTCTTGGGATTCACATAACTGGAAATGTTATATTATTGTCAAGGACTCAGTTTCTCTCAGTCTCCCTCTACCTTTTACAAAATCAACTTCATTCTCAGCTCCAACTCTTATTATCTTTTCATATTCAAGTTAGAGAAAAATTTCCACTAGCTTTCAGAAAATTCCCAACTCAGTCTGATTGGGTCCCCCTAACCCAATCATTGTGGCCAAGGGAATGTTGGTGTTTTGATGGTCAGGCCTAGGTCAAATGGTTCCCTCTGGTATTAAAGCTGAGCTTCACTCAGACTATATGGAATAAGGTAAGGGGAGTCACCATGTGAATATTGGGGGTGGGGTGGTACCAGAAGGAAGACTGCATGATGGAGACAATTAAGTACTTTACACTTGGTTATAGAGCCATTGAACATCACCAGTGTTCATGGAATACATACTTCATGCTACTTTGGTATGTGGGGAAGGACGTCAAAGAATCACAAGCCAAGGTCCCTGATCCCAGGAAGAGTACGATTAAGTGTTGGGTAAAGTCATGGAATGTGAAGTCAAGTGGGCCTTAGGAAGTATCACTGCGAACAAAGCTAGTGCAGGTAATAGAATTCCAGTTGAGCTGGAATTCCAGTTGAGCTATTTCAAATCCTAAAAGATGATGCTGTGAAAATGCTGCACTCAATATGTCAGCAAATTTGGAAAACTCAGCAGTGGCCACAGGACTGGAAAAGTTTTCATTCCAATCCCAAAGAAAGGAAATGCCAAAGAATGCTCAAGCTACTGCACAATTTCACTCATCTCACATGCTAGTAAAGTAATGCTCAAAATTCTCCAAGTCAGGCTTCAGCAATATGTGAACCGTGAACTTCCAGATATTCAAGCTGGTTTTAGACAA
>NW_011494644.1:2834242-2835216 GCF_000754665.1 Bison bison bison | reverse complement strand
AATTCTCCAGGCCAGAATACTGGAGTGGGCAGCCATTCCCTTCTCCAGGGGATCTTCCCAACCCAGGGGTCAAACCCTGGTCTCCCACATTGCAGGTGGGTTCTTTACCAGCTGAGCCAGGAGGGAAGCCCAAGAATACTGGGGTTGGTAGCCTATCCCGTCTCCAGCAGATCTTCCTGACCCAGGAATCGAACTGGGGTCTCCTGCATTGCAGGCGGATTCTTTACCAACTGATCTGTCAGGGAATCCCGAAATTATTCCTATGATCTCATGTGGCATTTCAGGTTTGTTGGGGATCAGTTGCAGCAGCATGGCACAGTAGTTTCTTGATTGGTTGTGAGCTATGTCACAAATAGTTTCAGATATTAAAGTACCAGATGTTTTTTTGTGTTTGGAACGTAGAGTCAGACTTCTTTTATATTCACTTATGCAGATTTACATTTTATTACACTTAATTTTTTCTTCATTACATTTAGAATGTAGTACATTCTAAAAATTTAAAGGGAAAAATAGTTCTCCAAGATTTGTTAGGAAAAGCAGCATCTCCTTCTCAGTGCTATTTTCCTTTTCTTCAGAGGCAACTATTTTTACCTCTTTAAGCTGATTTCCTTCATACAATTACCTCCTCATCTTTCAGTAACATACTTCTATTGTTATTTCTTGACTTGAAGTTATGTTTTGATACTGCTCTGTGAAGGCGAGGATTCCACTTTCCTTCTCCACTTTTAGCCCATCCTTTCCACACACATGCATACCTCTTCCAGGTTCTTAATGTGGTATTGCATTGTAATTTTGTTGATGTTAGAATTAATTTTGCATGTTATTATTCAAATGGCATGCATATCTGAGCTGTGGAGGATACTCGATTGCGTTTTCTTGCACAACTTTTTGCTTTCCTTGATGTTCATCAGATCAGATCAGATCAGATCAGTCACTCAGTCGTGTCCGACTCTTTGCGACCCCATGAATCACAG
>NW_011494644.1:2833784-2834142 GCF_000754665.1 Bison bison bison | reverse complement strand
ATACCAGACCACCTGACCTGCCTCTTGAGAAACCTGTATACAGATCAGGAAGCAACAGTTAGAACTGAACATGGAACAACAGACTGGTTCCAAATAGGAAAAGAAGTACGTCAAGGCTGTATATTGTCACCCTGCTTTATTTAACTTCTATGCAGAGTACATCATAAGAAATGCTGGGTTGGAAAAAGCACAAGCTGGAATCAATATTGCCAGGAGAAATATCAATAACCTCAGATATGCATATGACACCACCCTTATGGGAGAAAGTGAAGAAGAATTAAAGAGCCTCTTGATGAAAGTGAAAGAGGAGAGTAAAGATGTTGGCTTAAAGCTCAACATTCAGAACACTAAGATCATG
>NW_011494644.1:2831119-2833684 GCF_000754665.1 Bison bison bison | reverse complement strand
ATATTCAAAAGCAGAGACATTACTTTGCCAACAAAGGTCCATCTAGTCAAGGCTATGGTTTTTCCAGTGATCATGTATGGATGTGAGAGTTGGACTGTGAAGAAAGCTGAGTGCCAAAGAATTGATGCTTTTGAACTGTGGTGTTGAAGAAGACTCTTGAAAGTCCCTTGGACTCCAAGAAGATCCAACCAGTCCATCCTAAAGGAGATCAGTCTTGGGTGTTCATTGGAAGGACTGATGTTGAAGCTGAAACTCCAGTATTTTGGCCACCTGATGCGAAGAGCTGACTCATTTGAAAAGACCCTGATGCTGGGAAAGATTGAAGATGGGAGGAAAAGGGGATGACAGAGGATGAGATGGTTGTACGGTATCACCGACTCAATGGACGTGAGTTTGGGTAAACTCCAGGAGTTGGTGATGGACAGAGAGGCCTGGCGTGCTGCGGTTCATGGAGTCGCAAAGAGTTGGACATGACTGAGTGACTGATTTGAACTGAACTGAAGGTCATGGTATAGCCTCATCTCCAAATGCAATTGACATTAAATAGGGCAGATTCTGGAGGGCTTATATGGCTGGAAGTCTTCATGAAATATGACACTTTGAAGAATGGTAGGGATTTAAATCAGAAGTGTGTGAATTATAAGTAGGGAGTATAATATAAACAAGGGGGTAGGCGGAGGGCTAACCACAGAACTGTGAAAGAGATGTCATCCTCCTGGTGTAGAAGATGCACATGGAAAATGAGGCTAGATTGAAAGGGTGGATGGACCTGGTTCAGATCTTCAGTTATCTGAAAAGGAGTTTAGACAGCCAGAGGGCAGTAAACAGTTTCCTAATCTTCTTAAAGACTGAAAAAGGAAAGGAAGCTAGTGATAGCTGAGCAAGAACATACGCCAGACCTTTTGTAAAACAAATATTCTCATTCTTTAGTGATAAAATAGCATATATATCTAGATGTAGATATATATAGTGCTCCTATGAGTCAAGCGTTGTTTTAACTGCCTTTTGCACGCTGTTTGCGACCCCATGGACTGTAAGCCCACCAGGCTTCTCTGTCCATGAGATTTCCTAGGCAAGAGTATGGGAGTGGATTGCCATTTTTTTTTCTCCAGGGGCTCTTCCCAGCCCAGGAATAGAACCCAGGTCTCCTGCATTGCAGGCAGGTTTACCTCTGAGCAACCAGGGAAGCCTCCTTTTCACATAGTAACTCGTTAAATCCAAAGAACAACACCATGAGCAAGGGACTGTTATTATCTTCATCTTACAGTTAAGGAAACTGAGTCATAGAGTGGTTAAGCTTCCAGACAACACTGCAAAGTGATGAAGCCAGGGATTGAGCCCCAACAGTGCGGCCCCATAGTTCTTGCTCTGAACAACTACATCACAGCCCTATGATGGAGGATATTTCATTATTCTTATGGTAATGAAAGCTCAGAGAAGTTAAGGAACTTGCTCACTGCACTCAGGTTATTAGGAATTTGACTCCGGATTTGTCTGTGGAGCAATCCCTGAGTATCCTGCAGGAAGAGGCTACCATTTCATCTCTGCGCCATTTTCTTCCTAGGCTGTACTGTACAATGGTGAACATACCCTGAAAGGCTTTTCTGACTTCCTGGAAAGTCAAATCAAGATTCAGATTGAGGATGAAGATGAGGTAAGGTGAAACAGCAGTAGCCTAGACCATTCTGTCCCACACAGAACCATCAAGAGCTCAACAGATTAGGAAAGAGGGTGCCAAGAGTTCTATAATCTTGTGGGAGAGAATGGAGGAGGGATCCAGGTTGGATGACTTTATTTCAAGGACACATGCTATTAGAAAGGCAGAGTTGAGAAACACATAAAATTAATAAATTTATATTAAAAAAAAAAAAGGACAAGGTCTCACACAGCTCCTAGGCTGCTTCCCTAGGTCCACTATTCTTGAGTGCTTAACCACATGTCCTGATTGGCTCCTGTGCCCTGGCATTGTTCTACAATTTCCATTCCCTCCTAATTCTGTCCATGCCTCAGTAAGCTGAAAGGGGTCATCTGTATTAGTTAGGACCCTTTCAGTTGCAAATGTCAGAAACTATAGCACTGTTTGGCTTAAGCAGCAATGGGAATTTATCCCCTATAACCAGGAGAACATCAAAGGTGGGTGGATTCTGAAGCTCAGAGTCATTTTCTGTCTCCCCATCTCTGTTTTCCTCTGTTTGCTTCATTCCCAAGCAGGCACTTCCCCACGGAGGGGCAGTGACTGCTCCACAGCTCTCAGCTAACATCTTCTCAGCTTGCAAAGAAAGTATTATTAATAATACCAGGTCTTTAGTAGTCCTAGCACATGTCCTGGAACGAATCTCAGCAGCCAGGCCTGGGGCAGCAGCACCTCTGAGCTTAGAGCAGTGAAAGGCTGCTTGGCAATACAATGGCAATTACTGCATAATTCTTGCCTCTATTTATTTTTCCTCCTCCAACCCTTTCTCCCTCCCTCTCTTCTTTTCTTAAATAGCTACTCTCTGTTGAGCAAAGTGAAGAAACAGAAAAGAAGGTATTAGCGGAGGAAAAGGAGGAACATTTTATGAAGAA
>NW_011494644.1:2824521-2831019 GCF_000754665.1 Bison bison bison | reverse complement strand
TTATGAAGAAAGAGCTACCAGAACAGAATTTGCCTGAGCTGGAGAATGTGACCAAGCTCGAAGGGCCAACTGAGCAGAAAGACAAGGCTGAGGAGGGGAAGGTAGCTGAGCCAAAGGAACCTCCAACACAGGCGGAGAAACCAAGAGTGAAGGAAGAACTGTAAGGCTCTCCAAAGCCAGGAAGAGAGGGTGCCCATTTTCCAGATCCTGGCATCATTTTCTGAGTTTATCCACTCCAAATAAAATTCTATATAATTGTGGTAGGTGGGTGGAGGCTGGATAATAAAAGCCCCTGAATGTCTTTGGCCCCGTGTTACTCATTACCTTTTTTCTGCTGGTGTTGCTTTAGAAGAGCTCTTTGGCCTTGAATTCAGATAGGGCTGCAAGGGAAGCCATAATAGTAACATTTAATGAGTGTTTACAACATACTGGGCATTTGCCTAGTTCTCACAGCCTCACTGAGAGCTAGGTTTCATCATCCCCATTTTATAGATGAGGAAACTGAGGCAAAGAGAGGTTGAGCAACCAGGCAGGATCACAAGGCTAGAAAGCCCTTGAAATATGATTCTGGGCAATCTTACTCCACAGGTGGTGCACACATCACCATCACCACTACCACACTGGGATCCCCAGAGAGGGTGGCTGACGCTTTCAAAGAGGTGGACTGATCTTTTTTTTTTTGCTTCATTTTAGCACGGTAAGAAAGAGATTTGACCCAAAATCTCTCCCTAGTCTTTCACTCAAAATGACCCATTCTCGTAAGCAACCATATGCTAGGCTAACGCTCAAGTCCCTTCTTTCCTTTTATTACCATAAAAGTAACTCCACCAAAATACATGACTCCTCCTACTTCCTTCCATGTGACTCCATCCACTATTCCCCATCTCCAACCACCAGTCTCAGCCACAGAAGTCTTCTAATTGGTCCCTCTACTGCGGCTCTGTACCTCCAAGCCCCCAACACATACATGCACACAATCCCTAACCCTAAAGCTGTTAAAGTGATCTTTTTAAAAGCCGTTTCATGAGAGCTCACGGTACTACCCTGTTTTTCTAGTTTCTAGTGGCTACCTGCCATTCATGGTTTCCTCTTCAAAGAACTCTGACCATTTGTTTCCATCCTCACTTGTCCTGCTTCCTCTGACTCTAATTCTTCCTGCATCTCTCTCATAAGCACCACTGTAATTGCACTGGGCCTGCCCAGATAACCTCATCTCAAGATGCTGATCTTAATTATACCCACAAAGTCCCTTTTGCCATGTAAGGTAACATTCACACGGAGAAGGAAATGGCAACCCACTCCAGTGTTCTTGCCTGGAGAGTCCCAGGGACGGGGGAGCCTGGTGGGCTGCCGTCTATGGGGTCGAACAGTCAGACACGACTGAAGTGACTTAGCAGCAGCAGCAGCAGCATATTTATGCTGCTGGTTTGTGACATTCACTTAATTCGGGTATAATAGACCTCGGTAAAAGGAGGGCATACTATTTTAGAAACTAAGGTCTACACAAACCACCTGGGCCTCTCCACAGCCTTCCTATTATGTAACGCAAAGGCTGATTGTACTTAATCAGGTCTCAATAGCCTGTGCCCCAGTCTCTCCTTTCCCAAACCCGGGCCTGTCCACATCCAGACTAAGCAGGGAACAGCCTGCGGCCCTGGAACTCACCGGAACCAGTTGCCCTGGCAGGAGCAGGTGTTAGTATTCAAGACACGATTCCAAGCTCACCTGCTTCAAAGCCATGTGGCTGCCAGTTGAAGGAGGGGTCCCCGGGGGCTTCTAGGAAATCACGTGGAACTAAATCACATGGAACAGAGCTCCTTACTGGCCATGAGCCAGAAAATGGGTGTGCTACTTGCCTGTCCCCCAGATGCAACTGGGGCCTTAGGAAGTGGGGGCTCAGATTGGTGAATACAGTATGGGTAGGTGGGGCAGGTGATGACTCTCTGTTGGGAGGTCATTAGAGCATACAGGGAGAGAAAAACCTTTTACAGAAGGATACTGTCTCAATGAAAGGACGGGATGTGGAAGATGAGTCCAGAGGCAGGTAGATGGAGAAGATGTGGGAGGCATGGCTTAATGACTCCAATGAAGTTGCCATGTCGTCATTAAGTGTGTGGGGCTGGTGGGGGCAGGGAAGGGTGTGAAGAACAAAGAGTGGAAAAATAGCCAATTAGAGAAATATACCACAAGATGATCTAGCTGTGTTGAATGAAGGTGGTAATTACTGTTCTAAAATACAGATTTTATTATAATTCAAGTCTGACAAAGGCAACAGAACAGGAGATAACTGTCATCAAAAGATAGTTCATTATACTCTCAGATCCTAAGAGGAGGGAATATGTCATGCCATGAGGGTGGCATACAGGGAAGTGCTAGGGTTGGTCAGAAGGCAGAGGAAGCAGGGGAGAAATCTGACTATAACCTGAAAATGTAGGCTTTATTGTGGTTTCCATAGGAAGGGACAGAAGAGGCAAGGTAAGCAGGTTTAGGATTGGCTAGTTGGAATAATGTCAGTAGGCTCTGGGACTTGGAAATTGTCCCTAGTTATCTGGTACCTGGTCCTGAGTGTGAGCCTGACAGAGGAGAGCTTGGGTGATGGGCTCTAGACTGGCTGTTTTGCATGTGAAAGGCATGCTCTCAGGAATATGATATTCTTAGAGATAGCAAGGTGTATCTCCAATGCTACCTATCTCCAAGGCATAGTTCACCCTCAGTGGGGCAGTCCCTCCAGAATCACCAAAGTTTCAAGATGTAAAAGCATCAAACACAAAAACTTGAATAATGTGGTTGGTTATTAGACTTAAGAATAGTCTCAGCCCAAACTCCCTATTTTCCTACCCAAGATCTCTGCCCAGACAACTTCAGGAGCTACCTGGAGCTCCATCTTTAATCCTTTAAAGACACTCAGACTTAGGTTTTGACAGAGCCTTAGAAGGAAATGGCAACCCAGGGACGGGGGAGCCTGGTGGGTTGCCGTCTCTGGGGCTGCACAGAGTCGGACACAACTGAAGCGACTTAGCAGCAGCAGCAGCAGCATGTCACCAACCAGAAATGACACTCACCATCTAGGATTGAGAAAAAAAATATTAAGAACTTTTATTTTCTTCTGAAGTTATAGCAAAGAAAGGGAAAAAAACATTCTTACGGGGGGTGGGGAGGAAATGGGCAAAGGATACAAACAGTTCAGAAAAGAATAAATAGTAAGCAAATGAAAAGATAACTTCCTTTTTCATTAAAGAACTGCAAAAGGAAATAACGATGAGATATTTCTCACTTTTCCACAAAGATGAAAGTTAATGCCCAGGGTGGCTGAGTACTGTGCTGGGATTGTAAACTAATTGTTATAGATCTCTCTGGGGTGCTGTTTGGGAAGAAATATCGCTGAAAACTGTGCTACCTCTTTTCCTATGAAATTCCCCTGAGGAGGTGAGTGAGCCTCTGCTGATAGTCACCCGACCACTAGGCCAGACAGAAGGAGAAAGCCCTCAAAGAGGCAATGCTGTGAATCACTGTCATACTTCCTGCTCAGCCTGAGTTCACACGTACCTGATTTTTCTCAATATGGCATTGCCATTAATGTGGAATTAGGTCAGGAGACCTAAGGCTGAACCAAGCCCTGTCATTCTCTACCCCATGACTGCACATCACCAAAGCAGCATCGGCAGTGACTTCCACAGTTGGTACCATTGCTATATGCCTTAACTTGCATCATCTTCTTTAATGGCCATAACAATTCTAGGACAGGGGTATTCTTGTTTTATAGATGATGAAAATTACCTCTGGAAGGAAAGAAATAAGCCCACTGGCACACAAAAAACGCTGACCAGGATTCAGATAGACTGACTCCAAAGTCAGTCTGTTCATTTACAAAATTATCTACTTCTCAAGGACCTTCCTTCATGGGAATTCAAATTTCTTGATTCACAGAGCATCTGGTCCAGTGATGTCTGAATTACCTTCTGTCTCTGACCTTCAGGCATTCTCAGCTCCTTTCCTGCTCACATCGGGACCCCAGGGAAGCTGGTTGAACCCATGAGGATGGAACTTGCTTTGGAACTGAGTGGCCACAAGTATACATCCCAGTGGGGACAGTGAGCACCCCTTTTCTCCTGGAGCAGCCTGGCTTCAGATTCTGGCCTCTGCTTGGCTCCACTTTGTGCTTTTCAATGACCAAGAAAAACCCAGGCACTTGGAATTGTTTACCCAGTTAATTTCTAACTAAAGAACCTCTCGTTGCCAAAAGATATAAAACAGAGCCCTTGTAACTCTGGGCACAACTGTGACCCCCAGTGTCAATCATTTGGGGTCTCTACCTATTAGGGAAAAGAACAACAACCACCTCACAGCCTAGAAAAGGAAAACACTGTGTCAAAAGGGAAAAATATTCCACCCCCATTAAAATAATTAAGAAACAGAACCAGAGGATCATTGGAGGAAAGACTGCCAGTGGGGGACAGATGTATATATATAGATATGATAGTCACCTACTTGTAAAAGGATTAATTCTACCTTTCTGGTTTCAGGTAAGGCTATCTGCAGCTCTCACTTCTCCTAGCCACTTCTCCCATCTAGTCTTTGCTGACTCCCATTCTGTTTGAGGGATGGGGGTCTGGAAATGAAGAGATTGGACACTTGAATCAAAGCTAGGATAAGTCATTACTCTGCTGACTATTGACTTTAAGGGCTTTGATAAATCAACTCCCCTCTCTTTAATCTTGCGCTTCCCTAACAACAATGACTACAATTTTTCCATTTGTTCAATCCATATTAGTGAAGTTCCTATTATATACTAGGCATGGGGATGGAGAGAGCAGTGAACAAGAGCATCTGCTCTGAACCTGCTTTGCGCATATCATTTTTGTTAATACCGGGATGGTAATATGCAGTCTGATATTAGCCAAACTATAGTTCTCAGCCCATTAGTGGATTACGGAATCATCTGTGGGTTACATTCAGAATTTTCTCTTAATTAGATACAATAGGATTTATCAGCAAGGAATGCACGTAGTAATGGTAAGAATTGTTTTATAAAACATTTATTTCATGTGTACATGTGTGTGTGTGTGTGTGTGTGTGTGTGTATTAGCAACTGTACTGGGTCATGGCATAAAATATTTTCCTTATAGCAGATCATGGTCACTAAGGTTTGTAAAACACTTTCCTATGAAGCAGGTTCTTTACTAAAAGGAGACTTCACACTGAGCCTGATGCATTATAGCCACTCAGTTTGTGCAAGCAATAATCTCTATTTCATAGATGAGGAAACTGAGTCTCAGTGAATTGAAATACCTTGCCCAATGTCACATGTGAGTTTACCAATCATAGTGATTGGTAAAATAGAGGTTCAAATCCTTGTTGCAGCCTCCAGGTCCTATACCTTTACTGCCATGCTACCTTATGCTGCTATAAAAACTGGGGTATTAGTAGATTATTTTACCAGGTGAGTGAAATAATATCTGAGCACTCTGGAAACATTAAAATACATTATGAAGATTAATCACTTCTCAAACTGCTTATCTCAAGCCACTTCTTTACAATATGTGAATTGCATGAAGTCAGGGACCTTGTCTGTCATTTGGTGCTTAGCTTCCTGTTTGGCTACTCAATAAATTTCTGTTGAATGAGTAAATGCATCTAGGAAAGTTTAGAGTTTTCCATGAGGGAATCATGAGGGTGCCTCCAATAAAATGGTGAGTGCAGAACACCCAACCCCCACGTCTTGCAGGTTCCTGCTCCAGATGAGAGACTCAGCTCTTTCAAATGCACTGAGACTTGGGGAACTGAGACTGGGATGTGGTGGGAATTAAGAGTAAGGCCACAGAGGGGAAAGCTCTACCAAAGCAAGGACCACAGCACTACACACTTTTTGTGGTTCACATAAATGGCATCTCCTGGACTTGCACAGAGCACAACCAAAGCACTTTTCCCAACTGTGGGGAAGGGAGTTCCATCATGTATTTATCTCATCTGACTCTGTTCACAGGACTTCAGGGATCAGGGACAGAAGGAAATCTCAAGAGGCCAGCCTTTCCTTGCCTTTGGGAAAGTCTTCCCAGATCAGAAGAAGCTGTGAGGAACAGAAAGGATGAAGTGTCTTTTCTCTCCGAACTTCATGTGGATGGCAGCGGTGGTGACCTCTTGGGTCATCATACCTGCAGCAACTGACACCTCATCAGCAAGTAAGTGCTGTGTGTGTAGAGAGCAGGGCCCCGTTAGCAGAAGAGGTCTCAGTCCCTCTCCTTTTATGCTTGGGATTTGCATAGTCTTTATTCTAAATTCATTTCTTATACTTTAAGGTACATAGGACTCACCCAGGAATTTTACTAAAATGCAGATTCTGATTCAGTAGGCCTGGGGTGGGGCCTGAGACTCTGCATTCTAATGAGCTCCCGGATGATGCTGATGATGTGATCCTTGGATCACATATTGAGAGACAAAAGTTTAGAACATCACTAAGCCCGCCCCCCCACCCCCAGCACTTTACTGGAAGGTCAAGAA
>NW_011494644.1:2820443-2824421 GCF_000754665.1 Bison bison bison | reverse complement strand
CAAGAACATATTCAACCACACAAGAGATGTGAACATACTTGGGTGGGACCCAAAGACATCCCCTTTCACACGTAAGTGACCCTTCCATTGGGTTGCACATTGCTGTTAGCTTTTTGTTGGAGAAGGGAGCTAGACACCTCTCCACAACCCCCAACTGGAGTTCTCTGGAGCAGAGTAAATACCATTGTGTCATTGTGGAGCACACACACTGTGGTCCTGCAACCTCCATTTGTGTCCTGGCTCTGCTGCTTACCAATGAAGCAAGTAGCTTAAACCCTCTGAATCTCAAGTTTCCTCACCTTTAAACTATGGCTAAATACAAAAGTAATTGCCCAGGGCCACTGGAGAGGATTCTATTAGCTAATGGATAGAAAATGCCTATCCCAGTGTCTGGCATATCCTAAGCACTTAATACATGAGAGCTCACCATCTTTACTGTTGTTATTGTCGTAGAGGAACACACAAAATGTCAGTGCCACTGCTAGGTAGAGAGGGGAGGCAGGGAAGGAGATTTGAGCAAAAGGCATAGAATATATCAAGTTGGGGAAGGGGTGACAGGGTTCCCCAAATCCTTACCGAAGTGTCAAGTATTATTACCTGCATTATTCCTCTGGTGGTGGAAAGGTGGATGTTTGAAAAGATGACACAGCTTGAATGCAATGCTTAACACAAGAATGCAGGTGGGTGTTTAGACATCGGGGGAGGTTTATTTGTTTCTTTCAAAGGGAGTCTGCTATGTCTTAAAGAACCCTAAGGACCATGGAAAGAGTCTCTTGGTGAACAGTGGCCTAGTGGCCCCTACTCTGAATCTGGGCTTTTCTGCCTGCAGAAAGCTGCTCTGAATGTCACAGCAATGCCACTTGTACAGTGGACGGGGCTGCCACGACCTGCGCCTGCCAGGAGGGCTTCACTGGCGACGGCCTCGAGTGTGTGGATCTGGACGAATGCGCCGTTCTGGGGGCGCACAACTGCTCCGCCACCAAGAGCTGCGTGAATACGCTGGGCTCTTACACGTGTGTCTGCCCTGAAGGTTTTCTCCTGAGCTCGGAGCTCGGCTGCGAGGATGTGGACGAGTGTGCAGAGCCAGGGCTCAGCCGCTGCCACGCCCTGGCCACTTGTATCAATGGCGAGGGCAACTACTCGTGCGTGTGTCCTGCGGGCTACCTGGGAGACGGAAGGCACTGTGAGTGTTCCCCGGGCTCCTGTGGGCCTGGGCTAGACTGCGTGCGGGAGGGCGACGCGCTCGTGTGCGTGGACCCGTGCCAGGTGCACCGCATCCTGGACGAATACTGGCGCAGCACAGAGTACGGCTCCGGCTACATCTGTGATGTCAGTCTGGGCGGCTGGTACCGCTTCGTGGGCCAGGCCGGCGTGCGCCTGCCCGAGACCTGCGTGCCCGTCCTGCACTGCAACACGGCCGCGCCTATGTGGCTCAACGGCACGCACCCATCGAGCGACGAGGGCATCGTGAACCGCGTGGCCTGTGCACACTGGAGCGGTGACTGCTGCCTGTGGGACGCGCCCATCCAAGTGAAGGCCTGTGCCGGCGGCTACTACGTGTACAACCTGACGGCGCCCCCTGAGTGCCATCTGGCTTACTGCACAGGTGAGCGGGTGTCTCCCAGCAACCCCCCCTGGGCCCTGTGGGCGCCCCGAGAGACTGGAACTCATCCTTGTTGACTGTATCTGTGACCCTGCAGACCCCAGCTCTGTGGAGGGAACGTGTGAGGAGTGCCGTGTGGATGAGGACTGCAAATCGGATAATGGTGAATGGCACTGCCAGTGCAAACAGGACTTCAACGTCACCGGTGAGGCCGATGGGGAGGTGGGGTGGTACTCAGAAATGCCAGGGACCTGGGGAGGGACATATTCCTGTGTGTGAATTGGGGGCCTGTGGGGATGACCCAGGGTGTGCATATTATCCAATCGGAGTGGAAAGTCAGTCCAGTAATACCTATTAAAATCAGCCAGAAGCCCTCTGGATTCCTGGAGTCTCCCTTTAGTTGACCCATAAGCTCCCAGAGCTTGAGGAACAACCCCACTCCCAGGCTTCTTTCGGAGGCCCCCAAAATCCTGATGGATAAGCAGGAGGTTGCCACCTATTGGCCAAAGGCTAACCTGAGCTGTATTCCCACAGTACAAGAACACAGGCCTGGCCAGCAGTCTGTGGTTTCTTGGACTGGGCCCTCCGCTGAGGACCCTGAGCAGGGCCCTGGCCATCTCTAAACCTGTTTCCCTGTATACATAATGACTGAAGCAGGCTGCTGCTGCTGCTAAGTCACTTCAGTCGTGTCCGACTCTGTGTGACCCTATAGATGGCAGCCCACCAGGCTCCCCCGTCCCTGGGATTCTCCAGGCAAGAACACTGGAGTGGGTTGCCATTTCCTTCTCCAATGCATGAAGTGAAAAGTGAAAGTGAAGTCACTCAGTCGTGTCTGTCTCTTAGGGACTCCGTAGACAGCAGCCTACCAGGCTCCTCTGCCCATGGGATTTTCCAGGCAAGAGTACTGGAGTGGGTTGCCTTGGCTAGTGTTTCCCAAATTCCAGTCTTGGTTTTAGTCACAACCTTCTTTTAAGTAAACTTGGGCCGTTGAAGTTCACTAATGCGTCTTATCTGTGGGCAGTAGCAGTAATAATGAATACAATGAAAGAAAGTTGTTAAATTTCATCAACTATGTAATACTTTAATTAAAAAAATCTAACTGGATCTCTTTATATGCTGCAAATACTTAACCAGAGGTCTGTTCTCTGTGGTTTCAAGGAAAATTGGCAAGTGTATGGTGTTAATAATAAAAACATTAGCAAATCTTGAGGATTGTCCCCTTGATACAGAAAGGATGGAAAGAAATTACCATTAACTTATTAGCTTTGCTTGCTATTTGTTTTGTTTTATTAGGATTCAATGATATTTAGTGCTGGGGCTGTGGAGTCTGGCAGGCTACAGTCTGTCCATAGAGTTGCAAAGAGTTGGACATGTCTGAGCACACAGAGAGAGCATCGAATGACCCAAATGTGTTACTTTTCTTTGCGTACAGCCTAGGCTTAGGGTGACATGGGCTGGTAGTTAGTCACGTGGATCCATCCAGTGATACTTGGAACCCAGTCTCATGTCTCCACCTCCCTGAGAGGGGAGACCACAGCATGACTCTGAGTACTCCCAGCTGGTTGGCTGGTGGCCAACCCAGCTAGCTGGACCTGGGCCCTGGGGATGTGCTAAACCTTGAACTGTGGTCACAGGCCTCCAATCCTGCCTTCCCTGACCATTTCAGATCTCTCCTTCCTGGAGCGCAGGCTGGAATGTGGGGTTGATGACATTAAGTTGTCCCTGAGCAAGTGCCAGCTGAAGAGTCTGGGCTTTGAGAAGGTCTTCATGTACCTGCATGACAGCCAGTGCTCAGGCTTCACTGAGAGGGGCAACCGGGACTGGATGTCTGTGGTGACCCCAGCCAGAGATGGCCCCTGTGGGACAGTGATGACGGTACGTTCTGGCCGGTATGGGACAGGGTCGGAGCACAGCCCCACCACTTACTAGTTGGGTGAATTGGGTGAGTTATTTAACCTGGATGTGGCTCAGCTTCCTCCACTGAAAATGGAGTAATAGTAACTCCTTCATAGGGTTCAGATCAGATCAGATCAGATCAGTCGCTCAGTCGTGTCTGACTCTTTGCGACCCCATGAATTGCAGCATGCCAGGCCTCCCTGTCCATCACCAACACCCGGAGTTCACTGAGACTCACGTCAATCGAGTCAGTGATGCCATCCAGCCATCTCATCCTCTGTTGTCTCCTTCTCCTCTTGCCCCCAATCCCTCCCAGCATCAGAGTCTTTTCCAATGAGTCAACTCTTCACATCAGGTGGCTAAAGTACTGGAGTTTCAGCTTTAGCATCATTCCCTCCAAAGAAATCCCAGGGCTGATCTCCTTCAGAATGGACTGGTTGGATCTCCTTGCAGTCCAAGGGACTCTCAAGAGTCTTCTC
>NW_011494644.1:2819101-2819786 GCF_000754665.1 Bison bison bison | reverse complement strand
GACAGATTTGGAACCAGTCTGTTGTTCCATGTCCAGTTCTAACTGTTGCTTCCTGACCTGCATACAAATTTCTCAAGAGGCAGATCAGGTGGTCTGGTATTCCCATCTCTTTCAGAATTTCCACAGTTTATTGTGATCCACACAGTCAAAGCCTTTGGCATAGTCAATAAAGCAAAAATCGATGTTTTTCTGGAACTCTCTTGCTTTTTCCATGATCCAGCGTATGTTGGCAATTTAATCTCTGGTTCCTCTGCCTTTTCTAAAACCAGCTTGAACGTCAGGAAGTTCATGGTTCACATGTTGCTGAAGCCTGGCTTGGAGAATTTTGAGCATTACTTTAGTAGCGTGTGAGATGAACGCAATTGTGCGGTAGTTTGAGCATTCTTTGGCATTGTCTTTCTTTGGGATTGGAATGAAAACTGACCTTTTCCAGTCCTGTGACCACTGATGAGTTTTCCAAATTTGCTGGCCTGTTGAGTGCAGCATCATCTTTCAGGATTTGGAATAGCTCAACTGGAATTCCATCACCTCCACCAGCTTTGTTCATAGTGATGCTTTCTAAGGCCCACTTGACTTCACATTCCAGGATGCCTGGCTCTAGGTCAGTGATCACACCATCATGATTATCTGGGTCGTGAAGATCTTTTTTGTACAGTTCTTCTGTTTCTTCTTGCCATCTCTTCTT
>NW_011494644.1:2817726-2818751 GCF_000754665.1 Bison bison bison | reverse complement strand
CAAAACCCTATTAGTCTTTGCCCTGCTTCATTCCATATTCCAAGGCCAAATTTGCCTGTTACTCCAGGTGTTTCTTGACTTCCTACTTTTGCTTTCCAGTCCCCTATAATGAAAAGGACATCTGTTTTGGGTGTTAGTTCTAAAAGATCTTGTAGGTCTTCATAGAACCATTCAACTTCAGCTTTTTCAGCATTACTCATTGGGGCATAGACTTGGATTACTGTGATATTGAATGGTTTGCCTTGGAAACAAACAGAGATCATTCTGTTGTTTTTAGATTGCATCCAAATACTGCATTTCTGACTCTTTTGTTGACCATGATGGCTACTGCATTTCTTCTGAGGGATTCCTGTCTGCAGTAGTAGATATAATGGTCATCTGAGTTAAATTCACCCATTCCAGTCCATTTCAGTTTGCTGATTCCTCGAATGTCAACATTCACTCTTGCCATCTCTTGTATGACCACTTCCAATTTGCCTTGATTCATGGACCTGACATTCCAGGCTGCTATGCAGTATTGCTCTTTACAGCATCAGACCTTGCTTCTATCACCAGTCACATCCACAGCTGGGTATTCTTTTTGCTTTGGCTCCATCCCTTCATTCTTTCTGGAGTTATTTCTCCACTGATCTCCAGTAGCATCTTGGGCACCTACTGACTTCATAGGGTTAGGAGAGTTAAAGGAGTTACTGTGTGCAAAGTGGTTAGTACAAGTGACTGGCACAAAGTAAGTGCTCGATAAATGTCAGTTTCAAATGAAGAGGACAATCCATAGTGATAGTTCCCTATTTGACAGATGGGAAAGGTAGTACCCCAACAGAGCAATGACTATTCTAAGCCAGTAGGTATCAGCACTGAGTTCAGAAGCAGATCTGTTTGTCTCTGATGGTTCCTGGGAGGCAGAGTCTGCACTTTGAGTGTTCAGAGAGCCAGGGCCTCAGCTACAGAAGCCTCCTCCAAAGGGACCCAGAGGTAAACATTTGTGTGAGTGGGTTCTGCTTCCTTGCATCTCCCTCATCCCCCAC
>NW_011494644.1:2813619-2817626 GCF_000754665.1 Bison bison bison | reverse complement strand
AAAAAAAAAAAGACATAAGAAACAAGGAAATAATTGTCATTTGCCAAATATGACTTTTTGACAATCTGCCATTAATGATGACTCAGTATGTGATTTTTAGTCTTTTGGCATGCACGAGAGGAGGCATGAGGTGATGGGAAGAGTCCAGGCTTCTTAGACCCCCTGTACCATGGATAAGTTACCCAGTTCCCATGAACTTCCATCTATATTAAGGAGGTGGTCATCCTGCCTGTCAGGGTCATTGAAGGATCCGTGCAAAGATGCAGTAGGGACATTCAGCTTGGGAGGGGGGTGCCTAGCTCATGACTCATGCTAATGGAAACTGGGAGGGCAGTTTCAGCAGTTTCAATGCCTTTGGTTTTGAATCCTACTCAGATTCTATTCCTTTTCCGCCCTTCCTCCCCCTACCTTCCTACCCCAATACAGAGGAATGAGACCCACGCCACATACAGCAACACTCTCTACCTGGCAGATGAGATCATCATCCGTGACCTCAACATCAGAATCAACTTTGCGTGCTCCTATCCCCTGGACATGAAAGTCAGCCTGAAGACCTCCCTGCAGCCAATGGTCAGGTGCGGCCAGAGAGGGTCCCCAGTGTCCCTGGCCAACTCCACCCCACAAACCCTTGGCCGCCAGGACCTCAGCTTCTCTATCAGCTGCCACCAATAAGGAGTTGATTGGAGGCGGTCAGCTGGGAGGCAGTGCTGGACTCCAAAAAGAGTCCATAAGGAACCCAGCTAGGAAATCTGGAGCCCACTTTCAAATCCTGGCTCTATCTCACAAATGGCTTTGGGAAATTGATAACCCTATTCTAGGCGTCAGTCTTCTCATATGTTAAATGGATTTAGCAGTAAAGTACTGTCTTTCTTAGAAGCACAAAAGTGCTCTGCAGTGGTGAAACCCATATTAGGGTCCCTGGTTTATCTGAGGGGTAGAGTGGTTGGACCAAAAGAAAGAAGGTTGGAGTCTCAGTTCAGACCTGCTATGGGACTGGGCAAATTGTACCCCATATTTGGATCTCAGTTTCTTTCTCTGTAAATAGGAGAAATTTGAATAAAGAGGGGTTTACAAATTATGCTTCTTGGAGTGTGAAGGTCTTTAAGGAAGTGATTTGGGGATGTGAACCAGAGAACTTTTTAAATTTTATTTTTTCAATTGAAGTATAGTTGATTTACAATGTTGTGTTAATGTCTATGCATTCTTTTTTAATATTCTTTTCCATTATGGTTTGTCATAGGTTATTGATTCTAGGTTCCAGTGCTATACAGTAGGACCTTGCTGTTTATCCATTCTGTGTATAATAGCTTAAATCTGCTAATCCCAACCCCCTACACCAGCCCCCCTTCCCCTGACAGCCACAGATCTGTTCTATAAATCTGTGAGTCTATTTCTATTTCATAGATTGCTTCGGTTGTGCCATATTTTAGATTCTACATGTAAGTGATATCATATGATATTTATCTTTCTCTTTCTGACTTTACTTAGTATGATAATCTCTAGTTTCTTCCATGTTGCTGCAAATGGCATTATTTCATCCTTTTTTATAGCTGAGTAGTATCCCATCATGTATATGTACCACATCTTCTTTATCAATTTTATTACTTAGAAAATAAAAGGATCCTGTTGCTAAATAAACTTGAACATTTCTGAATAGGATGAATCACAAGCCAATGATGCAGATACTTGGAAAAAAATAATAGTTGTGATAATAACAAGTGTTTAGCAAGAGCTGACCATATGTCAGGCATTGTGCTAAGTGCTCTAGATGGAACACCTCACTGAAATCTTAGCATGGCCTAGAAGGTTTAAATATTATTATTATTGAAATTGAAGTTCAAAGAAAGTTTAGTAATTTGTCCAAAGTGGTAGAGGAAAGTAAGTTACAGAACTGGGATTCAAACCCAGGCCATCCGGCATAGAGCCTCCACTCTACCATGACCTTTTTTTTGAAGCTTGTCCATGGTCACATGTTTTCTGGGCCAACCAGACTTGGGAAGGGCACCTACCACTGATGAAGGTGCTTGGCTGACTTGAAGGAAGCCAGTTGCTCCTTGTCTGCCTCTGTGTGGAACATCACCTGGCCAAGAAGTGCTCTGGAGCAATGTGGCCATGCCCCAGACCTGCTAGGTTCCAGGGAACAAAACAGCTGTATGCAGATCTCTCTCTGGCTTAAGCTAGAAATCTCATCCCAGTCGAACACCAAGTCCAAACAAATAACCCAGTACTCACCTCTAAAATGGACTTCCGCATTACTGTTTCTCATGTACCCCCTTTCCTGGGGCATCAGTCTTTCAGTGTCCTTTGTAGGATAATCCCCATGGAGTTGCCATCAGTGTGGCTGTTTTTAATGTGATTTAAAATAATGCATTTTAAAAATCCTAATCTTCTGCTGTAGGTGGAATCAGAACTCTGACTAAGGCCTGTAGGACTCATAGCCCATCTTTTAAAACTGTTCTATATTAAGATCAAAAAAGGAATCTAGGTGATTCCCTTGAGAATGTGTTTGCCACACTTAAATGCAAGGGCCACCATGTGAAGGGGTAGACGTGTTACAGAAAAATGTGATCTCTGGATCAGAAGCAGCAGCGTCACCTGGGAACTTATTAGAAATCCAGAACCTTTAGCCCTATCCCAAAGCTACAGATCCAGAATCTGCACTTCAACAAGATCCCTAAGTGACCTGTGTGTGATTATTGTATTTTGCAGAGCAGTGGTTGGTGGATTCCAGTCCTGTTGCTGGATAAAATTCCAAATAACTGCCAGGGATGGCCCAGGAATGCAGATCAGAAAGAGTGACCTATCTGTTGCTGTTCTTGGTTCTGGTTGTCTCACCAGCCTCTCTCCCCCTGCAGCGCCCTCAACATCAGCATGGGCGGGACCGGCACATTCACCGTGCGAATGGCACTCTTCCAGAGCCCTGCCTACACACAGCCCTACCAAGGCTCCTCTGTGACCCTGTCCACAGAGGCGTTTCTCTACGTCGGCACCATGCTGGATGGGGGTGACTTGTCCCGGTTTGTACTGCTCATGACCAACTGCTATGCCACGCCCAGCAGCAATGCCACAGACCCCTTAAAATACTTCATCATCCAGGACAGGTAAGGCCTGTTGGATGGAATTTGGGGCTGGGGAGGGACTTTAGACTTGGATGGGTACAAAGTACATCTTCACATTCATTCACCTCTAGCTGAAATTCAGCACTGTCATTCATTATGATATAGGCAACAAACCAGAGAAGTATTAGCAGGACATTTGAAGACATTTACACAAGTCAGTATTTTTACTGATTTTACTATATTGTAGTATTAGAATTTCAACTAGATCTTATTATTTGATATATATCAAATACTTGTACTTGTAAATATATAGTTATATCCAGATATGTAAATACATGATGTATTAAGTTTAATATTTTAAGAATTATATTTAATTTTTTTTATTATCTTATGTAATTTAGTGTATGCATTTAAAGCATTACTTTTGACGAGGAGTGCATAGGCTTCACCAGATGGCAGAGGGGGTCTAGGATTCAGAAAAGGATGAGGAACGTGATGGAAAGGCAGGCCCTGGACAGGAGCAGGCTGGCACTTGGCTGGGAGGAATACAGCAGAGGCATGGTTAGAAAAGGGTCAGTGGAAACAGGGAGGACACAGATGGACCGCTTTTAACTCAAACACATTAGAGAAGCATGAACCACACTGTGAGAAAGTGGTTCACATTTTCATTCATAAATTGAACAGATATTTTTGGAAGCTTATTGTGTGCCAGGCTATGTGGATAACAGTGAATAGAAGAGACAAAAGTCTGCACCCTTATCGCTGATATTCTAAGTGGGGAGATCAACAATTAAACGAAAGTGCCATCCATGGCATGTGAATGATGACGGTGCTATAGAGAAAAAAATGAAGCAGGAAAAAGGGAGGGGAGTTGCTGTCTTAATAGTGCAGTCAGAGAAAGCGCTCCCAGGAGACCCTGACCTATTTCTGTCTCACTTCTCTTAAAAT
>NW_011494644.1:2809815-2813519 GCF_000754665.1 Bison bison bison | reverse complement strand
ATCTGCCTGGTCACGTCAATTGGGTGCTCATCTGGTGTTCACACTTCCGTTATTTGCTAATCTCCCTTTACAACAAAAAGAAAGGAGAGCAGAAGTCTTTTGGGGGTCTTTTACAATCAACAGTGTTGAAGTAAAATGCAACAGTAGTGTCTGACTGTGTTTGTATGGTCGTGTTTTATATATGGCAAGCAATGTGCTATGTTCTCAGTTGTTCAATTCTTTGTGACCCCACAGACTGTAGCCTGCCAGGTTCCTCTGTCCATGTAAGTCTGCAGGCAAGAGTACTGAAGTGGGTTGCCATTTCCTACTCCAGGGGATCTCCCTAACCTCAGGATGGAACCCTCATCTCTTGCATCTCCTGTATTGGCAGGTGGAGATTCTTTATTTTGCCACCTGGGAAGCCCTTGGTTTGCTATTTGTGGTCATGATCTTTTTTAAAAAAAAGTTTGTAGATTTAAATAAAAATAGTAATAATAATAATAAAATAATGTAAAATAATAGTACAGGTGTTGGCAAACAGGAAAACATTCAGGGAGGTGGTTTCTGTATTAGGCAAAAAAGAACTGAAATTTGAAAAATATTGACATGACCTTGACTGGGACATCATGGAGACTTGGGCTCATAGCATGGGTTTGCTGTTTCTTAGTTCAAGAAACAGCAAACAGTTCTTAGTTCAGCTCATCTGTCTGGATATTCATGTTCTCATATGTGAAACAGGCATGAAGAAAATCTACTGTGCAGGGATTTTTAAGCTTGTGTGTGTGTGTATATATATATATATTTATCTGAGTATAAAGGTAGAGCATGTATATTGTGAAAAGCTTAAAAAGTCTTGAAAACGAAGCATGAAGAAATGCTGGCTGTGGCCTGTGTTTCTGCCATGGCATGAGTGGGAGCTGGGCTGAGGACTGCCAGTCTGTGAGTTGTTCAGAATATCACAGGGGTGTAAGGCGGAGATGAGTTGAGGAGGTGCTTAAGCGCTGGGGGAGACACGTAGGCGCCTTACTTGGGTTGACTGCCTGGGGCTGCCAAGGGCAGTGCTGGCTGCCTCTTCCTCTGCTTTTTGTAAGGTGGGTCTCCTTAACCACAGGGCTTTTCTTTTGTCAAGTAGAGTCAGATTTGAATTGTGGGGGACACAGAACAAAATGAACACCATTCCGAGAAGTTTCTTTCTTGGTCCTCCAATGCAGTCAGCCTTCAGCCCCTTTTCTAAGTCCATTTTGAGCGGATAGTGTCAAAAAGCAGACGGGGTGCCCGATTTGCCTGCTCAGAGTGCCTGTGTACCCTGATCCAGCCCAGCACTCACGTGAGTCTCTGGATGTGCAGTTTTGAGTTTCTGCGTGTTTGGGTGCGCTGGGTAATAATGTGTGCTGATGAGCACACATACATACCCCAACTTGGCCAGCAGCCTTCAGTGCTCAGATGTTTCCAATGTTAGAATTAACACCAGGCACTAGTAGATAGCCAATAAATGCTAGGTAATGACTCCTGCCTGGAAAATCCCACGGACAGAGGAGCCTGGCAGGTTGCGGTCCATGGGGTCGCTAAGAGTCGGACATGACTGAGCGACTTCACTTTCACTTTTCACTTCCATGCCTTGGAGAAGGAAATGGCAACCCACTCCAGTACTCTTTCGGGGAGAATCCCAGGGTTGGCGGAGCCTGGTGGGCTGCTGTCTATGGGATTGCACAGAGTCGGATATGACTGAAGCGACTTAGCAGCAGCAGCAGCAGCAATGACTCCTGAATGCCATTTCCTGAGAAATCAAAAAGTGCTTACTTAAGGATACACTTACTTAAGTGCTTACTTACTATCCTTAAGTAACTGTCCTTAAGCTCTGAACTGATTACATTTGTATTTTAGAGTCACATACATGTAGCACCTATTGTACGCCATATACTGTTTACTTTGTAATTTTAACTCATTTAATTATCGCAACTGTCTGACGATGTAAGCTAAGATTATTATTCCTGGCACATAGGTAGGGCAACGGGCTCAGAGAGATTGAGTAAATTGCCCATAGTCACACAGCTAATAAGTGATAGAGTGAGATCTGAACCCAGGAAGTCTGGCCCCAGAGTGTTTGCATAACCAACCATGTTATGTGATGTCCCCTTCCCAGATGTCCACGTGCTGCGGACTCAACCATCCAAGTGGAGGAGAATGGGGAGTCCCCTCAGGGCCGGTTTTCTGTCCAGATGTTCCGTTTTGCTGGAAACTACGACCTGGTGTACCTGCATTGTGAAGTGTATCTCTGTGACACCGTGAATGAAAAGTGCAGACCTGTGAGTCAGTCTGCTTGCCACACCCTCACACCCAACTCCCGTAACCCAAGACACTTGGCCACAAGGTGAAAAGAAAACAAAACGTCTCTGCCATATTTCCATTTTAGTACGGGGCTAGTCAGAGCTACAAGACGAGGCTGCCATGGCCAGACAGGAGACTAGGCTGTGCGGAAGCTGGGTGAGATCAGGGCACTGCAGTAGGCTGGTGAACCTCTCATTTATCTGCAAGCTTGTGTTCTAATAGCAGAAACTGACATTTTTAAGCACTGTGTGCAATTTGCACGTGTTAACTTTTTGATACTTCACAGCAACTCTATAAGGGAGGTATTTTATTAGCCCCTTTTTCCATATGGGGAGAGAGGCTTAGAAAATGTAAGTGACTTGCCTAAGATCATACACCTAACAAACGGCAGAGCTGGGACATGAACGCATGTATACAGATCTCCTAACAACCCCTGCCTCTACCATCCTCAAGTCCCAGCCTGAGGCAAGAGGTTGCTCTTATGAAGGGTGCACCCAGCTCCCCATGGCAGGGCCTCATTCAGTCTCTCTTGTGGAAAGGTTTCTTTGTCACCGTCTCCCTGCAGACCTGCCCTGAGACCAGATTCCGCAGTGGGAGCATCATAGACCAAACCCGTGTCCTGAACTTGGGTCCCATCACACGGAAGGGTAAGAAGGCCACTCCCCTCTCCATGTTCCTGGTGAGAAATGTTCTCTGGAGATGAGGTGAGGTGAGAGAACCTGGCACTTGGGATCTTCCTGGGGTCCGAAGAGCTGGAGCAAGTAAATCCTGTGAGACGAGGTAGACTATAAGCTGCCTTCCTCCTGCAGGTTCTCATTCATTGCACGGCTGTCTTCTCATGCCTGCCTTGTGGCAGGCCTTGTGTTAGTGGCTGGGGGTTCAGGATGAGCAGCAATGGGTACAAGCCTGGCTCGTGTGCCACTTATGGACTGGTAGAGGAGACATCATTTAAATAATCATGTGTCTCTGGAGTTGTGATAAGTGCAGGCATGAACATGGATCAGGAACTCTGAGCTCTTGCCACAGGGGAAGCAGACCTAGTCTAGAGGATTAGGGAAGAAAGGAAGTAAGTTTTGGAAACTGAGAAAGGATTAAGTAACTGGGGTCAGGAGAAATGGAAAAGAGGGAGGAATCCCAAGGAGAGAGTAGAGAATGAGCAAAAGGCCTCTGCAGGAGGGAACCCAGGGTGCTAGAGGAACTGGCCAGGCAGGCTGAAAGGAGGAGGGGAGGTTGGTGTGGGTGAGCTGATGGAGGTGCGGGACCAGACCACATGAGGCCTTATCAGTTCAGTTCAGTTGCTCAGTCATGTCTGACTCTTTGCAACCCCATGAACCGCAGCACGCCAGGCCTCCCTGTCCATCACCAATTCCCGGAGTTTACCCAAACTCATGTCCATT
>NW_011494644.1:2792442-2809715 GCF_000754665.1 Bison bison bison | reverse complement strand
CAGCTCATGTCCATTGAGTCGGTGATGCCATCCAACCATCTCATCCTCTGTGTCATCCCCTTCTCCTCCTGCCCTCAATCTTTCCCAGCATCAGTATCTTTTAAAATGAGTCAGCTCTTCACATCAGGTGGCCAAAGTATTGGAGTTTCAGCTTCAACATCAGTCCTTCCAATGATAGTACTTCTCTTTTTTCTTCTTCTCCTTCCCCTTCCCTTTCTCCTTCTTCTAATTGAAATATAAATAACATGTAGTTCTTGCTAAGGTTTTGGGCCCTTTCTCTTGAAAGTAGACAGCAGCCCCCGAGGGATCCAAAGCAGGGGAGTGAGATGACCAGATTGGGGTTTTTAAGAGACCACACTCTGGCTGCAAGCAAGAGCAGACGGAAGGGGCTTCTTCCAGGCTTCCCGTGCACTGATCCTTCTGTTTCCTCCCACAGGGGGCCAGGCTGCAATGTCAAGGGCTGCTCCCAGTAGCTTGGGTAAGTTCAGATCCTCTTTGCACAGGGACTTGACCAAAACCTTCATCTGGGGCTTTTATCTGTTGGCCTAGGGCGTGCTGGAGTGCCCGGTCTGCTTGGCCTGAGCTCTGAAGAGGTGACTGCGTGTGTGGAAAGTGCTGGACCTGGGGCTGCACACGCGCACACATACCTGTGCTGTCCCACGACAGTGCACAGAGATGCAGTTCGCACAAGAGCGAACATCACCTAGACTTTTTCACACACACCCACGAGGTCACATGCACATATTCATACTCACACACAAAACGTCATCACAGCTGCAGCTACTTGTGTGTGGATCTGCATATGCCGACATACGCATGCTTGTCACACACCTGTATGCAGTGGACACGCACACTGCGTTGTGATCTGCACCTTGAGCATTTCCTGAAGCTTCAAGATGTATCTCTAACACCTTTGTCAGGATGTTTGGAGCCAGGATGAACATGGCAGACAAACAAAAAACTCTGTTTTCTGCTTTTCTGCTCCTCTGACCATAAAGACCAGAGACCGGCAGCATTTTAATGGCCCTTGACTTTTATGGCTGCTAAATTGTCTGAAAATCTGGATTAAAAAGTGAATCTGTGTAATTGTTGCTCTGCTTGGCTCTTGGCACCTAGATCTGAGTGGGTTGTTACACCAACCTAGTGTTTGACATAAGCTGGTTCATTCCAGTATCAGTGAGCTCAGTCCTGGAGAGGCAAGGTGCCCCCAAGAGGCTTGCCCTTTGTGACTATCCCTCAAGGTCACCGAGGTTGAGTAGGTTGGTCACTTCACAGGAGTACGCTTTTGAGTGGCTATCAGCTAGTGCCTACAGAAAGGCTGCCTTTTTCAGATTGGCCCATCTGGGAGAGCACCTTTTTCTAACTGGTTTTCAGGGCAGGTAAAGAAAAAACTTCCTTTTTCTAACTGATCCGGTCAGATAACATGTTCTTTCCTAATTGGTCAATTTAGAGGAGGCATTTTATGTTAGTTTTGCCATAAAATGTGCACATCAGTGCTAGCAGCAACCCTGTAATCTCTTTCTTTTCAGGGCTTCTGCAGGTCTGGCTGCCTCTGCTTCTGTCGGCCACTTTGACCCTGATGTCTCCGTGATCCGTGGCCGGAAATCCTGTACTCTGTGGCTACCAACTCACTTTCTACTGACTGGCGAGGCCATGCAGGCTAGCACTCCACCCATAGAGAAAGGAGCCCACACTTCAGTCACTCTGCTCCTATTTTTCTCCCCTTTAATCCTTATTACCAAAAAATAGCCTGTGTCTTTAAATGCTGCTTTCTCTCAAAATGGGTCTTGTGATATGTCTGTTCATGAGGCCCCTATCTCCTTAAAGGGTATTGCAAAATAATAATTAAAAAAAGCTCAGTCTGTGAGTCATTCATTCATTCAATAAGTATTTATTGAGCACCTGCTCCGTGTAGGCACTGTCTGTGGTGCTAAGGATCTGATGGTGAGAAAAAGCAGACTCTATTCCTGCCCTAATGGACTTCACGGTCTGGTCACAGACTGGGTTCAACTCTGGTTTTATGAGCTTAAATAAAATGCACACTGTCTCTGAACTTTATCCATCCATCTATCCTTTCAGTCAGTCAAGAAATATTTGCTGGTAACCTACTATGATTCAGGCAATGTGCTGGGGATACATCAGTAAACAACCTCTGCCTTCCCAGAGCTTAAGGTCTGGAAGGGGAAAAGAACAAGTAATTATAAGTCTGTCAAGCATTGCAGAAATGGAGGGTATAACAGGAGGCTGCTGCTTCTATCATATGGGGATAATTATGATACCCTCACAGGGTTCATTCAGCTTTCCAGAAACATCTATTTGAGCACCCAGTACGTGCCAGGCACAATGCTAGGTGCTGGGAAAAGATAGTCATGAATAGGATAGACACAGCCCCAGGCTCTGGAGTGTCACAATCCTTATATAAGGGACTTAGATGGCATGTCCCGCCATCCTTTGTACTTCTCTCCCTGCCCAATGCAGGAGATGCAGACCTGTTTACAAGGACTTGGCAGCAGAAACAGAAAGCAGACCATTAACTCCATTGAGAGAGGATGTTTTGCAAGGGAGACCTCTAAGAGGTTCCTTGGAGGCACAGCTGGAGACCGCCCAGGAGACCCAGATGTCTCAAGGGGCTCTGAACTTCTTTGACAAGTGGACCAAAGGCAGTTGATGCTCATGAGAAATGTCCACCTTGATGCCAGCTGCTTCCCTGGACCCCAGCTGTGGCTTTCAGAAGAGACCAAGGCCCTGACCCATTTTTAGAATCTCTGATCCCAGGGAAAACCACACGTGTGTAACAGCAAACAGTGGGCTGTGAGGTCAGCATATCTCGAGTTAAGGAACCTCTTATCACACACAGACATGCACTGAATCCCCATGCCTGCTGCCTTTGTGTCAGAGCTATGGGAGACGTCCATGGTCAGATGGGCCAGCTAGATGTGTGCACAATCTATACTTTGACTCAGGTACAAGAGAACATAAAAAAATTAAAACAAGGGTCAAAGGCCAGGAGGAAAAAAAATATATATCAGAATTTATCCCTTTATTCCTCTGTTCCTTTTTTCCCCCTTCCCTTTACATTTTACTTTTGTTTGCTATCAGATAGTTGCTCAACTCAATATTCAACAAATATTTTGAGCATAAATTCAAGACTTGAAACTTTTATAGGCAGCAGGGAAATTGCCAGTGATCAGAACAGAGCCCTTGCTGATAAGGACCTTATGTTTAAAGGGGGGATACGTTTAAACAATAGCTATGTGATAAGCCACCTGGGGCTTTCCAGGTGGCGCTAGTGGTAAACAACCTGCGTGCCAGTGCAGGAGACATAAAGAGAAGTGGGTTGGATCCCTGGGTCGGGAAGGTCCTCTGGAGGAGGGTATGGCAACCCACTCTAGTATTCTTGCTTGGAGAATCCCCGTGGGCAGAGGAGCCTGGTGGGCCACAGTCCATAGGATCGTAAAGAGTCAGACATCACTGAAGCAACTGACAAGGGGGCAGGGGGAAACAGCAGTAATAAGGCAATGAAGGTGTTAGTTTACCTAGGATGACTGGAGAAAGGTCTCACTGAGATGTAGAAACTGAGAGAAGAAAATGAATATCTGAGGAAGACTACTGGTGGTGGGCCAGCAAGTGCAAATGCCTTGAGGCCTTGTGTCTTTCTACCCAACTTTCACTAAGACTTGGACACCTAAAGTTTGAGGCATCACTCACAGGAAAGGGTCTTAAGCATACATACTGTCATTTTTGTCCATTTGTTAACTCAACTAGTACTTACTAGGTGCTCATTAGAACTGCAAAGATAAGATTGATGTCTGCAAAGATCTTACAACCTTCAGAGGGAGACAGATATGCTAGCGGGTAATTGAGTGCGACTGCAATCAGCCCTGAGAGGTGAAGGAGCACAGAAGAGCAGCACCAGCAAGCCTGTGGAATTTAGGAAAGTCTTCCTGGAAGAGGCAAGCCTGAATGGTAAACAGTAGGAAGAGGCTGGGCACAGAGTGATCCAAGCAAGCATATTGTATGTCGGGAGAAGCTGTAGATGAGGTGGGAGCTGTGAACAGGGGTCAGATCCCAGGATACTTTGCATGTAAGTGGTGGGGAATAATGCAGAGAGGTGATGCTGTGACATCTGGCTGCAGGGAGATAACAGAATGAAAGGAGACAAGAACAAAAGAGATCCACTAGGTAGCTGTTAAAATCACTCTTCTAAGAGATGGTGGTGGCCTGACTTAAGGTTGATGAAATGGGCATGAAGAAGGAAAGACAGGTTCACGAATATTTGAGATATTAGTGATTACTGGAAATGTTAGACTGAGGGGTAAAGGAAGGAAACAGTTTTCCAGTTCAGGTGACCAGGTGAACAGTGGTGCCAATGATTAAGATAGATGATTCAATGAGGAAAGTAAAAGTGAAGTTGCTCAGTCGTGTCCGACTCTTTGCGACCCCATGAACTGTGTAGCCCACCAGGCTCCTCTCTCCATGGAATTTTCCAGGAAAGAATACTGGAGTGGGTTGCCATTTCCTTCTCCCAGGGATCTTCCCAACCCAGGGATCGAACCTGGGTCTCCGCATTGCAGGCAAACACTTTAAACATCTTAGCCACCAGGGAAGCCCAGTGAGGGATCCCCAAACAGGGATGCAATGAGGAGGGAGGGATATAGGGGAAATCATGAATTAGGATTTGGACCTGCTCAAAAGCAGAGACATTACTTTGCCAACAAAGGTCCGTCTAGTCAAGGCTATGGTTTTTCCAGTGGTCATGTATGGATGTGAGAGTTGGACTGTGAAGAAAGCTGAGCGCCAAAGAATTGATGCTTTTGAACTATGGTGTTGGAGAAGATTCTTGAGAGTCCCCTGGACTGCAAGGAGATCCAACCAGTCCATTCTAAAGGAGATCTGTCCTGGGTGTTCTTTGGAAGGACTGATGCTAAAGCTGAAACTCCAGTACTTTGGTCATCTCATGCGAAGAGTTGACTCATTGGAAAAAACTCTGATGCTGGGAGGGATTGGGGGCAGGAGGAGAAGGGGACGACAGAGGATGAGATGGCTGGATGGCATCACTGACTCGATGGACATGAGTTTGAGTAAACTCCAAGAGTTGGTGATGGACAGGGAGGCCTGGTGCGCAGCAATTCATGGGGTCGCAAAGAGTCGGACACAACTGAGTGACTGAACTGAACTGAACTGAAGGTTCAAGGTGCCTTGAGCATCTCAGTCCAAGTAAAGTCCAGCAGGCACCTGGGAAGGTGGATCTGAAATTAAGGAAGTAGTTGGGTATGGAGGTACAGATTTGGAACTCATCAGCCTGTGGATGGTACTTGAAACCATGAGATAATTTGACACCTCCTAGGGAGAGTCCATGGAGTAACAAAGAAAGATAAGACCTAACAGCCCTCTCAAGGACAACTGGAGGAAGAAGGTAATTATCATGACAATGATCATGATAATTTCAGAGCACAAGTATCCAGATAGAGGAGAATAAAGAAAGTAATTGGTGCAGGGGAGTCAAGGAAATGCAGAGTGCCTAAAGGAAGCAGCAAAAAAATCCATTGACAAGAAGCCAGAAAAAATGCCCAGTGGACTTGCATAAGAGCGGACGTTTGCAAGGCAGTCTTAGCCATATGCCTCAGATTGGAATGGAGAAGTCAGAGACAGGTGGTGGAACTGACTTTGAAAAAAGGAAAGATCACCTTATCAGAAGCTAGGGAGGAAGTGGAAAGTGGAGGTAGATGTTTATGTTTCTAGAGGAAGGGGACACAAAGTTGAGCGAGGTCAAGTGTGATGGCCTAAACTTTCTTGAGGTGGAATGTAAGACGCCTGCTGAGAAAGGAGGCAGTGGGAGAGAGAAGTGAGTAGTAATGGCTGCAGAGACTTGAAAGGAAAAGGTTGAGAGTGGCCACTGGGGAGACTAGGGTGGGTCGGAACGGACACATGGGCTGTTTTGTGGGCTCAGATGGATTTCTGAATCCAGCATTTGTAGTTGCTATAAATTCCACATTTAGGGGATTCTTCTGCAAATGCAGTATGGTTACGAAGGTGGCTTGCACCACCTCTTCTTTGTCCATGTTGAGTTTTTGCTGGAAGGTGTTATCAAGGCAGGACCTCCAGGCTCCCTGACCCTGTAGCCTTGGCTCCTTGAAGAGTCCCAGTGTAACACAGAAAGGCAATGGCCATTTATTCTGCTGAAGCTTTGACTCTTTTGTTAATTCTGTAATATCCACTTTGCCACAAAGCCAGGTTCAAGCCTGAAATTTAAAAGTCCAAGATCTTCAAGGTCCTCTCAGTTCTCTACCTTACAGTCTCTGGGGTAGCCCACATATCGACAGGCTCTTCAGATGCTTATTTTGTCCAAAGGTCTAGGCTATCCTTTGCTGGTCTGTGATTCACATGTCCCCAGATTGGCCTTTCCCAGACTGCTCAACATGGAGCATCTGAAGTTGGGTAGATTCTATGGGCCCAAAATGAGAAATATCCATCTGCCCTTCCTTATTTAGTCCCTTGTCCTAACTGACTCCAAGTTGACTGGCTTCCAGACAGAAGCAGAAGTGTTCTAAGGTAATTAGCTAGGAACGCAAGAAACAATTGGAAATCTATTGTGCAAACAAGTGTCTGTTTGATTTCTCTCCACTTCCCTTTGGATATTAAGCTTCCGTTTGATTAGTGTTTGGTTTCCAGTAATAAATATGGTGCTACTTCATGCGTTCATTGTGAGGATTAAAAGTGAGAAATAATGGGTGCAAAGCAGTGCCCAGTTATGTTCAGAATTCAGTACATGCTGCTCTTGTTTGTAGAGAAGCATTTGCGCGAAGGAGAGACTGCTGGAAGGGTTACATGCAAGGGCGTGGTGGGCAGGTGGTGTGGGAACAAAGGGCCCTTCCCTTCACCACCATTTCTGGTAAATTGTTTATCTTACCTGCACCCAACCAACCCAGTGTATGCCTGGGAGGCTAACTTCAGTCTCATCTCTGCACCAATCCCAGAGAGCCACATTGGTGGGAAACGGCAATAAAAGGACGGTCCACAGCAGACGTGCATTTCCACAGCCAGAGAAGGAAGAACATTCCGTGTTCTCGCCACCAGGTAAGTCCTACTTCAAGCCCCAGAAGGCTTTCTCCTGAGCCTGGGGGCCTCCTCTGATACTTGGCCCTTTCAGAACCCAACAAGGAGTTTAGACCCTGGCCTTTATTGAAGACTCCATATATCACTGTATTTCCAGTTCAACCATGACTCCAGCTACTCCAGGGCAAAAAGTGCCCCCTTCCCTTGTCTCTGGACACTGTCCCCCTCCACCCCCCCAGGAAGACAGGCGTCTACTTAGGATTTCACTTCTACGAATTACCAGTCCTGGGCACTCTCTCATAACATAGCCACGATATCTCTTCCGGAAACAAACTTCTGTCTTCAACTGAAGTCTTTCAGAGGCTGTAGAATATTATCCAAAGATTTTCCCTTTTGAGAAAAGAGTTTCCCAGAAGAGGAGGTGTTATTTATTTGAATGTTGGCAGGCTCTTCACAGTTCCTTATTCCTGTCCACTCCCTCCTTGCTCGTTATTCACAGATCCCCCAAATGTCTCCTAAGCACCTCTTGTGCTCTGGGCACTGTGTGAGGAGCCCATGATGGCCTCAGTCTGACATGGTCTAACTCTCACAGATATCTGCATACACAGAGGACACTTCGGGCTCTCTCGGCACAGTACGCGATGCACAGAACCGAGAAAGGGAAAGCTGCTACTTTTGTCTGTAGACATTCATAGCTCTGTCACCCTCCCTTCCATCCATTCTCCGAGAGCCTCTACCTTGACCCGAGTAGGACCTGCCCTGAGGCCTTTGAGGACCTTCAGTAGTCTTGCTTGCCTTTGGTTCTCTTGCTGTCAACCTCACCCACTTAACAAATCTCCTGCTCCTGTTATAACATCTCTTTTCTGTAAGTCACAGATAGGACTTCAAAGCAATACAGCCTTCATGAAATAAACCATCAGAACATTTCTGAGAAAATGGGCCTAAGCAAGCTATTTCACTTCCAGCATAGTACTTGCACATAGAAGGGATTCAATAAATATTTCTGGGATTAATGTACTCTGAGTCTCAGCTATTTCATCTATAAAATGGGAACGATAAATATACCTTCCCTGGAGGGTGGTTTGGTGTCTTAAATGAGCTAAGGTATGCAAAGTGCTTGGTACAAGGCATGTGCTAACTGATGTGAGTTCCCTAGTTCTCTTCTTACCCCTGCAGTCAGGGGAGCAATCTCTGTCTCCCCAATCGTATCTGGGTCTCCCCACGACCACTGCATGGAGAGTCTGCAGGTTGCTGAGTGACCCACATGTCTCAGCTCCTGGAAAGGATGACTTCTGTCCTGTGGCTGGGCCTGGCCTCCTACATTCTGACCCTGTCATCTACAGAACAGCAAGGTGAGTACTCTGCTCACCTGGCATCTCAGATGACCCGTGATACCTGGAGAGGCAGCAGGGGAGAACAGAAAATTGGTTCAGGGTCAGCGAGGAGACAGGGGCATGATAAAAACTCGAGGGAAACAAGATGCGAGAAACCGGAATCTAGTCACAATCTCTCAGAGAGCCAAATCAGAAATTCCCCCTCAAGGGCAGTGGGAGCCAGTTAAAACCTCCTATGCCTGGATATGGTGGCAAGCAGAGGGCTAGGGATTCATGAGGACATGAAGCTCCCAGTCGCTCTGTGCCTTGTTTTGGCAAGCATCCTCTTTCCTCCAGATCAGTTTGCTCATCTGTAAAATGAAGAGACCAGGCTTAGTGATCTCTCTGTGGTCCTTCCAAAGATCCATGGATTGGGCATCTTAGATGCTTGTAGGAAGGATTCTCAGGCTTTGCACAAGGGTGAAAATTTCTGCCTACGTCCCTGTGGAGGGGGCTGGAGGCACTTAGCTCATGGCCTGCCTTGGCAAAATAGTGTGTGCAATAACCAGTCCAAGAATAATAAGTGCAGTGACTCCTTTCCTTAAAATAAGCATGTACAAAAGCAAGGCTTGAAAATCTCTTTCCTAAAAAGTTCCTCTAATGTGATCCTGCTTTGTGGGGATGGACTGAGCCCCAGTAATCAGTGCATCAGTGCTGGGCACACGATCACCCATTAAATAGTTTAATACATCAAAAGAAAAGAAACGAATGTGATCTTGGTAGAATATACTTAATTCATCATTGGGGAATTTGTACTATTCAGCATGTCAGAACTAGGGGAGAGAACTAGCTTGAACTACTAGGCTCCAGGTGCTGTGCATGCCATTTTGCACCTAGTACCTCATTTAACCTTCTAACAGTCCTTTAAAGGTTTATTCTCCCAAATGGGGCATGCATATCCCGAAATGAGGTTGCATGGCAAACTCTTAACTGCAGGGGCAAGAGTTCACTCCTTGGTTGGGAAACTAAGATCCCACATGCTTCAGGGAACAGCCAAAATAAAAGAAGAGAGAGAGAATTTTTGGTAGCTATGTTATATGTACTTTTCTTCACGGGTATTAAACCATATAACTAATATATCATACCTATGGTATCACAGATACTATTCCTTAGGATGAAATGAATCTGTAAAGAGAATCACTGAAAGAAACATATGAAATATATAATGACCTTGTTAATCACTCCACACAAAATAAAATACAAAATAAAAGGTTTTTAAAAAATTTAAAGAGTAAACTACAGGCATCCGTGCACTTTATCTGTAAATATTTCAGCATGCAAATGATTAGTCTGAGTTCAATATTCTTTCAGTTGTTGTTGTTGTTGTTGTTTTTTTGAGATAAACTTAAATACAATAAATGTAAAAAATTTAAGTGTATAAATAAAGAGAAAAAACACATGAGATAAATGCAAGGACAGATGGACACCTGTGTGGCAACCATGACCTGAAGTACAGGAATGGATGATATTTGTATTAGCTTACATGTGGTATTTTGCAGAAGAGTCTCAGGGGAATTAAACCATCTGCCAAGGTCAGCCAGTCAGCAGGTGCAGAGCTGGATTTAAACCCAGACTGTCTGGCCTGTGACTTCCTCTACCCTCCACCCCACCCCTGCTTTACTTCTCCATATCTTCACACATCACAGTCCTTGAATCTGTTAAAAACCATGAGACCAGCAATAGGAAATGGCCCTATTAGACGCAGTGGTTCCCAATGTGGGGGGAGTGATTTTGCTTTTCAGGGGGCAATTGACAGTGTCTGGAAAAAACTTCAGGAAGGAATACTCTTGGCATTTAGTAAGAAAACTCAAGGAAGCTGCTAAGCATCCTACAGTGCACAGGACAGAGCCCGTCCCCCCATATAATTATCCAGCCCAAATATCAGTAGTGCTGAGGCTCAGAAATCGTCATCTACTGATAAAGGAAAAATCTCTATGATATACTAAATAATAAATGCAAGTGGAAAGAAAGCTGTACAGCATTAAACCCATTTTTATTTAAAAAAAAACTATTTTAAACAGATGCACAGGAAGGGTCTGAAAACTGTACGACAAATTTATGGTTACGTCTGGGAATGGAACGCGCTATGACAGGTGTCGTTTGTACTTTATTCACTTTAATAACCTTTGAGTTTTCTCCCATGAGCCTATCCTACATTTACAATGAGAAAAACAAATACTGGCAGGCAGAACCACAGTGTGCGGTGGCTCAGGGGAGCCCTGCAACAACTCCAGAGCCTGCATCACCACCCAGGCTCAGTATGAGTGACACCCTCTGGGGCTACGCAGAGAGTGTGGGGACTCTGATGTTCTTAATGCCTACAATATACCACACAAAGCCCTCATTATTATTCTGACCCCAAGGTGATGAAGGCTGATGTGCAACTAACCGTTTGTGTGCCTCTTGCCCTCACTGGGTTCCCTAGCATTCCCAAAACAGAGTGTGTAGGGCACGAAAACCCTGTAGGCCCCAGGGTCTGCTCCATAAACCCATTATTCTCCAGGTTATAGAAACTCCACCAACACTGGTTCCTATGAAAAGGACTTGGATTGCGGAGCCCCTGGCACCCCAGAGGCCCAGCTCTGTTTTGACCCCTGCCAGAATTACACCCTCCTGAATGAACCCTTTCGAAGCACAGAGAATACAGAAGACATCCAAGGCTGTGACAATGACAAACACGGCTGGTACCGATTTGTGGGGGACGGAGGAGTGAGGATGCCAGAGGACTGTGTCCCCACGTTCCGATGCCAGACGTCTGCACCCCTGTGGCTGAATGGCACCCATCCTGGCCTTGGGGAGGGCATCGTCAACCGCACTGCCTGTGCCCACTGGAGTGGCAACTGCTGCCTCTGGAAGACAGAGGTGCTGGTGAAAGCCTGCCCGGGCCCATACTACGTGTACCGGTTGGAGGGCACCCCTCAATGTAGTCTGAGATACTGCACAGGTGAGTGGGGCAGGGCAACCCAGGGGCAGTAGAGTGGGTGTAGGAGGAGACTGAACAGAACAGCCTTGGTTCAGCGCCTGCAGTGGGCACAGACAGGTTAAGCCATTCTCCCAACATCACAGAGTTGGAATGTAGCAGAGCCAACTTGAACCTAGCATCCCAGCTCCAGGATCCAAATGCCACCCCCACCCCCACGAGGTCTACATGTGAACTGAAAGAGTTAAGGCATGGAAAGTTCTGGAAATAGCATCTGCCCTGTAGTAAAAGCACCAAGATGGCAGCCCCAGGGTTCTCACTGCACCGGATCAGGAGTTGGGAAATTCAAGTTCGAGGCTTGACACTTCCACCAAATATGGCACAACCTTTGTCAAACATGGCAAATCTTCTGTAGAATGACAAGGTTGGCCTTGGTGGCCTCAAGTCCCCCCTGCTGTGCACCCTGATCCTCTTCCTCCACGCCTCACCCCAGACCCTGCCACCGCGGAGGACAAGTGTGACAGGACCTGCCGCCCCGAGGAGGAGTGTCGCCTTGTCAGTGGCACCTGGGGCTGCTTCTGCAGACAGGACCTCAACGTCTCCGGTGAGCACTGGGACTGTGCTGACCCAGCGGGCAGGGCAGGAGGGAGGGAGCTCCAGAGGGTCAGGACTATGTGTGGACCACAGTCAGTGGCGATGGAACCAAGGTCAGCAGATGAGAAGTGCCAAGCCAGAGAGCTTGCAAGGATGGGGCCAGGGGTCGGACACATTTCCAGGTCAGCCACTGGACAATGGCCTTGGGAATGGGTGGGCTTGACTCATGAGGGACCGAGATACCGAGGATGAGGACTCTGCCGGTGTTGGAAGCTGTGTTCAGGTATCAGCATGGTCTCCACGTGAGGAACAGGGGCAGACTCCTGCGTCAGTCTTGGATTTGTCGGGTGGGGTCTGGGACCTGGGGCCAGCTGCTTACCCTCTCTGAACCTTAACATTCTCATCTGTAAAATGCGGGTGAGATAATAATAATGATTTTAAAAACCCACCAAGCAGGGCTTTGATGAGAATTCAATAAGAACAGTCCAAATGGGCAGGCTCTGAAGGTGATGTTCTTATCATCCCAGCAGGTAAGCAAGCACAGGCACATGGCTACAGATGAGCCCTAAGCCCTGGATGGGAGTTGGAGGAGCTTTCCAGCGAGAAGATCTCCTTCCCTCCTAGACTCTAACGAGAGCCTTTGATTCTTGCTTTGGGCACAAGCCTGCTTTCCTCTGTGTGTACTCCTCACCCCAGTGGAGGAGAGAGTGTTCAATATTGAGGGACAAGAGGGAGCTTGAGGTCCCTATCTGTGGTGGCAAGCGTGTCCTTCTACTCCACATGCAGGGAGAGCACCTTTCACATGGGAGAATCATTTCCTGTTTTCAGGGAAACAGAGGTGTGTCAGAGCATGACTCTTGCATTAGCTGCAACTGAAGTAATTTTAATTCAAAATAATCAATACACCATTTGGCATATTTGGGGATGATCTGCTCTGGGTCCCAGGAGAGACCAGACATGAGAGCCTTCGCCAAGCCTGCACACAGCATGCTTGGAAATCTTGGACTGGGGCATCTTGGCCAGCCTCACCTATCGCAACCTGAGTGTAAAACCCACGTGGGCCTTGGGCCCCTCTAGCCTCCCCAGCCTCCTAGTAGGCAAGGTGGTTTGCCAAAGGGCACAGTATGTGAGCTCTGCCCACTCCTTCCAGACCCCTACCCACCCCACCTGCCTTCCTCTCGACTTTCCAGATGTGCACAGTTTGCAGCCTCAGCTGGACTGTGGGGACACGGAGATCAAAGTGTCACTGGACAAGTGTCTGCTGGGAAGTCTGGGTTTCGGAGATGAGGTCCATGCCTACCTGCGGGACGGGAACTGGAACTGCAGCAGCCTCAGGCAGAGTGAAGAGGAGAACTGGATATCTGTGACCAATCCCACCCAGGCTGGTGCCTGCGGAAACATTCTGGAGGTGAGAGATGTTTATACCCCTGCTGCGAGAGTGCAGGAGCTGGGCAGGCGAGGTCTATGTCAGTAACTGTGAGTCCTTGGACAAGTAACTTAGCCTCCATGGACCTCTAAAGGCATGTGAGATTACATGTGTTGGTCCAGGAGGCAGCTTAGAATAGGCATGATGCTTAAGCTCAGTAAATGAAAGCTATGATTATGATTCTTTCACTTAGGGATAATGTGGGAGGGGTTCGCAAAGGAGCAAATGTGGCAGTTCCTGACTGTTCCCGAGAGTCAACAGTTTATTGTTCTAGTTTTCGATCTGGGATCTTCATTCCCCTTCCAATAAAGAGCCAGTGCCACTGGGGGAGGAGGCCCATTGCCTCCGTGAGATCAGAGGACAGGGTTGTCCGCTTGACTGACAGCATCAACTCTGGAGTCACACAGACCTGAATCCCAGATACACTTGTACCTGCATCCATGTCAACATATATGTGGTCTTGTTTTTATGCCAAAGAGAAACCAGACCCATGCCATCTACATAAACACGCTCTCCTTAGTCAACGATTTCATCATCAGAGACACCATCCTCAGCATCAACTTCCAGTGTGCCTACCCACTGGACATGAAAGTGAGCCTTCAAATGGCCCTGCAGCCCATCGTAAGGTATGGCATGATCTTTACCCTTTGACCTCTAACCCTGACTGACTTCAAGCACATTTTATCATGTCCACAGGATGCTACCCGCCTCCCTCAGGAACTTCCATTCATTCCACAAATATTTGTTGATTATATATTAGGATGTTCAGCATGAACAAAGCAGGCATAGAATATTTTGTGGATATTGAAGATTATTACTATGGAGCAATGCAACGACATGAAACAGTGTTAATTAAATAAGCTGAGGAACAGAAGAGCATGACAATTTCATTTATCTTGAGGTAGAAAGGCATTAAACAACTCATTATATCAAAAATTATTTACAAGTGTGATGCAGGCAACATAGGGGAGGCACAGGGTGCTGTGGGAGCAGGAACAAGGGTCCCTGACCTAATCTTGGTTGGGGAGGAAAGCTGGGGGCAGGAAAGCTTCCTTGCACATGTGGGATTTAAGCCAGACTAGCTTTGATTGGATAAACTCATCAGATATAGAACCAAATAGCAACTTGGGTAGAATTCAATTTGGGCAGGGGGTCTTGTCATTTGTTCACTGCTATCTAACTGTGCCTGGAATGGTCCCTGCTGAAGGAATTCCTCGGCATTCCTAGATGTGCTTAGGAGACTTTCTGGGGTATTCGAAATCCAGAGTACCTGTCCCCATTACCTTTTTGCTTCCTGGTCTCTCAGAATGGCAGAATCAGGATTAGAAATTTTATAGTTCCATTTCTAGTTTTCAGTCTATAATGTGTTGGGGCCCAAGGTTCATAAAAAAATAAATATTAAAGCTATTTTATTTATCTTGTTAAAATTGATGTTTCACTGAAAATTATGGGATAGAGGGAAGAGATGTGCTGCTAAAAATTGTGAGCCCACAGAACGGGTTCCAAGCCCAGTTCTGCAGATGAGAAGCCAGAGGTGCTCTTTGAGTGAAGGAGGTATACGTGCTCTCTGATGCAGGGAGGACTGGTAGGAAACCTGAAGTCAGACATCTGTTTGTTGAGTTTCATGCCTAGAAGATGGTAGATACTTGATATAAGTAAATGACTAGTTCATTTAGGAATCAAAGATGTGCCTCTGGCTTCATAATCTTACACAGGTGTGGGACTTGATTTTGTTCTCACTGTTCAAAACCTCACTCTTGTGGATTTTGTGTTCTCAGTTCCCTGAACATCACTGTGGATGGGGAGGGAGAGTTCACTGTCAGGATGGCCCTCTTTCAAGACCAGGACTACACGTCTCCTTATGAAGGAACTGCAGTCATGCTGTCTGTCGAATCCATGCTCTATGTGGGTGCCATCTTGGAGAGAGGGGACACGTCCCGATTTAACCTGGTGTTGAAGAACTGCTACGCCACGCCCACTGAAGACAAGACTGACCCTGTGAAGTACTTCATCATCAGGAACAGGTGCTGGACAATCTGGGGTTATCTTTCGGCCTAAATGAGGTTTGGGGTAGAGAACAATGATCAGCTCATCCCTGCCTGGCCGTTTTGTCGATTGGCTTGCCTCTTCTGGAAAACAATTTGGTATGACATGACCATACCCTTTGACTCAGAAATATCACTCCTGAAATTGTGGCCTTAAAAGATTAATGCAAAACAGATGGGCAAGGTAAAGAAATGCCAGTTATTTTTCATTTCAGTATCTTTTATCATTTTGGCAGTAGGTTCAAAGGGGACTTTATACTGATGTTAACACTGACTAAACAACATGGAAACAGTGTGTTATGGGACAAAATATTATTGAATATTGTTAACTGGCAAAAACAAAGGAAAATGCATATCTATAGATCACGATTCACACTGTAGTGAAAATACTAGTTAATATTTAGCATAGAGTTTAGGTGTGTACCAAGCACTGTGCTAAGCAGAATACAAGGATTATCTCATTAAATGCTCACATCAACCCTAGGAAGTACATATTCCTGTCCCTACTTTACAGATAATAAAACTGAGGTTCAGTAAAGTTAAGTAATCAGCTCACAATCATTTAGTTAGGAAGTGGGTTGGGTTGGAATTTGAAATCAGTCTGTCTCATTCTGGGGACTATAGGCCCCCAAATTTAAGCCATATGTGTTTATTGGTCACATTGTGGAGAAAACCTGGAGGAATAAAAATCTATGCTATAGGTTGGAATAAACCTTGGTGGGGGGTGAGGAGGCTCTTTAATTCTCTCCAGTGCTGTTTTTACGCTGGATGCAGATTAGAAATGCAGAAAGAGCCTCAGACCCCCTGAGTTTTTCTAGAAGCTAGATCCTTGTCCCTGTCACCCTCCAGCTGCCCAAATCAACGTGATTCCACCATCTCCGTGGAAGAGAATGGGGTGTCAGCAGAAAGCCGGTTCTCAGTTCAGATGTTCATGTTTGCTGGAAATTATGACCTAGTTTTCCTGCATTGTGAGGTTTCTCTCTGTGATTTCATTAAAGAAGAGTGCCAACCGGTGAGTATCTCTTTGGACTAAACTATTCAGTGCCTGACACGGGGCCTGGTACCTCCATTCATGTTTATTGGAATTACGTATGGATTGAAAGAAGGGAGGGTGGGAAGGAGAGAAGAAGGGAGAAAGGGAGAGAAAGAAAATCAGATAGATGATGAGATGGAAAGATGGATGGATGGATGAATTAATGGAAGGGAGGGAAGGAGAAACAGAGAAAGAGAGGGAAGAAAGGATGGATCAATGTAACTTAAGTCTCCAAAAGCCCATGTGTAAGCAATTATAGTATCCCCAGGAAGCATATTAGATGAAAGAGCCTGTCTACTATGTTTCCTTGGCACAGAACATTTTAAATTATTTTAATAGTAGTTGACTTCTTTGAGTGCTTACTCTGTGTCAGTTCAGTTCAGTTCAGTTGCTCAGTTGTGTCTGACTCTTTGCGACTCCATGGACTGCAGCACACCAGGCTTCCCTGTTCATCACCAACTCCCAGAGCTTGCTCAAGCTCATGTTCATCTAGTTGGTGATGCCATACAACCATCTCATCCTCTGTGATCCCCTTCTCCTCCCACCTTCAATCTTTCCCAGCATCGGGGTCTTTTCCAATGAGTCAGTTTTTCGCATCAGGTGGCCAAAGTATTGGGGTTTCAGCTTCAGCATCAGTCCTTCCAATGAATATTCAGGACTGATTTCCTTTAGGATGGACTGGTTGGAACTCCTTGTAGTCCAAGGGACTCTCAAGAGTCTTTTCCAACACCACAGTTCAAAAGCATCAGTTCTTCTGTGCTCAGCTTTCATTATAGTCCAACTCTCACATCCATACATGACTACTGGAAAAACCATAGCTTTGACT
>NW_011494644.1:2779287-2792342 GCF_000754665.1 Bison bison bison | reverse complement strand
CAAGGGACTCTCAAGAGTCTTTTCCAACACCACAGTTCAAAAGCATCAGTTCTTCTGTGCTCAGCTTTCATTATAGTCCAACTCTCACATCCATACATGACTACTGGAAAAACCATAGCTTTGACTAGATGGACCTTTATTGGTAAAATAATGTCTCTGCTTTTTAATATACTGTCTAGGTTTGTCATAACTTTTATTCTAAGGAACAAATGCCTTTTAATTTCATGGCTGCAGTCACCATCTGCAGTGATTTTGGAGGCCAAAAAAATAAAGTCTGTCACTCTTTCCATTGTTTCCCCATCTATTTGCCATGAAGTGATGGGACCAGATGCCATGATCTTGGTTTTTTGAATGTTGAGTTTTAAGCCTGTGTCAAGCACCATTCTAAAACTTTTATATGCCTTATCCAATTTAATTCTCACAGCACACTTTTAAGTAGATTCTTTTATCAACTGCATCTTACAGATGAAGAAACTGAGCTCAGAGAGGTTACTTGCCTAAGGGCCTCAGAGCTAGAAAGTACCAGGGCTGACTATGCCCTGGCTGAGGTGTGACTTACATGCCCATGCTCTTAACCCAGATTCAACACTGCCTACTAAGAGTTGGCATTTCTTGAGTGCTTGCTGTGTACCTGTGTGTTGCACACATATTTCCTTTTAACCTTCACAGCTGAGAAGATATGATTTAATAATAGTAGACAGGTGTAGTCATTTATTCCAAGTTAGACAACTGAAAGAAAAGAGGAGATTCAAACCCAGGTTCATTTGACATGACAGTGAGAATTCTCTAGATTGAGAAAACCACAGCATCAGAGTCAGGATCATATCGTGGGTGGGAGCCCATTCCTGGGTCAGAATCAGGATCATATCGTGGGTGGGAGCCCATTCCTGGGCCAGAGCTGCTCATGGAAGGAGCAATTTGGATAGGAACATGCCTTTCCATTTTGATATAATGAGAATTCTCCATCCCCACAGTCTTGCTCAAGAAGTCAACTCCGCAGTGAAGGAGTGGCTATTGATCCAGCCCGAGTTATAGATCTGGGACCCATCACTCGCAAAGGTAAGAAGTAGCCAAGTCCTGGTGATAGCTCCAGCTGGCCAAGTGCTGACAGTTAACCTCAGATGCCTGGGGTCACCAACTTAACAGCCCAGGTCCTTTTCTGCTTCCTCAGGAAACCCAGTGGTAAATGCATCTTTCCAGGAGATGTTTTGGGTAATGATAATAGCATTTGCCACTTGTGCTGGGCTTCCTATGTGCTAGAGATCAGGCTAAGCTCTCAGAATTCACTGACTCAATCCTCTCCAACTGCATCCATTTCACAGATGAGAAACTGAAGCTCAGAGAGATTAAGTGACTCACCCAAGATCACCCACTCATGAGCAGCTGGAGTTAGCATTGAACCCAGCTCAGGCTGATTCCCAAGCATGTGTCTTTTGTCTTTTCCCTCCTGCCAGGTGCCCATAACTCGATCTCTTTGAGATGAGGTCTAAGTACTAAACCAACTTAGGTTTCTGGAGAATGACCATATTTCTCAAAATCCAGTTATGGTGTTCTGGGGCATGACATAGGAGAAGCTTTCCAAATGCTCCTTAAATTTTCATCTGTCTATCCCGCAGGTTAACAGTACTCTCATGGCTTTTACTTGCACTGAATTGACAGAATCAAGAAATCCAAAAAACTGAAAGCATTTTTTCTGTCCTAGAGAAATTAAGGTGCAGTAACATTAATAATGGGGTTCCCAGGTGGCCCTAGTGGGAAAGAACCCACCTGCCAATACAGGAGACATAAAAGACTCTGGTTCCATTCCTATAACAGGAAAATCCCCTGGAGGAGGGCACGGCAACCCACTCCAGTATTCTTGCCTGGAGAATCCCATGGACAGAGGAGCTTGGTGGGCTACAGTCCATAGGGTCATAAAGAGTCAGACATGACTGAAGCGACTTAGCATGCATGCAACATTAATAATATTAATAACAGTAACATTAATAATAATACCTCCTGCCTGGCAGCATATTTATATGCATTATCACATGAAATGTTCACAACAGTCTAGAGACATAAGCACCATTACCACTGCCATTCTCCAGATAAGTAAACTGAGGCTGTCTCATGAAGAAGACTCTGCCTCTAGTTATCTTGTTCTTCTATTGAATCTTCCTCTAGAAGTTCATGTGTTGTCACAGGGTAGACTGGGGAGGAGGGAGAAGGGATTGAGAACTTCTACTTTGCAATCAGGTAGACTGGGGTTTGAATCCAAACTCTTCCACTTATTGGCAGACATTGCTGAGCCTCAGTCTTCTCATCTGTCAAATGGGGATGAGAACACTCTTCACAAATCTCTCAGGAGGATTAAGTTTCTAATGCATGAAATGTGTTTAGAAAGGTACTTGCTAAATAGTAGATGTTTCCACAATGTGGATTGCCAGTGACTGTGATGACCAGATCCGGGAGGTCTTGGAGCAGCTATGGCTACAGTGCCATAGCCAGTGGAGCATGACTGTGGAAATCCTCACCTTCTGATCTTGTCTCCAGGTGCCCAGTCTCTTGGTGTCATGAGTGGAACACCCAACACTGCAGGTACATTATTTTCTTTTGCCTTTCCCACAGCCCTCCCAACTCTTCTTTGTTTTAATTCAGTGCATATTTATTTAGTCTCTTCTATGTGAGAGGCCCCAAGAACTGTGCCAAGAGCTGTGAACCCTGAAATGAATCAAACCCCAGACTGGCTCTAAAGATGCTCATAGTGCAGCAGGAGAGCCATCATTAGACAAAAAATGTTTATTGAGCACCAACTGTGTGTTAGGCATTGTTACTGGCACTAAAGTTATAATGGTGAATGGTACAGGTCAGGTGCCTGCCCTAATGGAGATTGTGTTCCAGTTTCAAAATAGACAATAAAAAAGCTAACAAGGCAATTTAGAAATAGAAGAGAATGATGTGATAGAAAGTTACCAGCATGGGTAATACTGCCTTTAATAACACAGAAGTTTATTTCTCTCACACATAAATGAAGTCAATAAGGCAAGCAATCCAGGACTAACGGGCCAGCATCATGAGGTCATCAAGAATCCAGACTCTCTTCTTGGGTGGGGAAAGGCTAGCTCCTAATAAAGACAGTGAGGCTCTGAAGGCATTGGTTCAAGGCTATCAGAAGAATCACAATCCTTAGGAGCCTCTATCCAGATGATCCCATCCCATGTTCCTCAGTTTCCAGGTTTTTCCAACTAGGGCTCTGACATTGTTGCAAAGCTGCCCAGACAGAGCATTCAACCACCTTTTAAACCTGGCAACTACAATGAGTCCAAATTTGCCCCTCAGGGGTATCCATTCTCCTAATGCTGGAGATAAGGGCCTCTTACAAGTTACCTACCAAAGAGACACTCCGGCTCTTTCACTTGGCCCTAACTATTAAAACCCGTCCATTTCTCATCTTTCTGCAATAGGGCATTACTATAAAGCAGTAATAGTTAACCAAGTCCATTTCCCCTGTACTTAAAGGCCTGAATCATTGCACTTGACAGAAAATTCCCCTCCTCAATAGGAACTTTCTCTTGGGTCACTAACTGATGAAATTTTTTAGCAATTATTTGGCTACCTTATGATGGGAACTACTCATGCCACACATATTAGTTGGGATTGCATTCTAAAAAAAAAAAAGAATCCAGACTCCTTCCATCTCACCCCTCTACCATGTTTAGGATGTTGCCATCATACTCATGGTCCAAGATGGCAGACAGAACACCAATCTTTATATCTAGGCCAGGATGGAGGGAACTTGGAAGAAGTCAATGACTTTTAAGGAACAATCCTGGAAGCTGACACCTTATATCTTCACTTACTTCTCATTGATCAGTGCTGAGTCACATGGCCACATCTGGCTGCAAAGGAAGTTGGGAAACGCAGTCTTTATCCTGGATGGTCACACACCCAAACAATGTTTGATGGATCTGTTAAACAAGATAGGAAGGAAGAATGAATATCAGAATGGATAAATAGTCAGAAAAATGTTTGAAGGAGGTAATGTTTGAACTAAATGAGAAAAAGGAGCCAGGTATGCAAATATTAGCAGAACAAGCCCTATAGGAAAAATGAACAACAGTTGCAAAATTAAATACTCATATAAGCAAATAAATCACAAGCAAGTAGATAGTGCAGAAGAGTAATTAATTGTATTGGATAAGATCAGAAGAGAATTTCAGCTGAGGTTAACATCTGAATGTGGTTTTGATGAATGAATTGGAGTCCAGTAGGGAGACAAATCTAAGAAATATATTTTGATCCAAAGGCAAAGCAATGCTATTAAGATTTCACTATCCCCCAGAATGGCCTATACTCGTCAACCCAGACATTAAAAAATTCTACCCATCCTCAAATCTCCAACTAGATAACAGTCCAAATGTTTCCAAATAACTTCAGTGCTAACATTCAGACAATGCTCAGAAAAGTAGTACTCATCAGAGAGGGTGGTTAGAGCTCAGACTGCAAACAGCTTGAGAGCAGGGACCTCAGTCTCATTCATTTCTTCCAGTCCTTCGGGTTAGCATAGTGCCTGGAACAGCCTGGCTTCGCAATGGACTTTGCTAAATTGACTAATTTCTTGGTGGGTACTGGTTTCTGGAGACTTTTGAAAACAGAGGAATCACTCCAACATGATGCGGTGGCAGACTACCGCAAGAGTGCACCTATGGGTTTCACAGTTTGCTCTCTCCCACAGCCATTTACGACGTTTTTAAAATTAATTGAACATCAACCTACATTTCATTGTCATATAATGATATGTTTCTGAAAATTGTGATATTCGTCTCCCTCTCCCTCCTAAGGACATCAGCAAGTTATTTTGAAATTTAAGGCTTGGGGAGCCACTATAATCTGGTATTGGGTGGAAGGGGCTTGCACCCAATAGAGATATCCTCTATAAGGGGCTTGCACCCAATTAGAGATATCCTCTAATATGATAGCTATGATCCAGGAGACAAGCCTTTCTTTAACCCTGAGTATACAGTAACGTTCAGAAGAGATATGATCCCAACGTCCCAGATCTTAGAGTCCGATTTTCAAAACCAATACTTACATGGTGTTTACCATGTGTCAGGCACTGCTCTAAATGCTTGCTATGAGTTCACTCACTCGCCTTACAAAAATCTCATGCAGTAATAGCTGTTAGTAATGATCCTATTTTGCACACAGGGACATTCAGGCACAGAGAGATTCAATAACTCGCCTGGGCCTGCATAGCTAGTTGCAGAGTTAGAATTCTAAACTATGCAGTCAGGCTTCAGAGGTAATGCTTTTTTAACCTCTATTTCTGCCTTCAGTGTCTTTCTGCCTCTTCACTATCAGAGTGAGTAATACTAGCTACTGTGACAAGTGATTCACAACTTTCTGTGCTTTTATGCAACAGTTTATTTCCCATAAAATCACTGGAAGATGCAGCTCAGTGCCCTTTACCGTCATTAGGAACTGGGGTTCTTACCTTCTGGTAAATTCTGGCAACTCTGCTGTCCCCTGAAAGTCCTCTCTTGGAGCCTCTGCATCTGGTCCCTAGATGCTGGATGAGGGAGCATGGAAAATTATATAGGAGGCTTTAAGAACCAAGCCTAAAAGTGGCACATGTGACTTCTACCCACATTCTACTGGTCAGATCCACTCATATGGTCCTACCTACTGCAATGCATGTGGGAAAAAGTAACTTCCTGTGTGCCCACAGGGAACTGAAGTGTTTGGTGGTGGTGAGTCAGCTTTGCCTCTATGACATGGCCCTTTGCCACCTCCCAGGGGCAGAAATCTAAAATAGATATTAAGGATACTCTGTGTTTGTCATCCTTGTCCAGCAGAAGATAGGGATGCCACCTCACGTTGGCTGCTGAGTTCCAGAGCCCAGCACCCGACAGTCCTCTCTTGTGTTTCAGGGTTCCTGGTGGCCTGGCCCATGGTTCTCCTGCCTGTCCTCCTGGCTGGGCTGTTCTGAGAGCTCGGCTGGGCATCTGGCCTTGAAGCTTGTGTTCTTCCCTCTGGCGATGGCTTCCAGTCACCCTGCAGCTCTGCTGGTTCTGTCTTCAAACAAATCACATAGTCTCCAGGCCTGACTAGTTTTGGAGAAAAAGAAGAGCTTTGCCTTGTTTAACACTCTCAGTCCTTTGTATTCCTCTTTTTCTCATGGTGGGGGCTCTGACACCTGGCCTGGACTGACTTTCCTCATTCATTAGCAGGCTCTTGAAAGCAAACTTGCCAGGTGCTTGCGTGTCTACAAGTATCTCACATGTTCATAGCTTCAGGGAAGAGGGGCTATGTCAGTGAGGGGAAGGAGCAGGGGCAGAGCTTGTAAAAGAGGTACCCTCCACGATCTTCTGAAGTACCTCCATTCTGACTGCCAATAAATTGAACAGACTGATGTTTGCTTTCAGCCCACTTCCTCTGGTGTATTTCCGTCATGGTTTCAACAATTTCTATGGAAACATGTAATGTGGCCACTTTTGGAGACCTTGCACCAGAGAAGACTAGTCCCCATTGCTCCCCTGGCCCCGCCACACTGCAGACCTGCTTTACATACCTAGCAATATACAAACTCCTACCCTGGGGCCTGGATGCTAGAAGAACTGCTCAGTTTGGGCGCAGAGATGTTGTCTCCCAAGAGCACACCTCTAGTGGTAAATAGTGATGCCCTTGCTCTGAAGGGCTCAGCAGGGAGTTCCAGTATAAAATAATGCATCAATTCTGCCCTGAGGATGTAGCAGCAGAGCCTGGAGGGTGAGTAAAATCCCTTTCTGGAAACCTTGAATGAATCTTCACGAAGACTGCACAAAGATGCCTCATACAGAGAATGCTATGCATGAGGCCCCTCCAAGCTGGCTTCAGGGAAACTGACAGGATCAAGGCTAGGAGATCAGCAGGAGTGTGTGCACCGTCATGTCCGACTCTTTGAGACCCCATGATTGTAGCTGCCATGTTTCTCTGTCCATGGAATTGAAAGGTTGTTGTTGAATCACGCGAAGACACCGGGATTCTTGGCCCCCGGAGGAGAAGAATTTAATCCGGGGCCAGAGACGAGGCTTGATCGCTCAGAGCTTTTGTGTAATAAAGTTTTATTAAAGTATAAAGGAGATAGAGAAAGCTTCTGACATAGGCATCAGAAGGGGGAAGAAAGAGTACCCACTTGCTAGTGTTAGCAATGAAGTTATATACTCTCCAATGAATCCAAAGAATGTATGGAGGTTGTAAAGACCTCACCAGACCTACTCCCATAACATACATTTTAAGATAACAGAATTAGCCAGAAGGTTTAATCCAGAGACTGTCCTCAGGCAGGATACATCTTTGTAAAGACCAGGTCTACTTCCATAATTTACATTTTAAGATAACAGAATTAGCCAGAAGGTTTAATCCAGAGACTGTCCTCAGGCAGGATACATTATTGTTATATAATCCTAAGGAATGTAGAGAAGGAAAAAAAGTTTGTCTTTTCTTCCTCCTTGAGAATTCCAGACCCCTCTCTCCTTGGGGACCCCTAGACTCCTTGGGGACCCCTAGACTCCTTATCAACCTGCCTAGGAAATGACTGTCTCAGAATTTTCCAGGCAAGAACACTGGAGTGAGTTGCCATTCTTCTATGGGGTCACACAGAGTCGGACATGACTGAAGCGACTTAGCAGCAGCAGCAGCAGTCCAGAGGATCTTCCCAACCGAGGACCAAACCTGCATCTCTTGCATCTCCTGCATTGGCAGGTGGATTCTTTACCACCTGGGAAGCCTGTAAGTGACTAGGGGCAGAGCCTATTCATCTGCCAGGAGGAGACTTTGCAAAGTGCCACATTGGTCAGATATGGTGTGCTTGCAAGAAACAAAACCCCACTCCAATGGCCTCAGACCAAAGGGGAATTAATTGTAAGAATATAGGAGCACAAAGACCAAGGGCAAAAGATACAGCCTGACTGCACAAGGAGAACCGCGAGAAACAGGCTTGTCTCTTTCACCTGTCAGTCTTCCCGAAAGCACACAGCCTTTACATCTGCTTATTTTTGTGTGTCCCCTTCATTTTCCCCTCTCTGTGAAATTAACTTTGCCCATCCATTCATCATCGTTGACTGAATATGGACACTACAGCTTCACATCACTTCAGGGACCACAGAGACCAACTGGCATTTTGGTATCCCACATCCAAATTGTACCTAGGGAGTATGAGTTCCCTGCGTAGGTCTAAGTGCTTCTCCTGGTCCAATTGTTGAGGTCATGTGAGTGGGCTCATCTAGCACAGAGCCACTAGGGCTGACCTGAGGGGGCAAGTCTCAGATAAATGGGGGTGTTGCTTGGACAGATATACCAAAAGACCACTGTGATTGTGGCTTTTTTGAAAGGGGGATTCTTGGGAGAAATTGCTTTCTTTTTCCCAGTAAGTTGGAGGATTTACAACTACCACATTCCAAGGAAGGTGGCATGCTAGCAATGGAACTCAAAGGAGGTCAGAGATCCTAATTTTTCCCCTCTCTGAGGCTCATCTTCTCCCTTCTGTAGGGAAAGGGGGCTTGGCTATAACAAGATTCACAACATTTATAGGGGAGCCATTTTTTTTAAATACAAGTCTGCCTGAGCATCCAATATAGAGAAGTTGATAGACTGATGCCAGGGTTTACTTCTTCCATTCTGTGCTTGCCTCCTCAACCCCTCAAAGAAACTCCATGATAACCCACAGGGTTACCAGGGGCAAAATTTTGGAATTCCCTGGAACATACAACCTCTAATATCTCTTCCAATATAAATTACATGGGATTCTACTTAACTAGACTCAATCCTATCTGTCTGTCTCCTATCTATCTATCTATCTATCAATCTATCTATCTATCCATCTAGATCCTATTCTTTCTTTCCCTCTCCATCTGTCTACCAATCACTGATGTACTTACAACCTTTCATTTTCTATGAATGGGCATGCTGAACAAGTAATAGCCGCTGAATATTAAGTCTATGTCATTCATTCAATCAACACTAGTCTGCTGAGCAATTGCTATGTTCCAAGTCTAAGGGCCTGGGTAAAATAATGAAGAAACACAGTCCCTGCCCCTAAAACATTCAAAAGCTGGTGGAATGCACACATTCAAGGAGGCACATGCATGCGTATCACACTCACACACACTTACCACTGACCCTCAGGCCTAGTCCTCACACCCATGCCAACGTGCACTTGAAATTGATATACATGTCAACTTTTTGTGCTCAAAGATGCATCTCATACACAGAGATCCTGACCTGGGCCCTCAAGCTCAATCACTTACATATTTATTGCCATGAATAACGTAGTAACAGCTAACATTTTTCCGTATCCTGTGCATCATTCTGGGTGCACTGTGGACACTGTATTATCCCACTCTCACATTAGATACTGAAGATACATACTTTTATTACCACTATTTTAGAGATGAGTAAACCAAGGAATAAGGAATTACTCACTCAAGAGCTTATAGCTGTTAAATGCTGTATTCAGGGCTTGAACACAGGTAGCCTGAATTTGGAGCATTTGCTTTTAACTAGACACTCTATGCTGACACTATACACAGAGCACACACACACGCACACACACACACATGCATACACAGACATACTCATATACCTACATGTGTATCACCATATATATACATGCACTCACATACAGACACATGGGGACACATACATACACAGCAACACTCACATGTGGACAGACACATACATTTGCTTACACAGAGCCCCTCACACATACACAGGCATGAATATTAATGGACACACAGATGCTAAGGTGCACACTGACTTACGTGTGGCCATGTAGATGCAGACACATACACCTTAGTACAGAAAAATAAATAAAACCAGAAACAGATCTTATGCTATATACATGCCCATACAAACACTTACAGATACATAAGAATATGCATGCATACCTACAGCACACAGGACCTGAATCCAGCTCCCCAGGAGCCAGGATTCCAACCACGTCTCCTCTCTCATTCATTTTCCTCTCCTCCATCCCCAGTCCTGCCCAAGTGGGCACTGAGATAAAAAGTCGATCCCAAGACACAGTGAAAATAGACTCTAGACTCAGCATCTGGAAGTTCTGGAGTAGAAGGATGACAGACGGTGAGAAGGAACTTGACCTGTATCAGGAACACCAGTGTCTCCATCCTTGAGGGTGGGAGCATCTCCTCATAGCAGCGATTGAGGATGCAGAGAACAGGGCAGCCCTACCCTCTAGGACCTTGGAGTCAACCTGGGGAAGCCGGGCATGCAAACTACAGGCTAAAGCCAAGCAGTGTGAGACTGACACAGACACTGCTGCAGCATCGAGAGAAAGGAAAACTCGACTCACCCTGGGAGAAGAGGGAAGGAGTCCATCTCAGGAGATTTGTAGTTCCTTTATTTTCCGGGTGGAAACTGAGGTCCCCAAAAGAGGAAGGAGCACATCCATTCTTAATCCTATAGGGATCCTAGAAGATACATTGTAACCAGCTGGGTGTGAGGCGGCAGGGAGAAAGTGGTCCTCTGAAAATGGGTCACCTGAAGGAAATTGGAATGAAGACCCTAAAGGATAAATTCCACCCAACCTAAGTCATTTAATAATCTCTTCTCACCCTCTCCTTCTACTTCCACCTCTTTCTCTTACAATGGACTGGAAACCAGCCTTTTCTTTTCCTTCCTCATCACGGTAGATTCTCCCTTCTAAAACACTATTACATTCAGTCACTTTTCTTCAGCTCCTTTGACACAGATCTTCTCTAAGTTACGTCCTCTTTCACCTTTATTAACAGTTCCTCAAGTGGTCTGTCTCCAGTCTCACCCCTCCCCATCCACTCTGTACTCTGCAGTGAGCCAGCATTTAAAGCAACTTTACTTCTCTCTTGAAATCCCTTCACCAGCTCTTTACCTTCTATGGGATGGGATCGGCCTCCTAGCTGGAAAAGTCCTCCACAGTCTGAACCCTGCGTGTCTCTTCAGCCTTAGATCTTACATGCATCTGCTTTTTACCCTTGTTCTGCCTGCTCTGAATTTCCCAGTTCTCTGACCTATTTCACTTCACCTGTGCTGCCTTCGCATGTGCTGGTCTCACTGCCTGGAAGACCCCTCCCATTGTGGGAATGTGATCCTGTGATCCTAATCAGCTTTAGGGTCATTTCTTCTGAGAAGCCTTCCTGACCCTGCTTCGCAGTCTAGATCTGATCACACTCCACTCTTCGAGCCCTTCTTTACAGAACCTCCTGCTCATGTGCGTTATCTGCCTCTAAAGTGATCTATTTACACTTATCACCCACATCCCCCACCCTGGACTGCTGGTTTTTTGAAGGCAGAGGCTTTGCCATATCCGTACATTACTGGCTGGATAAATGAAGACACAGGCTGCATCATGCTGTCATCTTCCAGGAGGGGAAGAAATAGCTTATATCAAAAATAAAGAAGAACTTCTCACTTGGATAATTATGATGAAAGAACCAACTCAGAATGTGAATAGGAATTCTGGGTTCAACTCCAAACATGCACTCCCATCCCAGGGTCAGCCAGTTTCACTGAAGATCCATTTTCTCTCCCTTTAGTTCCCATCTTCTCTGGCTTCAAGGGAGGTTGATTGGAAATCTGAGTATTTTCTTCCTCTTTTTCTGATTGAGAGGGGTTATAATGAAACTGATAAAGTGGTTATTGGTGGAGAGCAAATTGAGAGGGCTGAAGAGTGATTACTAATTAGCAGCAGTGGGGTAAATACACACAAAACCCCGCAAAAACCAAGCCCATAAATGCTAGGGAGACTAAGCCCAGAACTGAATGCACACAGCAGTTGGGTAGAAAAATAGCATTCCCTCTACCCTCACGGGGCTTCCTTTGTAGCTCAGTCGGTAAAGAATCTGCCTGCAATTTGGGAGACCTGGGTTCTATTCCTGGATCGGGAAGATCCCCTGGAGAAGGAAATGGTAACCCACTCCAGTATTCTGGCCTGGAGAATCCCATGGACAGAGGACCCTGGCAGGCTACAGTCCATCAGGTTGCAAGAGTCAGACACGACTTAGTGACTAAACCACCACCTCTACCCCTACAGGTGGAGGTTGAGACACATCCCCCATGCACACACACACACACACACACACACACACACTGTAATAAAAGGAGAAGAGAAAACAGAAACGTAATAACGTGTCTATCTCCTATATACATGAGAGATGCCCAGGAAAAGTGTGTAACTCTCTGAAATGGTCCAAGCCATCACCTCAAATACCATCTCCAGCTAAAGGTGAAAGACAATTTGGGGGAGCTGAGTGGGGAGGAGGCCAGTTACGGGCAGTCAGCAGGTAAATAAGGGTCAAGTTGTTTTGCAAAGTACAGACAGATTTAAGTCTTTGCCTCTCCTTTGTTAGAGGTTTCTAGAGGTTTAGAGTCATCTTTCTCTTCCTGGTACAGAGGAGACACCCTTACAGATGGAATTTTCCCTCATAGATGTGAATGTCTCTTGTAAGATGTTAGATAACTTCTAACATCTTATTAGAAGTTATTAGGTAACTTCTAAAGATAACTTCTACTCAGGTTTCAGAGTGTCTCCTGTGTCTGCCATTTCTTAAAAATAACAGCTCAAAATGATCCTTATGTCCAAGAATCATATTTTGGAGTGGTGAATTCTGTCCCCCTTAGCAGCCAATCAGCAAACAAATCTTAGAAAATCACAGACAGGGAGTTTCAAACAGACAAGTGTTAGAGAAAGAGTCCATTGTGCGCTCCAGCCACAATGCCAGATTCTGGGAGCCCTTGTCTTCAAGAAAAATTAGCCTTGTTTCATACAATACTTTGTGTGTGAATTGAGTTGGCAAGGAGGCAGAGGGGCCTGGTTTGTACATACTTTATTTCAGTGCCTAAACCTGGCTCCAAGCTCACTGAGAAGAGCTACGATTTTAAAGGGCAGCACAAAATAAATAAATAAATAAAGGGCAGCACACTCAGACTCTGGGTCCCAAACAACCCATGCAAGTGCTCCCACTCCTTAAATGTAAAAATGGGATTTGCAAGGTTGCCAGAGAAGCAAAGAAGATACAAGCCATGAAGTCACTGTGCAACCA
>NW_011494644.1:2778044-2779187 GCF_000754665.1 Bison bison bison | reverse complement strand
CACGCAGATGATGGCTGCAGCACTACCAACACGACTGATTATCCTCACCATGGCTATTTCCCCATTGTTATAATAAGCTGAATCTCATGTCTCTGTTTGTACTCCTAGCTTCTAGATGGGACCAAAAGAGATTGTTTTTCATAATCTTTGTGCTTGCCAGAAATAGGACTCTTGGGAGCATGTGGAAGGGAGTAGCCCCTCCCTCAGACATGGGGTAATACTTCATGAGAACTTAATACGTACAAGATCGCTTCAAGAAAATTAGAGATACCAAGGGAACACTTCATGCAAAGATGAGCACAATAAAGGGCAGAAATGGTATGGACCGAACAGAAGCAGAAGATATTAAGAAGAGGTGGCAAGAATACACAGAAGAATTATACAAAAAAGATCATTATGACCCAGATAACCATGATGGTGTGATCACTCACCTAGAGCCAGACATCCTGGAATGTGAAGTCAAGTGGGCTTTCAGTTCAGTTCAGTTCAGTCACTCAGTCGTGTCCGACTCTTTGCGACCCCATTAATCGCAGCATGCCAGGCCTCCCTGTCCATCACCAACTCCCGGAGTTCACTCAAACTCACGTCCGTCAAGTTGGTGATGCCATCCAGCCATCTCATCCTCTGTCGTCCCCTTTTCCTCCTGCCCCCAATCCCTCCCAGCATCAGAGTCTTTTCCAATGTGTCAACTCTTTACATGAGGTGGCCAAAGTACTGGTATTTCAGCTTTAGCATCATTCCTTCCAAAGAACACCCAGGGCTGATCTCCTTTAAATGGACTGGTTGGATCTCCTTGAAGTCCAAGGGACTCTCAAGAGTCTTCTCCAACATCACAGTTCAAAAGCATCAATTCTTCAGCACTCAGCCTTCTTCACAGTCCAACTCTCACATCCATACATGACCACTGGAAAAACCATAGCCTTGACTAGACGGACCTTTGTTGGCAAAGTAATGTCTCTGCTTTTTAATATGCTATCTAGGTTGGTCATAACTTTCCTTCCAAGGAGTAAGCATCTTTTAATTTCATGACTGCAGTCACCATCTGCAGTGATTTTGGAGCCCCCCAAAATAAAGTCTGACACTGTTTCCACTGTTTCCCCATCTATTTCCCATGAAGTGATGGGACTGGATGCCATGATCTTT
>NW_011494644.1:2762716-2777944 GCF_000754665.1 Bison bison bison | reverse complement strand
GACACTGTTTCCACTGTTTCCCCATCTATTTCCCATGAAGTGATGGGACTGGATGCCATGATCTTTGTTTTCTGAATGTTGAGCTTTAAGCCAACTTTTTCACTCTCCTCTTTCACTTTCATCAAGAGGCTTTTGAGTTCCTCTTCACTTTCTGCCATAAGGGTGGTGTCATCTGCATATCTGAGGTTATTGATATTTCTCCTGGCAATCTTGATTCCAGCTTGTGCTTCTTCCAGCCCAGCATTTCTCATGATGTACTCTGCATAGAAGTTAAATAAGCAGGGTGACAATATAGAGCCTTGATGTACTCCTTTTCCTATTTGGAACCAGTCTGTTGTTCCATGTCCAGTTCTGACTGTTGCTTCCTGACCTGCATATAGGTTTCTCAAGAGGCAGGTCAGGTGGTCTGGTATTCCCATCTCTTTCAGAATTTTCCACAGTTTATTGTGATCCACACAGTCAAAGCCTTTGGCATAGTCAATAAAGCAGTTAGAAAGCATCATTACAAACAAAGTGAGTGGAGGTAATGGAACTCCAGTTGAGCTATTTCAAATCCTAGGAGATGATGCTGTGAAAGTGCTGCATTCAATATGCTAACAAATCTGGAAAACTCAGCAGTGACCTGGAAACAGTACAGGAAAAGGTCAGTTTTCATTCCAATCCCAAAGAAAGGCAATGGCAAAAAATGTTCAAACTACTGCACAATTGCCCTCATGCTAACTAAATAATGCTTAAAATTCTCTAAGCCAGGCTTCAACTTCCAGATGTTCAAGCTGGATTTAGAAAAGGCAGAGGAACCAGAGATCAAATTGCCAACATCTGCTGGATCATGGAAAAAGCAAGAGAGTTCCAGAAAAACACCTACTTTTGCTTTATTGACTATGCCAAAGCCTTTGACTGTGTGGGTCACCACAAACTGTGGAAAATTCTTCAAGAGATGGGAATACCAGACCACCTAACCTGCCTACTGAGAAATCTGCATGCAGGTTAAGAAGCAACTGTTAGAACCATACATGGAACAACAGACTGGTTCCAAATTGGGAAAGGAGTATGTCAAGGCTGTATACTGTCACCCTGCTTATTTAACTTATATGCAGAGTGCATTGTGTGAAATGCCGGGTTGGGTGAAGCACAAGCTGTAATCAAGATTGCCGGGAGAAATATCAATAACCTCAGATATGCAGATGACACCACCCTTATGGCAGAAAGTAAAGAACTAAAGAGCCTCTTGATGAAAGTGAAAGAGGAGAGTGAAAAAGTTGGCTTAAAATTCAACATTCAGAACACTAAGATCATGGCCTCTGGATCATGGCAAATGGATGGGGAAACAATGAAAACAGTGACGGATTTTATTTTCTTGGTCTCCAAAATCACTGCAGATGCTGATTGCAGCCATGAAATTATAAAGTGCTTGTTTCTTGAAAGAAAAGTTATGACCAAACTAGACAGCATATTAAAAAGCAGAGACATTATTTTACCAACAAAGATCCATCTAGTCAAAGCTATGGTTTTTCCAGTAGTCATGTATGGATGTGAGAGTTTGACTATAAAGAAAGCTGAGCACCGGAGAATTGATGCATTTGAACTATGGTATTGGAGAAGACTCTTGAGAGTCCCTTGGACTGCAAGGAGATCCAATCAGTCAATCCTTCAGGAAATCAGTCCTGAATATTCATTGGAAAGACTGATGCTGAAGCTGAACCTCCAATACTTTGGCCATCTATGCGAAGAACTGACTCATTGGAAAAGACCCTGACGCTGGGAAAGATTGAAAGTTGGATGAGAAGGGTATGACAGAGGATGAGATGATTGGATGGCATCACTGATGGGATAGACATGAGTTTGAGTAGACTCCGGGATTTGCTGATGGGCAGAGAAGCCTGGTGTGCTGTAGTCCCTGGGGTCACAAAGCATTGGACACGACTGAGTGACTGAACTGAACTGAATATGTACAAACTGTTGAAGCAGTCTGAGCACAGGTGGAAAAAGAATTTCCTGACACAGAGAATTTCAGAAGGGAGTGAGTTTATTAAGGGCAGGAGCAGACATAATGAAGTCACTGCAACGCAGTGGGCCAGCCTCCTGACAGACCGGGGAGAGCGGATGCTTTTCAAGGGTTAGTAGCTAATTGTTATAGCCTCAAGACAAAGAACACTCCTGCTGGCAGGCTGGTATTAGGTGAATGGTTAGAGCACTACAGAGAGTACCAGGGTGGGCATTTTTGCCTAATTTGGGGTCAGGAAGCTTGCTGGTGATGATCGAGGGGGCTTTTGACAATGGTTACAGTGGGGTTCAGTCAGCTTCAAAAGTGACCTTGATTCTGGGCTCTGCTTCTGTGGCCTCGGGGCAGGACTCCACACACACCAGTGTGCTGCACATTTTGCACTTAGTACCTAACTTAATCCTCACAGTAATCCTTTGTGATATGTGCTGTTATGCCCACTTGACAGAGGAAGAAATGGAGGTATCGGGAGATTTAAGGGACTCATCATCACATGGATGGCAGACACCCGTCATTTTTGTGTGTGTGCTCAATGGGTCAGCAGTTCAAATTTTACCTATTACAGAGGAGGAAGCTGAGGTTCTGAAACACTGGTAACTTGTTAAGGTTGCACAGTGAGGAAATGACAGACTCCAAGGCTGGAACTCAGGGTTGCTGAAATTTAAAATATGAGCTCTCGCTTCCATGCCACACTGGCCTCCCCACATGAACCTTGATGCTCTGCAATGACAGTTAAAAACCTACCTCAGAACTATGGCAAAACGTGCACATGCATATGTGTATATGTGTATGCAAGTACGCAGGCTTCCCAGGTGGCTCAGTCGGTAAATAATCTGCCTGCAATGCAGGAGACACAAGGGACGTGAGTTCGATCCCTGGGTCGGGAAGATCCATTGGCAAAGGGCATGGCAACCCACTGGAGAATCACAAAGACAGAGGAGCCTGGCGGGTTACAGTCCAGAGGGTTGCTAAGAGTCAGACATGACTGAAGCGACTAGCACAGACACACACATGCACACGCTTTCTCGTGTATTTGTATGTGTATGCACGCATGTGTGTGGGCATGTGCATTTTGTCAGCCACTAGATAGCTAACTGTAAGCTGAATGATATAAAAACCACTTTTCCTGAGACATCCTTGAAATCCTTTCCCACTCAGTAGGAATTCAGAAGGCTCTTTGGACCTGGGAGACCTGAGGAGATTTACAGACAATCTAATCCTACCCCCTCTTGTGTCCACAACGAAAGTTGACACCCAAAATGCACTGGGGCAAGAATCAAGAAATTCAGATTTTAGACCGATATCTGCTGATGTGAGTTCAAGAATGCCACGTAACTTCCCTCAGGCCATCAGTAAGTGAAAATAATGATATGTCCTTTGCTGCACTTAATGATCTTTGACTCTGCCATCGACAGGCCGTGGCTGTCACACATTCTGGTCCCAGCACAGTAGTCTCTGTCCAGCCTGGGGCTGACTCAAGACGCATTCTCAGTGGTAAACTTGTCCTTGGTCTCTATTTGCCTCAGAACCTGGGAGAAGACTTCTCTGGTCCTGAAATGCTAGGGGGAGGGCGGTTCAGAACTCAGAGATTGTTCCCTGCCTTGATTCCTTCAAGCTCTTTCTGAAGAGTCCAGTAGGCCAGGTCTTGCGTTAGTCTTTTTTTGCTCTTAGGAGACTCACTGGAACTGGTTTACTTTGCCAAGTGTCCCTTCCAGCTGAAACTTCGCAGGTGGAAAAATGGCACATAAAGCCTTTTTTTGTCCTCAAAATAGTTGTGGCTGTGTTGCATTGTGAACGACAGTAATGCAACTGCGATTGAATAGGTAATGTCACTTTGTAGCCACAGAATGCTTTTACTGGTGTATAATACACATAACTAAGATCGTGGCATCCGGTCCGATCACTTCATGGCAAATAGATGGGGAAACAATGGAAACAGTGACAGACTTTATTTTCTTGGGCTCCAAAATCACTGCAGATGGTGACTGCAGCCATGAAATTAAAAGGCTCTTGCTCCTTGGAAGAAATGAAGAAGGGAAAGGCAACCCACTCCAGTATCCTTGCCTGGAGAATTCCATGGATGGGGGAGCCTGGTGGGCTACAGTCTTTGGGATTGCATAGAGTCAGACACGACTGAGCAACTAACACTTACCTTGGAAGAAAAGTTATGACAAACCTAGACAGTATATTAAAAAGCAGAGACATCACTTTGCCAACAAAGGTCCATATAGTCAAAGCTATGGTTTTTCCAGTGGTCATGTATGGATGTGAGAGTTGGACCATAAAGAAGGCTGAGTGCCAAAAAGCTGATGCTTTTGAACTGTGGTGTTGGAGAAGATTCTTGAGAGTCCCTTGGACTGCAAGGAGATCAAACCAGTCAATCCTAAAGGAAATCAATCCTGAATATTCATTGGGAGGACTGATGCTGAAGCTGAATCTCCAATACTTTGGCCACCTGATGAGAAGATATGACCCATTAGAAAAGACCCCAATGCTGGGAAAGGCTGTAGGCAGAAGGAGAAGGGGATGACAGAGGACGAGATGGTTGGATGGCATCACTGACTTAATGGCCATGAGTTTGAGCAAGCTCCAGGAGATGGTGAAGGATAGGGAGGTCTGGCATGCTGGAGTCCACAGGGTCCCAAAGAGTTGGACACGACTGAGCAACTGAACAATACCCATATCATGCGCATATCTCATGCATATGGCTTGATGAATTTTAACAAAATGAGCACTCCAATGGAAGCACTACCCAGTTCAAAATTAGAAGCCCCCTTCCTGCCCCTCTGGTTATTGCATCTCCCAAATGCAGCACCTGTTCCAGCTTCCAGCACCACAGAGTAGCTCTGTCTGATTTTTAACTTTATCTAAGAGGAGTCCTACAATGTCTCTTTTGAGCCTGGCTTCTTATAGTCGGTGTTATCTTCGTGAACTTGATCCATGTGGTTGTGTTTAGTTATAGTTTGACTGACGTTATTCTATTGAAAGAATGCAACCTAAATTATTCATCACTTCTACTATTGACAAGCTTGTCAGTTGTTTCCGGTTTTCAGCTGTTGTGAAGTGTGCTGCTTCTTGTTCATGGCTTTTGGTGAACACAGGTACCCATTTTTGATGAAGTGTGTATATTCAACTATAGTATTAACAACTAGGGCCATTTTTCAAGGTGACTGTACTTATATCTTACATGCTTCTTTTTAATTTTTTTAAACATCCCAAGATTCTTTATCCTCTAGTATCTAGTGACTATTGACTCTATTTTCTTTCATTCCTTGAGCACAGCAAGGCCCTTGCCTCCCTCAGGGCCTTTGCACATGTATCCTCTTGGCCTGTCATAATCTTTCCAGGTGAAGGACGGACAAGTGCTCACCCTGTAGGTCTCATTACTGATGAGCCCCCTTTCAAGCCTGTGACTGTTACGCTCACCACTTCATGCACTGCAACCAGCCTGGCCTGGTAAATAGCCAGCAGTAAGCAAATATTAGTTATAATGCTGTTGTTGCAACAGTCTCCTTGCAAAAAGAAAAAACGACCACATTTCTTTCTCCGAAATTCTGATTCCAGGAAGTCAGATTTCCTGACTCTTATTCCGATGTGCCAATCCATATGTACCCGCTAAGGATTCTAAATCCTCCGGGGGGGTTGAGGGGTGGGCATTTAGCACGGGGAGATCTCCACAGGCCCAGGGGTAGCTCCTATCTTCCGGGGGCTGCGCAGTACCTGTTTTCTACAGAACGGCCAGTAGAGGGCACTATGGGAACATGTCCAAAGAAGGAGAGAGGCGGTCAGAATCAGAGCCGGAAGGGATCTTCATTCTGCAGACCCAAACCATCATTTTACAGCTGAGCAAACAGATGCCTAGATAGGAGACGTGACTGACCCAAGGTCACCCTGCTTCTGCTCGGCGAGCAGAGGTGACTCTTCACCAGTTGGCGTTCTCCGCTCTACTCTGGAGCTGCCAGCACCGAATCAGCCGGCCACCGGTGGGCGCTGCAGCCTTTAGCCGCCGAGGCCCCTTTTGCCAAGCCCCTCCCAGCCCCTTCCTTGCTTCCGCTTTCCCCTTCCTCGCCCCTGTTGCATCAGAGAAAGGATCTAGATTTTGGAAGCAGGACAAAGCACACAACGCCCTTTTGATTCCACAATGATCTCTGAAGAAGTATAATAGCTACCAATTACTGGGAACTTCCTGGGTGCCAAATACTATGCATTTCACATTTAACCCTCAATCCAGGAATGCTTTGCAGGTTCAATTTTTCCATCTGTTCTGGGAGTCCTTTCCTGATCATCACCCGACTGAAAGAGATCTCTTCCCACACCCATTTCCTCCCCATCACAGCGCCTGGTTTATTCCTTTACAGTTGTAACAATTATGTTTATAACAATTCTGGTTATTTGCTTATCTACTTATTTATTGTCTGTGTCAACTCCTCTTCTCCTCCCAGTAGACTCTGAATTTAGTGAAAGAAGAAATCTGGAGCTAGACAGGCCTGAATTCAAGTTTCAACTCATTAATTTACAAGCATTATGACAACCTTGCATTAGTCATTTAAACTGAGACCCTTATTTCCTTTTGTAAAATAGGGATTCATGTTTGTATTGTACAAATATATGGGTGGCTGTGCCGGTCATTTGTGGATTAGATCTCCTCTCCAATATTGATTTTGTGGTCATCCATGCTGTATTTGGGGGGCTTCCCAGGTGGCTCAGTAGTAAAGAATCTGCCTGCCAATAAAGGAGATGTAGGAGACATGGGTTCAATCCCTGGATCCAGAAGATCCCCTGGAATAGGAAATGGCAACCCACTCCAGTATTCCTGCCTGGAAAATTCCATGGAAAGAGGAGCCAGGTGGGCTACAGTCTATGGTGTTGCAAAGAGTCAGACATGACTGAGTGACTGAGTGTGCAGCATGCACCCTATATTTGATTGCCTTTGGTGATGGAGAATGCACTAAAAGGCAGCCCAAATAAGACAACATATTTTGGCATCCCAAGGTCATTCATAGCTATGTAACTTTGGAAAAGCCAGAAAACTTTTCTGAGCCTCAATTTCTTATTCTGTAAAGTGGAGATGCTGATGATAATAGCCATTTCCCAGGGTTGCTATGAGGAGGCAGCGAGATTGCATATTGTGTATAAGGGGATGGCATCCGGCAGGGGCTTACTAAATGTTAGTTTCCTCACCTTGTTACTTAGATAGGGGGAAGTGACTCTAAAAAGCACATCTTATGATATCTGAAGTTTCTATAATTGATGGCATGACATAGTTTCTAGGTACTATTCTTTCATTCTTGGTGATATATACAATAGTGGTGTCTTTTATAATCAAAGTAATCTTAGATTCATTGATATCTGATAGTAGGTCCCAGAGACAATATTCAAATTCAGGTTTGCCTGACTCCCAAGGTCTGTTTCTGGGGAGAAGAGGCAGGTGATGGAGGACAGAGTTGAGAATAAAACAGACAGTAGAAGTGTGTTCCAACTAAGGTTTATCTGAGCCCAGCTGTCCAGAATGTCCCCACTGCTCAGCTGATATTTGAATTTGGAAATATTTTACCCTGTAGATCTGTTTGAATAAGACTCTCATAACCACTGGCTCCTCTGCAACCCCAGCCCTATCTGCAGTCAAGCCAAACAAAAACTTAAAACTGTTAAGGGTCATATTAAAATGCTATGCTTATGTGTCTGGGGCAAGGAGAATCTGGGGCTGAATTAAACAAAGATGTCCATCATCTGGTATTGTCAATAGATAAGTCTGGAGATTGTACCTGTGGTTGCTTGAAAGGACATGACATTTATTGAGTTTCTACTGAGTTCAAGGCATTGGGCTTTGCATTTCGACAAAGGCAAACAAATCAGTTTCCTCACCACAACCCTGCGAGGTAGGTGTTATGAATTAAGACCATTTACATATAGGGTTAAGAGACTTGTCAACGATCATGCAACTAGAAAGTGGCAGAGCACGGACTGGAGTCCAGGGTTACTTGGGCACAGAACAGCAAGGAAATTGGTTGAAATCGCTAGTTATAAATCTTGAATGATCCAACATATCCTGTTTCTTGGATCACAGGGATCCCCAAATTCTGACTGTGTTACCTTTGCAACATGTGCCGTGTATTCAAGAAAAATTAGACAAAGGGATGAAAACCCCCATATATAAGCATTCATCTACTCCTCACTCTTTCAAGACTGGGTCTTTTTTGGGTGGACTTTGTAGCAGAATGCACCGGGTTGGCCCAAGTTCCATGTTACTTTTTTAGGCCTCAGGAACCACATCTAAGAGAGGGTGCTAACCCTTCCTTTGTTGTGGGACAAGAGCCTAAAAAGATGCTCTGAAGGTTCAGGAGCAATGATCAAAGGAGAAAGTGTCAGCGTTGACCCAGCTGGGGAGCCAAAACTTTGGGCACAGGGATTTCCAGACCCAAATGAAACAGAAAAGAAAATTAGAAGATTTGAACCCAAGGAGGTAATATTCCAGGGTCCACCCCATCACTCGTTATGTTATTTGCCTTTCTGATCCTCACTGCTCTGTCCTCTCAGGTTCTCTGCTCCACTAACTATGAAGTGAAGTGAGGTCGCTCAGTCGTGTCCAACTCTGCAACCCCATGGACTGTAGCTTACCAGGCTTCTCCATCCATGGGATTCTCCAGGCAAGAATACTGGAGTGGGTTACCATTTCCTTCTCCGGGGGATCTTCCCGACCCAGGGATCGAACCCGGGTCTCCCATATTGGAGGCAGACACTTTAACCTCTGAGCCACCAGGGAATCCCACTAACTACAGGCCAGTCATTAAACTTCAACTACCTTATTCCAGAATCTCTCAAGCTCAGCACTCTTGACCATTTTGAAGTTAAACCAACTGAAGCTCCGAGAGGTTAAATTACTTGCACAGAGCTGAGCAGTTTGAAACAAGTCTGACTCCCAAACCCAAGTTTGTTCCACTACAGTATATTTTCTGCCCACTGAAGCATGGTTCAGGCAGATGGACAGTCATGGGCATGAGTGACAAGCTATTAGAAACGAGAAACAATGTCATTGGGACAACCATTTCGAAGGATGTATATTTCCCCCCAGACACAATACAACACTTGGTAATCAGCACATTCTATGGTTACGTCCTGGTATGCAGTTCCCAGGTCTCAGCCCCATAGTCTAACCCTAAACTGAAAAAGACAGGGACAATCTCCTTAACAACAAACATGCAGTGTTTATCGTGTTGCAGGCACTGCCCCTAGCATCATCGCAATATTAAGTCCTTTAATCCTAGCAAGCAAAGTACAATTGTATTTCCTGTGAGATGGGAAACTAAGTCACAGACATTAAACAACTGCCAAGTCACACAGCCAGCAGACTGCAGTGGTAAGATTTGAATCCAGGCAGTTGGGTGGTAAAGCCTGCGTCATTCAACCATTGTGCCTGTCTGAACCCATATGTTTTCAGCCCCAAGGCTTCTCTGCTCCCAGAGCCTTGGCATCCTGGTGTGAAGGATTTGTTTTGTGCCTGGAGCAGAGACAGCCAGTCCTGCTCTCACTGACAGCCGCTGGAGTCCAGCCAATAAATTACCAATGGATTGTCAACAAGGAGGCTTCAAACGCGTGCAGAAAGACCCCATAGGATAGATTCTTGGGATGGCGCCATACTTCCTGGGTGGGTACACTTCCAAGTAGCCTCTGGGGTTTTTATCTATCCCCTAAACTTCCCCTTGTCTTGCTGTTGCCCCCATATATGTTTATTTTACTCTGGCCTAGAAAAGTCTTCGCTCTCAGCAGCCAGAGGGGTGAATCAAACCATGGCTTTTCACCTCCTATCGGCAGCAGGAAACAGATCACCACTGATAAGAGTTTCTTCCTACACTTCTTGGAGCTCACTGTTGTTATGGCCTGTTCCAAACTGTGATGGTTTGTTTATGTGTCTGTCTCTACTCCTCTAACTTGTGAACTCCTACAGAGAATGAACCATCTTATCCACCCAAGAACCATCTTCCACTCCCTTAGTGTAGAACCTGACACTTAAAAGAAACTTTATAAATATTGGCTGAATACATAAGTGGGTGGATGGGTTGGTGGAGGGATGGATGGAAGGATGGATGGATGGAAGGATGGATGATGGATGAATATACCAGATAACTCTCAGTGAGACCACTTTTCATCACTACCCCCATCAGTTCCTATTCAGATAGATATAGTAGCTTTCTAGAAGTCTCTTCACTTCCACTTTGCACCCCCCTCAATCCATTATTCATACAACAGCCAAAGGAATGCTGTAAAGATGCATATCTGATCAGCCTTGACTCAACCTCTATCTAAAATATGCTAATGACTTCCCATTGCCCTTAGAATAAAATCCAAATTCCTTCCCAGAGCCTATGTGGACCTATAAGCTGTGGTTCTGCTGACCACTCCATCTTCATTCTGTGTCAGCCTCCTCCTCACAGATGACGTTTGGACACCCTGACCATCTTTCATTTCCTAGAATGAGCCCAGCTCTTTCCTGCCTCAGGGGTTGTGTCTGAACTTGCTGTTCTCTGTGTCTGGGATGCCCTTCCTCTGACTTTTTGCATTGCTGTCTCCTTTTCTTTAAGGTTTCACTTTCAAAATAAACTCTTGGGGAAATTTTCTTTGCCTCCCCCATTGAAGTCGCACCGCCTGCATCTTCTTTAAGGCACTCGTGTGTTACGCCCACTTTCTTTATAGTACTCTGCTGAACATTTTCAGCGTTATTTGTTAATATCTATCTTCTTAGCTCGGAGAAGGCAATGGCACCCCACTCCAGTACTCTTGCCTGGAAAATCCCATGGACGGAAGAGCCTGGTAGGCTGCAGTCCATGGGGTCGCTAAGAGTTGGACACGACTGAGCGACTTCACTTTTACTTTTCACTTTCCTGCATTGGAGAAGGAAATGGCAACCCACTCCAGTGTTCTTGCCTGGAGAATCCCAGGGACAGGGGAGCCTGGTGGACTATGGGGTCGCACAGAGTCGAACACGACTGAAGTGACTTAGCAGCATCTTCTTAGCTGGGGGCTTCCCTGGTGGCTCAGACAATAAAGAATCTGCCTGCAACACAGGAGACCTGGATTTGAACACTGTGTCAGGAAGATCCCCTGGAGAAGGAAATGGCAACCCACTCTAGTATTCTTGCTTGAAGAATTCTATGGACAGAGCAGCCTGGCAGGCTACAGTCCATGGGTTTGCAAAGAGTTGGACATGACTGAGTGACTAACACTTTCATAGACATCTTCTTAGCTAGGCTGTACACTCTAAGAGGACAAGGAGGGCAGGGACCACCTGTCTTATTCACTGCTGTACCCTTAGTACTAAGCAAATGGTAGGTACCTGAAAATATTTTTAATAGGTACTGTAGGTGAATGGATGGACAGGCACAGGATATGTTCTGACATTTCATCAGACTGAGGACACTTGGAGGACTTCATCAGGGTAATACCTGGGCCTCTTTCCTTTCCCCTGAACATCACTGATAAGTATTAATAAGTTTAGGTGGTTCAGAATCATGAAATTCAATAACCTTGGAGTTGAAATGAATTTCTTGGTCATTTTGAATCATTAAGATGATAAATGAAATAGCAATCTCATTTTAAATTTACAGAGATGGAGCCCAAAAGTGAAAGTCACTTGCCAGGGGTTACTGTAGTTGGAATTGCTAGTTACCTGAGCAATATCAGGTATTGCTTCTTTGTCCTTATAAGCAGAACCCAGATTCTGGTGGCAATGGTGATAAGCACAGAAATGAATAAATAAGCAAATTAATACTATATTTATCAGCCTCATTTTCAGGGAGAGATGGTCATGTAATGGTTCTGACCAATGCAATGTAAGTGGACATTGTTGATATGGCTTCTAGAACATCGTCTTAAAAAAGGGTCTGACAACAGATATCCCCTTTGTCTTTTCCCCTTTCTTCTTCTGTAACACAAGGATGAAGGCCAGAGTGGAGAGGACTATTTTGTGTCCAAGAGGCAATCTTAGTGACTGAAGCCAAAAGTAAGAGTAGAGCAGAAAGTTAGGGGTCTGGAATATTGATGACATCTAGAACCTAGCCCTGGATCACTTTGCATTTTATGTCACTTGAGGCAAAAATAGACCCCCATTTTGTACAAGCCATTGTTATTTGGATTTTCCATTATACAGAGCTAACTTAATCCATAATGGATACGGGATATGGTCACTGACAGAGCTAGTGGCACAGCCAGGATTTGAAGCCAGGGATCCTAACTCCATACTAGGTGCCACATATATAGGGATAGTCCAGTGCATCTAACCACATGCACATAATAAGCAAATGCCATCCTAGAGATATTACTATAGCCGTTCTCAACTGGCCCCTAGACAAGCAGTATCAACATCACCTGGGAACTTGAAACTGCAACTTCTCAGACCCCACCCCAGATCTACTGAATCAGAAACTCTGGGCTGAGGCCCATTGAGCTGTATTTTCACAGGTCTTCCAAATGAGTCTATAAAATTCTAAAGATTGGGAACCACTACCAGGGTAATGGAGAAGGCGATGGCACCCCACTCCAGTACTTTTGCCTGGAAAATCCCATGGACGGAGGAGCCTGGTGGGCTGCAGTCCGTGGGGTCGCTAAGAGTCGGACATGACTGAGTGACTTCACTTTCACTTTTCACTTTCATTCATTGGAGAAGGAAATGGCAACCCACTCCAGTGTTCTTGCCTGGAGAATCCCAGGGATGGGGAAGCCTGGTGGGCTGCCGTCTCTGGGGTTGCACAGCATCCAACATGACTGAAGTGACTTAGCAGCAGCAGCAGCAGCAGGGTAATAATGTGTATTACTTATGGGAAGTACAAGTAAAGCAAATAATATCTCAGTCTGGGGAGGCTTCTGTGGGATTGGGGCAGGGGGGTGGTGCAGAAGTCACTCCTAGCACAGAAAGGAGAGAGCTCTCTCCAAGTTCAGGGGTACATGGACTCTCACAGACAGAACAAGCAGTTATACTTGCTTTTTTATCCACTTGCTATGCAGAGTGTGGTCTGCAGATCGGCAGCACTTGCTTTACCAGGGACTTTGTTGGAACTGTAGAATCTCAGGCTTCACCAGACCTAGTGAATGAAAACGCACACTTTAATAATATTCCCCCATGGTGGTATGTACAGAGGTTAAAATTTGAGTGCCCAACTCACGCAGAGAGGGCTAGGATAGGAATGAGGTGGCCCAGGCCTTGATCCCTAGAAATACATGCAGATGTTTGTGGGAAGATGGTACCCCACCTGATGCCAAAGGAGATGGGGACACAAAGGTGACAATTAGCATAGCTGCCACACAACACTTATTACCCACCCATCCACCCACCAGCCCCTCCAATTCTGCTGTCTCCACTTCCCCCTAACATCCCCCTAATACTTCCTCTCCATCCTCAGCCTAATGTTTATGAGAGTCCTAGAGTCAGATCTGCCTTGACTTAACTTTACAACTTTGAGCTGTTTCATATCTCTGAGTCTTGGTACCAACTTAATGGAGCTGTTGTGGAGATTAAATTTCTAAAACACCTAGACCAGAGCTTCACAATCCTAGATCACCTGAGGAGCTTTTAAAGCATGCTGATAGCTGGGCACCCGAGACTATTTAAATAAAAGTCTTCAGAAAAAAGGGCCCAGCGTTCATATTAAAATAGATCAAGCACAAGCTTCCATAGGTCTTTCTAATGTGCAGCCAGGAGAAAGAATCACTGACGGGTAAAGCAGCAGCAGGCACACAGTAGATACTCCATAAATGCTGCTGTTGTTACTCTCACCGTTCTCCTTTCCTCACACACCTCTAGACTGTCATCAGCCCAAGGCTTAATGACCTGCCCCTCAAATGACCTGCCCCTCCAGGACTACCTGGCACACAGCTGTTCCTCCAAGATTCTTCAAATCTCACCACCTTCAGGAAGACTTTCGTGATTCCTCCAGAGTATGGACCACCTCCTCCTCCAGGATCCGGTGTAACTGAGTTGATAATAGACATACTGACTTAACCCTTTTATGGGTTTGAATTTATCCTAAGTGTTGTGCTGGGTCGAGTGTACCTTCTCTTTCGTGTCTCATAAATCTAGGAAGGTTCCATCGAAGGTTCCATCGGGAGCCCCATCGTATGAGTCAGGAGATAAGGATCCAGAAAGGTGTAGTCACAAGCTTGGAGTGCCTGCTGATACCTTCGACAGGTCGTATTTGCACTCAGGCTTAGCGGCTCCAGGGCCTGGGCTCAAACCCCGGCACCACACTGCCTGTATCTGCATGTCTGTCTCCTGCTACAACTTCTTAAACTTTTCAAGGACAAGGATTGTGTGAAATTTATCATTGTATTTCTAACACCTGAGATATGTTGGGCACATAATAAATGATTTAATTAATTAACTGTCAAGGTAGGATGTGATATATATCTGCCACCTACTGTGAGCCAGACAGTCGGCTTGCTGCTTTCTCAATACTGGGGACAAAAAGTACAGAGTTTGAAAGTAAGAAATGTAGTGGTGGTCTCACTGGGCTCAAAGACTGGCTGCCTACAGGACTCTGCTGTGATGGTGACCTTGGTAAGTCACGTCATCTCTTACAGAACTAGCTCCTTGTCTGTAAGTGGGGACAGCAAATGTGGCCTCTTCATGGGATTGAGTTACCCACGTGAGGTTCCTAGCCTGGAGCCTGGTACTCAGCCAGGGCTCATTAGTGTGAGCAGCTATTGGCATCCCCTTTTATCCTCATAATAACTGGTTTAGATGGATGGTGTTACCATGCTTTTATTTTCTTTGTTTTAGTGGAGGAAGCTGAGTCTCAGAGAAGTTGCCACTGCCAGAAGTCACTCCTATTTTAGGGGCAGAGAAGGGACTAGAACACAGTTTGGCCTGAGAGTAAGTCTGAGCTGCTTTCTAGGCTCACTCAGGCAGACAAAATGATCTAGTGGCCTTGAGCTCTGCCCTCTGGGGAGGTTGTAGGTGGGGAGCAGATGGGGGAAGAGGCTGTCTGAAGCATCACAGCTCAGAGATTCCTCCTGTTCCACACTTCAGTGTGCGCCCAGGAGAGAGGCAGCCCCAAGGCCTGAGGGGGTGATGGCCGGTGGGCAGAGAGCAGGGGGAGGCCAATGAGGAGGGGCCAAGTGTAGGGAGAGGACGGATGCAGAGGCCGGGACGAGAGGAGGCGGCAGGATGGGAGAGCATGATGGAGGGAGGGGGATGGTGGCGGCGCCGGACGGCTGGCAGGAGCAGATGGGAAGGC
>NW_011494644.1:2757658-2762616 GCF_000754665.1 Bison bison bison | reverse complement strand
GTCAGAAGCAGATGGAAAGGCGACTAGGATGAACGTGTGGTGGGGTCGAGGTGGTACAGGGGCTGAGAAGAGGGAGAGGTGGCCTGGGAAGAGGAGGGGAGGAGACTGAAGAAGCTCTCTGCTGTGGTGGTGAGCTGATCTCTTCCAAGTAGAAGAGCCGTTGCCATGACAACGCTGAGAGCCAGATCGATGCTTGGCGCTGGATGGAGCTCTCAGTCACTGCCAGCTCCCTCCGTCTCGCCCCTGAAGTGGGGAGTGTGGCAGGGAGTGGGGGATCATTTCTCACTCCTCAAAGCCTTCCAGAGTGACGACCGGGGTCCCCAGAGTCCCTCGACCGGAGTACTACACGTCCCGTCCCAGAGAATGGGCCAAGTGGGCGATAAAAGGGATGTTTCTTCTTCCCTCCCACCTCCTTTGATGATGGGGTGAGGAGGGACCATGGGGTTCCCTGAGAGCTGGGGGAGCCTCCTGGCTGCTGTCACTAAGGCTCAGGGGTACAGAGGCCAAGTGACAGCTCCTCCCCTCCATCTTGCAGAGAGACCTGCAGAGGGTATCACAAAGCATGGGTTCAAATTCCTTTCTAGCCTTCCTGTTCGAAACGTGGAAAACGGCAATAGATTTTCTCTGAGACTCCTTTCCATCCTAAAGCCATGACTTTTTTTCTTGTTAGCTTTCTGAGGTGGGGTCACCCGGTGTGACTGCAGAACCCCGTGGAATCCTCTCCCGCCTCAATACAGGCTTTTCCACTGGTCAGTCAAGAAGGTCTGAAAGGCCATTAGAAGGTCTACTTCTTTGAACTGCTATAAAAATGCGAGTTCTCCACAGCAGGGTCATGTGTTAGCTTCTCACCAGGCTCAGGCCTGGAGCTCCCAGACCTTTCTGTAAAATGCTGAGCCCTCCATTCACTGGCTCTTTGATCCTGGCAAACATCACAACTTTTCTGAAAGCAGTTCCTCCTCCAAAAAGTACTGTTTGTGGAAATAATAATACAAGGGGGTATGGTGAGCATGGGTATAAGTGAGATGATAGAAATTAAAATATATTTAAAAGTAGAAACCATTATGTAACTATTTTAAATTATCATCAGTCACACCTGAGTGAATCAGCCTGATAGAAAGAGGCTTTAATGGAGACCTGGGAACAAGCCTTGTGCAGTGCCAGGTACTATACTATACCATTTGATCTCAACAACACTGGTGGGCCTGTTATTCCCATTTTTCGGTTGAAGAAACTGAGTCTCAGAAAGGTTAAGTATATCACCAAGGTCACATTAAAGGCCAGAGACCATTCTGGGATTTGATCTCAGGACTCTCTGATTCCAAAGTTACTCAGCTATCCTCAGGAAGGATAGTTGTTGAGCTGAGTCTCTTGTCCATGAAGGGCCAGGCTTAGGAGCTATCTTGTAAAGACATAAGAGGTTTTGGCAAGAAAGGTAATGAAGTTGGTGAGGGGCTGAAGATTGATTCTACCCATCCCCTCTGTGGGGTCCCAGAAGGAGAATTTCTGAATGAGTTCAAGTTCAGAGGATACCTCAGGGGTGAGCAGTTTGTCATTGATATCAGTTCAGGAATGAAGATAGAAACCAAGGAGGGAAGGAGGGGGCAGAGAAGAGAAGGAAGAAGGGAGGGAAGGAAGGAATGGAGAGCAAGAAATCCTGACTCCAAAGTAATGCAGTTCTCCTTTCTCTAGGCCAAGGGTGACAGGATATCATCAAGGTCCCACCTAGACAGTCCAGACAAGCCCCGCCCAGGCACTTCCAACTTTGCCAAAGTCTGACCCCCTGGGTTTGTGGGGAGCAAGGAAGGGGAGTGCAACTCTGCAGCAGTTTGAACATTCTTTGGCATTGCCCTTCTTTGGAATTGGAGTGAAAACAGATCTTTTCCAGCCCTGTGGCCATTGCTGAGTTTTCCAAATTTGCTGGCATACTGAGTGCAGCACTTTCACAGCACCATCTTTTAGGATTTGAAATACCTCAGCTGGAATTTCATCACCTCCACTAGCTTGGTTTGTACTAATGCTCCCTAAGGCCCATTTGACCTCACATTCCAGGATGTCTGGCTCTAGGTGAGCGATCACACCATCGTGGTCGCCTGGATCATTAAGACATCTTCTATACAGTTCTTCTGTGTATTCCTGCCACCTCTTCTTTATATCTTCTGCTTCTGTTAGGTCCATACAATTTCTGTCCTTTATTGTGCCCATCTTTGCATGAAATCTTCCCTTGGTATCTCTAATTTTCTTGGAGATCTCTAGTCTTTCCCATTCTATTGTTTTCCTCTATTTCTTTGCATCGTTCACTTAAGAAGGCCTTCTTCTCTCTCCTTGCTTTGGGACTCTGCATTCAGATGAGTGTATCTTTCCTTTTCTCCTTTGCTTTTTGCTTCTCTTCCTTTCTCAACTATTTCTAAGGCCTCCTCAGACAACTATTTTGCCTTTTTGCATTTCTTTTTCTTGGAGATGATTTGGATCACTGCCTCCTGTACAATGTTACAGACCTCCATCCCTAGTTCTTCAGGCACTCTATCAGATCTAACCCCTTAAATCTATTTGTCACTTCCACTGTATAATTATAAGGGGTTTGATTTAGGTCATACCTGAATTGCCTGATGGTTTTCCCTACTTTCTTCAACTGAAGTCTGAATTTTGCTATAAGGAGTTCATGATCTGAACCACAGTCAGCTCCAGGTCTGGATTATGCTGACTGTATAGAACTTTTCCATCTTCAGCTGCAAAGAATATAATCAACAAAGAGCAGTTTGTCGTTGATTTCAATGAAAAGGGTGTTTACTATGACCAGCATATTCTCTTGACTCTGTTAGCTCTTGCCCTGCTTCATTTTGTACTCCAAGGCCAAACTTACCTGTTACTCCAGCTATCTCTTGAATTCCTACTTTTGCATTCCAGTCCCCTCTGATGATAAAGGACATCTTTTTTTGGTGTTAGTTCCAAAAGGTCTTGTAGGTCTTCATAGAACTCTTCAACTTCAACTTCTTTAGCTTTAATGGTGGGGGCATAGACTTGGATTACTGTGATGTAGGTTTGCCTTGGAAACAAACCAAGATCATTCTGTCATTTTTGAGATTGCACCCAAGTACTAAGTACTGCGTTTCAAACTCTTTCATTGACTATAGGGGCTATTCCATTTCTTCTAAGGGAATCTTGCTCACAGTAGTAGATACAATGGTCGTCTGAATTAAATTCACCCATTCCAGGCCATTTTAGTTCACTGATTCCTAAAATGTCAATGTTCACTCTTGCCATCTCCTGTTTAACCACTCCCAATTTGCCTTGATTCACAGACCTAACATTCAAGGTTCCTATGCAATATTGTTCTTTACATCATCAGACTTTATTTTCACCACCACACACCTCTACAACTGGGTGTCATTTCTGCTTTAGCTCAACCTCTTCATTCCTTCTGGATCTATTTCTCCACTCTTCTCCGGTAGTATATTGGACATCTAAGATCCTGATGCTGGGAAGGATCAAAGGCAGGAGGAGAAGGGGACGACAGAGGATGGCATCACCGACTCAATGGACATGAGTTTGGGTAAACTCCAGGAGTTGGTGATAGACAGGGAGGCCTGGTGTGCTGCAGTCCATGGGGCTGCAAAGAGTCGGGTGCGACTGACTGAAATGAAATGAACTGAACTGAACTGAACCAACATGGGGGTTTCATCTGTCAGTGTCATATCTTTTTCCTTTTTCATACTGTTTGTGGGGTTCTCAAGGCAAGAATGCTGAAGCGGTTTGCCATTCCCTTCTTCAGTGGATCACATTTTGTCAGAACTCTCCGCCATGATCTGTCTGCCTTGCGTGGCCCTACATGGCATAGTTTTTTTAAGTTACATAAAACTGTGGTCCATGTGATCATTTTGGTTAGTTTTCTGTGATGGTGGGTTTCATTCTGTCTGCCCTCTGGTGGATGAGGATAAGAGATTTCTGCAAGTTGAAATGGCAACCCACTCCAGTATTCTTGCCTGCAGAATCCCATGGACAGAGGAGCCTGGTGGGCTACAGTCCAGGGGGTTGCAAAGAGTCGGACACGACTGAGCAACTTCATTTTCACTTTCATTTTCCTAATGGGAGGAGCTGGCTTGGGGAAAACTGGGTCTTGCCCTAGTGAGCAGTATAATGCTTCAGTTCAGTTCAGCTCAGTTCCTCAGTCATGAGCAACTGCAGCACGCCAGGCCTGCCTGTCCATCACCAACTCCTGGAGTTCACTCAAACTCATGTCCATCAAGTCAGTGATGCTATCCAGCCATCTCATCCTCTGTCGTCCCCTTCTCCTCCTGCCCCCAAATCCCTCCCAGCATCAGAGTCTTTTCCAATGAGTCAACTCTTCGCATGAGGTGGACAAAGTATTGGAGTTTCAGCTTTAGCATCAGTCCTTCCAATGAATACCCAGGACTGATCTCCTTTAGAATGGACTGGTTGGATCTCCTTGCAGTCCAAGGGACTCTCAAGAGTCTTCTCCAACACCACAGTTCAAAAGCATCAATTCTTCAGCGCTCAGCTTTCTTCACAGTCCAACTCTCACATCCATACATGACCACAGGAAAAACCATAGCCTTGACTAGATGGACCTTTGTTGGCAAAGTAATGTCTCTGCTTTTCAATATGCTATGTAGGTTGGTCATAACTTTCCTTCCAAGGAGTAAGTGTCTTTTAATTTCATGGCTACAATCACCATCTGCAGTGATTTTGGAGCCGAAAAAATAAAGTCTGACACTGTTTCCACTGTTTCCCCATCTATTTCCCATGAAGTGATGGGACCAGATGCCATGATCTTCGTTTTTTGAATGTTGAACTTTAAGCCAACTTTTTCAATCTCCTCTTTCACTTTCATTAAGAGGCTTTTTAGTTCCTCTTCACTTTCTGCCATAAGGGTGGTGTCATCTGCATATCTAAGGTTATTGATATTTCTCCTGGCAATCTTGATTCCAGCTTGTGCTTCT
>NW_011494644.1:2757059-2757558 GCF_000754665.1 Bison bison bison | reverse complement strand
GAAATGGACTGGAATGGGTGAATTTAACTCAGATGACCATTATATCTACTACTGTCGGCAGGAATCCCTTAGAAGAAATGGAGTAGCCATCATGGTCAACAAAAGAGTCTGAAATGCAGTCCTTGGATGCAGTCTCAAAAATGACAGAATGATCTCTGTTCATTTCCAAGGCAAACTATTCAATATCTCGGTAATCCAAGCCTATGCTCCAACCAGTAACGCTGAAGAAGCTGAAGTTGAATGGTTCTATGAAGACCTACAAGACCTTTAGAACTAACACCCCCAAAATATGTCCTTTTCATTATAGGGGACTGGAATGCAAAAGTAGGAAGTCAAGAAACACCTGGAGTAACAGGCAAAATTGGCCTTGGAATACGGAATGAAGCAGGACAAAGGCTAATAGAGTTTTGCCAAGAAAATGCACTGGTCATAGCAAACACCCTCTTCCAGCAACACAAGAGAAGACTCTACACATGGACATCACCAGATGGTCAACACC
>NW_011494644.1:2755876-2756959 GCF_000754665.1 Bison bison bison | reverse complement strand
ATGCTACTAGGTTGGTCATAACTTTCCTTCAAATGAGTAAGCATCTTTTAATTTCATGGCTGCAATCACCATCTGCAGTGATTTTGGAGCCGAAAAAATAAAGTCTGACACTGTTTCCACTGTTTCCCCATCTATTTCCCATGAAGTGATGGGACCAGATGCCATGATCTTCGTTTTTTGAATGTTGAACTTTAAGCCAACTTTTTCAATCTCCTCTTTCACTTTCATTAAGAGGCTTTTTAGTTCCTCTTCACTTTCTGCCATAAGGGTGGTGTCATCTGCATATCTAAGGTTATTGATATTTCTCCCGGCAATCTTGATTCCAGCTTGTGCTTCTTCCAGCCCAGCGTTTCTCATGATGTACTCCGCATAGAAGTTAAATAAGCAGGGTGACAATATAGAGCCTTGATGTACTCCTTTTCCTATTTGGAACCAGTCTGTTGTTCCATGTCCAGTTCTGACTGTTGCTTCCTGACCTGCATATAGGTTTCTCAAGAAGCAGGTCAGGTGGTCTGATATTCTCATCTCTTTCAGAATTTTCCACAGTTGATTGTGATCCACACAGTCAAAGGCTTTGGCATAGTCAATAAAGCAGAAATAGATGTTTTTCTGGAACTCTCTTGCTTTTTTGATGATCCAGTAGATGTTGGCAATTTGATCTCTGGTTCCTCTGCCTTTTCTAAAACCAGCTTGAACATCTGGAAGTTCATGGTTGATGTATTGCTGAAGCCTGGAGAAGGGAATGGCAAACCACTTTAGTATTCTTGCCTCTGAGAACCCCATGAACAGTATGAAAAGGCAAAATGATAGGATACTGAAAGAGGAACTCCCCAGGTCGGTAAGTGCCCAATATGATACTGGAGATCAGTGAAGAAATAACTCCAGAAAGTATGATGGGATGGAGCCAAAGCAAAAACAATACCCAGCTGTGGATGTGACTGGTGATAGAAGCAAGGTCCGATGCTGTAAAGAGCAATATTGCATAGGAACCTGGAATGTGAGGTCCATGAATCAAGGCAAATTGGAAGTGGACAAACAGGAGATGGCAAGAGTGAATGTTGACATTCTAGGAATCAGCGAACT
>NW_011494644.1:2701142-2755500 GCF_000754665.1 Bison bison bison | reverse complement strand
CTGCGATCCAAAAGTCTACAAGCAATAAATGCTGGAGAGGATGTGGAGAAAAGGGAACCCTCTTACACTGTTGGTGGGAATGCAAACTATTACAGCCACTATGGAGAACAGTGTGGAGATTCCTTAAAAAACTGGAAATAGAACTGCCTTATGACCCAGCAATCCCACTGCTGGGCATACACACTGAGGAAACCAGAAGGGAGACACGCGTACCCCAATGTTCATCGCAGCACTGTTTATAATAGCCAGGACATGGAAGCAACCTAGATGTCCATCAGCAGATGAATGGATAAGAAAGCTGTGGTACATATACACAATGGAGTATTACTCAGCCATTAAAAAGAATACATTTGAATCAGTTCTAATGAGGTGGATGAAACTGGAGCCTATTATACAGAGTGAAGTAAGCCAGAAAGAAAAACACCAATACAGTATACTAAGGCATATATATGGAATTTAGAAAGATGCTAACAATAACCCTGTGTACGAGACAGCAAAAGAGACACTGATGTATAGATCAGTCTTATGGACTCTGTTGCAGAGGGAGAGGGTGGGAAGATTTGGGAGAAAGGCATTGAAACATGTATAATATCATGTATGAAACGAGTTGCCAGTCCAGGTTAGATGCACAATACTGGATGCTTGGGGCTAGTGCACTGGGACGACCCAGAGGGATGGTATGGGGAGGGAGGAGGGAGGAGGGTTCAGGATGGGGAACACATGTATGCCTGTGGCGGATTCATTTTGATATTTGGCAAAACTAATACAATTTGTAAAGTTTAAAAATAAAATAAAATTTAAAAAAAGTTAAAAAACAAAAAAGAAGAGAAGCAAAAAGCAAAGGAGAAAAGGAAAGATATAAGCATCTGAATGCAGAGTTCCAAAGAATAGCAAGGAGAGATAAGAAAGCCTTCCTCAGCAATCAATGCAAAGAAACAGAGGAAAACAACAGAATGGGAAAGACTAAAGAGCTCTTCAAGAAAATTAGAGAAACCAAGGGTACATTTCATGCAAAGATGGGCTCGATAAAGGACAGAAATGGTATGGACCTAACAGAAGCAGAAGATATTAAGAAGACGTGGCAAGAATACACAGAAGAACTGTACAAAAAGATCTTCATGACCAAGATAATCACAATGGTGTGATCACTCACCTGGAGCCAGACATCCTGGAATATGAAGTCAAGTGGGCCTTAGAAAGCATCACTACGAACAAAGCTAGTGGAGGTGATGGAATTCCAGTTGAGCTATTTCAAATCCTGAAAGATGATGCTGTGAAAGTGCTGCACTCAATATGCCAGCAAATTTGGAAAACTCAGCAGTGGCCACAGGACTGGAAAAGGTCAGTTTTCATTCCAATCCCAAAGAAAAGCAATGCCAAAGAATGCTCAAACTACCGCACAATTGCACTCATCTCACAGGCTACTACCATGCTTAGTAAATCTTTAATCCAATTTTCTGCTGATGGATGTTGCCTCCTTATAGTTTGTCCTGAGGCCAAACTATGGTAGAGGTAATGGTGGTAATGGTGACCTCCTCCAAAAAGACTTATGCCAGCATACTGTGCCTCCCAGGACATGAGTTTGAGCACACTCTGGGAGATGGTGAAGGACAGGGAAGCCTGGTGTGCTGCAGCCCATATGGTCACAAAGAATTGGACAGGACTGAGTGACTGAACAACAACAAAGAGAAGGGGAGCATTTTATAGCAAAGTAAGCAGTTGACACCGAGAGCATGGCTTTCCCAGGAGGATGGCATGACCACAGGTGCCCTGCACAATCAGGAGATTTCAAGAAATCCCCTGCCAGCAAATGCCAGTCTGGCTCTCCAGCAATCAGACCAGAGCCAGAGGCTCGGAAGCTGTGGGTGAGAGCCAGGCCTGCAGGGAGGGATGGGGTGGGGGGCTTAGGTGGAAGCAGCAGCTGAGAAGAGGGCAGTGAGCTCTGCTAACTAGCAGCTGCATACAGATGCCAGCCTTCTGCTATCTATTTTGGTTTGGATACTGGCTTTTTTTTTTTTCTTTTTTTTAAGGAGTAAGTTTTGCTCTAACTTGGAAAGTGAGCAGATTATTCTGCATACAGTGGTCAGTTTGCTTCTTAACAACATGGTCTCTGCCGTTAGGCAGTCCTGGGTTCTGCTCATGTCCAGCCTGTGATGAACTGTGCAACCTCCAAGGACCAGTGTCTTTGGTGATGTATAGCCTGGAGGGTGGCTGTAGGGATTAAATGAGATGATGTGTGAATGAGCTTAAAGGGCCCCTGTCTTCCAACCTCAGATGTGCAAAGGGGCTAAGTGAGATTTCTTCTAGGAATTCAGGGTTCAAGGCAAGGGCTGGAATGGACTCTGAAGTCCTGAAGAGGGCACATCGCTGATGGTATGAGGAAGTAAGTATGGGTCACAGGGCTGACTGATGTGGGGTCCCGCAGGAGCAGAAGGTTACATTTTCACTGGGTGGGACACCATCAACCCCATTTTACAGACATGGGGCTGAGAAAGTTTACCTGGTCACCAAGTTCCACCAAGTGGTAGAAACAGAAGGCAAGCCCAAGCCTTTCTCATACTTTCCCCAGAGAGGGCAGCATTGGAGGCAGGCAGCCCTGGGTGCCAGCTTCACCTCTGCCACTGTAGGCAGAGGCCTTCGTCTCACTGAGTGTGTTTCCTCATCTGTAAAGTGAGGGTTATCTCTGATAATGTATTAAAAGAGCCCAGCAATTTCAGGTGAATGAAGATGCATTGGGAAGACTGTTCTGAGAACCAGGAGTCCTGGGCTCTAGTCTTGCCTCTGCCTCTTGCTGTGTGACCTTGGGCAAATCCCACTCTCTCTGGCCATTAGGATTACCAGGGAAACTTTAAACACACAAGCAATTTAGCTTCCCTGGTGGCTCAGAGGGTAAAGCGTCTGCCTGCAATGCGGGAGACCCGGGTTCGATCCCTGGGTTGGGAAGATCCCCTGGAGAAGGAAAAGGCAACCCACTCCAGAATTCTTGCCTGGAGAATCCCATGGACAGAGGAGTCAGGTGGGCTACAATCCACGAGGTTGCAAAGAGTCAGACACGACTGAGCGACTTCACTTCACTTCACTAGAGATTCTGATTCAGTTGGTCTGGATGCCGACACACCCAGTGCTGTGGCTATATAACCAGCATTGAGATGACAATGGCACTTCTCAAATGTAGTCCTGAACCAGCAACATCACTGGGGAACTTGCTTGAAATGCAAAATCTTAGCCCTACAGGGACCCACTGTGTCAGAAACTTCGGAGGTGGAGCCCAGCAATCTGTTTTTATAAAACCAAGTCTGAGGGTCTCTGGGCTACAGGATCCAGCCCTAAGGTCCTCCACTTTTCAGGTTGTGTGCATCAGAGGAGTAAAATGAAGGGTAAGAGTAGTAGGAGAAAGCATGGGTGAGATCAGGAAAACAAAGAGAGATGGGAGAAGAGACCCAGAGAATCAAGAGGTGACCTCAGCCTTGTCCCTGGGTATGTGGCATCAAGACTATGGAATCTGCTAAAAAATTTAAAAGCCTCCAAGGACATGCTTCTGAAAACAGCATGTGCAGTGTGGGTGGTGGAAGCCACAGAAGGAAGATAACCGTCTTTCTCCTGGAAAGTCAATTTACCAGAAGATGTTTTAGGGGGGGAAAAAGTTAAATTATTTCATCAATGAGTAACTGAAAACAAGACTATTAGATTAAAGCAAACAGATATATTGTGGCACAGAATACACTTCTAAGATAAAAGAAATGCCCCCAAAACACGTTGCGCTTATGTTCAGAAGCTTCAGACCCCAGTCTCAGGCCGCAGGAGGTCAGTTCTATTTTCCTTGCCCTTTGGACAACTGCAGTAAAAGACAACCATTAATGAATGAATTAATGGACTGACTGATTAGACAAATGACTGAGCCCCTACCTTGTCCCAAGCTCTCTGCTAGACACCAGAGAATTACCAGGAGCAAAAATAGGCAGAGTTTCTGTCTTGCAAAAGCTTATGTGTAAGGTGGACAAACACCAACATTAATCCAATTATCACACAAATAGATAATTACAATCTGTGATAAATGTTTTGAGGGGGAAAAAGGGAGAAAAAAGGAAAGGGAGCATGTGATAAGAGAGCAAAGTGACAGGGAGGTTGAGAAAGACTTCTCTCAGAAAGTAACACTGGACCCCAGCCCTAGAGTCAAGAGTGGGAAGCCTGTTCCAGGTTTAGAAATAGCATGCCAAATCTTTGGTTTCCCCACCTGAAACTGTCTTTCTCCTGCATCAGTTTAACCCCTAGATCAAGCCCAGCCCCCTCCAGGAAACATGGCCTGACCTGGACCAACTCTGACCATTTTGGCCATGCTCTGAATCTCTATGCCCCATTTTCCCAGCACCTACTCTCATTTTTTTTTGTCATTCAGATCCCACCTTCATGATATTCTCTGCTGCTGCTACTGCTAAGTCACTTCAGTCGTGTCCGACTCTGTGTGACCCCATAAATGGCAGCCCACCAGGCTCCCCCAGTCCCTGGGATTCTCCAGGCAAGAACACTGGAGTGGCTTGCCATTTCCTTCTCCCGTGCATGAAAGTGAAAAGTGAAAGTGAAGTTGCTCAGTCATGTCTGACTCTTAGCGACCCCATGGACTGCAGCCTACCAGGCTCCTCCGTCCATGGGATTTTCCAGGCAAGAGTACTGGAGTGGGGTGCCATTGCCTTCTCCGTATGATATTCTCTAAACCCAAGTAATATCAATCCATTTTGTCTTCAATGAAAGGTAAATAAAAGTAACTGGTATGCCACTTCCTTTGTGATGAAGGGAAACTGGCCAATTTTAGAAGGATGTTAAAGACATACTGGCACTGAGACATCTTCCTCAGATCAGAAAGACCAATGAAGATACGGTCACTCTGTGATTCACTGGTTGTCCACATAACTCCCAAGATAACTTCCTGTCTCACTAATGATACAAGCATTGCATTTTTTGTTAGTTTGTTGTTTCGTGTTTTGTTTTTAGGAGGATGTTAGGGATCTCTAACAAAATTGAAATCTTCAAGGATAAGGGCTCTCCATAGCACCTGCAGTTAGTTTTCAAATGTTTCTGAATTCAGAGGAAATATTTTTGACTTGCCATGACCCAGAAGAGCTGAGATTTGTTGTGTCCTTGATGTCTTCCATGAACTGTATGCAATGCTTTACGTCTATTGCCTCATTCTATTCTCACAATAACCCTGGGACAGAGGTCACGCCGTCTCCTCAGTTTTAGAGAAAAAGAAACTGAGGTTCAAGAGACAGAAGGAAATGACTTAATTGTGTTCATCTAGGAAGAGTCAGAGCTCAGTCTGGAACCAGGCCTGAAGTGCTCCTGGCCATGGCAGTCAGCTAGAGCCTGTGGACACAACAGGGTCATTCAAGCCTGACTCACAGGCATATGTCCTGATGAGCAGTCTCACTCTGGGGGAAGGGCCCCTTCCCCTCAGATCGTTATGAAAATACAATGAGAACACAGACGTGTAAGAGGGTGAAAGGAAAGACATGATGCCAAGTACTACAGACAACTGGCTAACTCTCCTCAGCCGCCCTGCTCTTCTCTGCCTACACATGGATCTCAGACACATGCCTTTCTTGTACTGCCATGATGATCTTTACCAAAGAGATGGCCTGCACTCCTTAATATTAAGTAATTGAGCTTAGAATGCATTTATGTGATTCAAAATGCAGAAATTATCAAAGGGTATATAGCAAAAATTCTCCTACCCACCCTGTCAGTTAGGTTCCTTTCCCAAAGGCAGCCACCATTGCTATGGTCTGAATGTGCATCTTCCCAAAATTTGTATGTTGGAATCCGAATCCCCGTGTCAAGGTATTAGAAGGTGTGGCCCTCAGAAGGGGATTAGGCCATGAGGTTGGAGGCCCCGTGAATGGATTAGTGCCCTTATGAAACAGACCCCACAGAGTTCTCATCCCCCTTCCCTCATGTGAGGACACACGGAAAAGACTTCAGCTGTGAACCATGAAGGGGGTATCCTCCAGAAAGTGGCCATGCTGGTACTGTGAGCTTGGACTTCTCAATCTCAAGAACTGTGAAAAATAAATTTGTTTTTTTTATTTTTTAACTTTTTACACACATTTAATGTAAAATAATTTTTAAAATTACAAATCAATATGCATTCACTGTGGAAAAACCAAAATGTAATACAGGCAGATATAACTAATTTTAACAGCTTGGAGGATTAGACATTTATCAGACATGTTTTCCTATAACTGTCCACATATTTTATAATGAAACCAAACAGAATAAACTATTATAGACTATTGCATAATTTGTCATGAACATCTTTCCATGGCATTGAGTAGATATCTAGATATTCTTATTAATGCTTCCTGCCATTTTCACAGATTTTTAGGTTCTGCCCATTTTTTTTGAATTTTTAGCATGACCACAAACAGGCTGGCACCAAAAACTTTATTCATATCCATGATTATTTTCTTAGCATGAATCTCTGTAAAATTTCCTAGTCAAATGATCTATGTCAATTCTTTTGCCATCAAAGTCAAATTGCCCTGCAGAAAGGCTAACATGCATCAGAAACAAATCAGTGTGCATAATTCTCGACAAACTAAAAATATTTTTAAAAACTTAACCAACATAATGTGAGGAAATGAATCTCACTGTAACTTTTATTTACATTTGTTTGGAGTCAAATGTGAAAGTCATTTTAAATGGCCCCAAGAATACCTTGGGTTAATGAACAAATACTTTATTGGAAGTAAATAACACTTACTGGATCTTCAGTCCTGAAATTTTTAACTTTCCACAGGTTACCAAAACATTTAATATTTAAGTTTAAATTTTTATTAACCAGCTATACGTCTTGTGTGTGCTGAAATCCCTAAATGTCTGATATTTTGAATGAAATAACTAGATAATGGAAGGAACTTTTCATTTTTCCATGTAGGTGTTTTGATGTGGTTTGGATTTAGCCAAAGTTGCCTTTCAAAAAACTTAATTGGTATTGAAGTCATATTTTTTCCATATTCAAAATTCCCATGCATTTCAAAAATTATGGTACTGGAATCATAGAACTTTATTGGTACTCAGTTCAGTTCAGTTGCTCAGTCGTGTCCAACTCTTTGCGACCCCATGAATCACAGCATGCCAGGCCTCCCTGTCCATCACCAACTCCCAGAGTTCACTCAGACTCACATCCATCAAGTCAGTGATGCCATCCAGCCATCTTATCCTCTGTCGTCCCCTTCCCTTCCTTCCCCCAATCCCCCTCCCCCGACCCCAGTATCAGAGTCTTTTCCAGTGAATCAACTCTTCACATGAGGTGGTCAAAGTACTGGAGTTTCAGCTTTAGCATCATTCCTTCCAAAGAAATCCCAGGGCTGATCTCCTTCAGAATGGACTGGTTGGATCACCTTGCAGTCCAAGGGACTCTCAAGAGTCTTCTCCAACACCACAGTTCAAAAGCATCAATTCTTCGGTGCTCAGCTTTCTTCACAGTCCAACTCTCACATCCATACATGACCACAGGAAAAACCATAGCCTTGACTAGACAGACCTTTGTTGGCAAAGTAATGTCTCTGCTTTTCAATATGCTATCTAGGTTGGTACTAATCACATTTAAATAATATTTTAAAACATCTTGCTGTTTGGCATCATGTAGATCCTTTCCCCTTTCTTAGTATCCCCCACTCCTCCAAGAAAGAAACATACCAGATTTCACACAGTTACCTGTGGTAACCTATCTGGAGCAGACTGAACTGAGGTACTAACATTGGCCAGCATAACCCACATGAGGAATCAACACCTAAACTAGAGAGAAAAAGACTCTCAAAGCTTCATCTCCACACCAGTTCCACCACCCTATCTAATCCTCTACAAGAAATATTCCCCAGATTGTTTGATATGCAATCCATTTTGTACTCAATGATATGCCAATGTTTGCAAAGGGGAGAGAGCATGGAATTTAAGCATTTGCTTCAAGTTCCATTTTTCAGAAAATAACTCATAGGAAAAATAAAGACTGATAAACCAATCAAATCAATTAACCAGAACTATTAACATTTTCTACTTTGCCTGAAATTACTGAACTTGAATTCTCAAGACTTCTCAGTCTCCAGAACTGTGAGAAATAAATTTCTGTTGTTTTTAAGCTGTTCCCTTCTACCCAGGGATTGAATCCAGGTCTCCCGCATTGTAAATAGATTCCTTATCAGCTGAGCCAACAGGGAAGCCCAAGAACACTGGAGTGGGTAGCCTATCCCTTCTCCAGCAGATCTTCCCAACCCAGGAGTCAAACTGGGGTTTCCTGCGTTGCAGGCAGATTCTTTACCAGCTGAGCTACCAGGGAAACCCTTAAGCCGCCCAGAGTATGGTATTGTGTTATAGCAACCTGAGCAGACTGAGACAAGTGTTATTAGTAGCTTGTGCCATCCGGGTGAAAATCCACTAATACATAAGCAAATAAATACACACACACATACCCCTTTTAACACACAAAATCATATCAGACATAATGTTCTGCCAATTGCTTTTATGACTTAACAATACACCTTAGAGCTTGTTCTAGATCAGAATACAAAAATTTTCATTTTTAAAGGCTACTTTGTATTCACTTGCCCCATTCTTCGACCAACTGATGAACATTTAGGTGGTTCCTAATATTTTCATATTGCAAACAATGCAACATGAATAATCCTCCAATTATATTGTTAGTGATATAACATCTTTCTCAATGAACTATTTTTTAAAACTTTGCTCCCATACTAAGCAATATCTATGAAATCATAGGTTTGATGGGCTTGTTGTTCAGTCACTCAGTCATGTCCGACTCTTTGCAACCCCATGGATTGCAGCATGCCAGGCTTCCCTATCTTTCACCATCTCCCAGAGCTTGCTCAAACTCATGTTTGTCAGATGCCATCCAACCGTCTTGTCCTCTGTCATCCCCTTCTCCTCCTGCCTTCAATCTTTCCCAGCATTTGGGTCTTTTCTAGTGAGTCAGTTCTTCACATCAGGTGGCCAAAATACTGGAATTTCAGCTTCAGTATCAGTCTTTCCAAAGAATATTCAGGACTGATTTCCTTTATGATTGACCGGTTTGACCTTGCAGTCCAAGGGACTCTCAAGAGACTTCTCCAACATCACAGTTCGAATGCATCAATTCTTTGGTGCTCAGTCTTCTTTATGGTCCAACTCTTACATCCATACACGACAATTGGAAAAACCATAGCTTTGACTATACGCACTTTTGTTGGCAAAGCAATGTCTCTACTTTTTAATATGCTGTCTAGGTTTGTCTTAGCTTTTCTTCCAAGGAGCAAGAGCCTTTTATTTTCATGACTGCAGTCACCATCTGCAGTAATTTTGGAGTCCAAGAAAATAAAGTCTGTCACTGTTTCCATTGTTTCCCCATCTATTTGCCATGAAGTGATGGGACCAGATGCCATGATCTTAGTTTTTTGAATGTTGAATTTTAAGCCAGCTTTTTTACTCTCCTCCTTCACCTTCATCAAGAGGCTCTTTAGTTCCTCTTTACTTTCTGCCATAAGGGTGGTGTCATCTGCCTGTCTGATGTTATTGATATTTCTCCCAAAAATCCTGACTCCAGCTTGAGCTTCCTGCAGCCCGGCATTTCACATGATGTACTCTGCATATAAGTTAACTAAGCAGGGTGACAGTATACAGCCTTGATGTACTCCTTCCCCAATTTTGAACCAGTCCATTGTTCCATGTCCGGTTCTAACTGTTGCTTCTTGACCTACATATAGGTTTCTCAGAAGGCAGGTGATGGGCCAAACATATTTTTCAAATTCACATTAATATAAATAGATAAGAAATCCATAATCATTTAAATGAAAGTGCTTGCCTATGTGTTACATATAATTTGCTTGTACTGTGCATTCACTATTTAGGGAAACACTGATCCCCCAGACATTACAAATTTCTTGGCCATGATCCAATCTTTGCCTCCTCCAAGCTCATTTCTCAGATATGCTATGCTCCAGCCTTCTGGACTCATGTGTTCTTTTAGGCTTGTGCCTAGCTTGATCATGTCCAGTGACTGCACATGTTGCCCCAGCCAAGAAGAGCATCTGTACCCTGTTTCCTGGAGAACTCCCATTCCTCGTTCATGTCAGTCCAAGTCCTCCCACTCCAGGATGGCTTCTTCATCCCAAACCTGCATCCACACATTTGGACAATGCTTCCACTAGCACTCAGTGTGCAGAACTATAATAACTAAGTGATTAAGAAAAGTAGGGACTGAACTGGGCAGCTCTAGGTTCAAATCCCAGATCTACCACTTATTATCTGTTGTGAAATGAAAGTGAAAAAGTGTGAAAGGGTTAGTCACTCAGTCATATCCTACTCTACCCCATGAACTATAGCCCACCAGGCTCCTTTGTCCATGGAATTCCCCAGGCAAGAATACTGGAGTGGGTAACCATTCCCTTCTCCAGGGGATCCTCCTGACTCAGGGAACAAAGCCAGGCCTCCTGCATTGAAGACAAACTCTTTACCATCTGAGCCACCAAGGAATGTGTGTGCATGCGTGCTAAGTCGCTTCAGTTGTGTCCCACTCTTTGCAACCCTGTGGACTGTAGCCCACCAGGCTCCTCTGTCCATAGAATTCTCCAGGCAAGAATATTGGAGTGGGTTGCCATGCCCTCCTCCAGGGGATCTTCCCAACCCAGGGGTCAAAGCAGCGTCTGTCATGTCCACCTGCATCGGCAGGCAGGTTCTTTACCACTAGGGCCACCTGGGAAGCCGCACCAGGGAATGGGAGGCCTCAGTTCTCCCATATGTAAGATGGTGATAATCATAACATCTACCTCCTTGTTACAGTGGGGATTAAAAGATGTGTTTAGCAGATATGGTGTTCCCTATACATAGCTATTGCCTTTACAGCTGTTTCCCCTACTACTTTACTAGCTCTTTTGAGCTTCTGAACTTCTTATTTGCAAATCTGTCAGGTTTATCTTCAAAACAGATCTCATTTCTCAGCACACTGTAGCTCATCCACAGCACCTGCCAAACCACCATCCTCTCCCACCTAGATATTAGCCTCCTACCAGACTGTGTACTGTGCCCACTCCCTCAGACTGTGCTTTACAGCAGCCAGAGGGATCCTTCAACGTAGAAGTCAGATTGGGCCTTATCCTGCTCTGAACCCTCTAGTGGTTTCCTATCATTACTAATGTAAAATCCTGGCCCTGCCTTCTCCTCCCTTGCACCCCCTTCTCCAGCCACACCGGCCTCCTTGTTCCTCTGTCTCATGTAGCAAGAGCTTTGCACTGCTGGTCGGTCCTATGGTCTGCTCTCTCCACGGGAAACTGCACTGCACAGCTGGATCTGTCATTTCATTCAGGTTGCTGAGCAGTTGCTGTTTCCAGATCTTCTCAGACCCTACCCAAAAGGACCGTCACCACCCCTCTCCAGTCCTCTGTTCAAAGCATCACAGCTTCCTAATATGACTTTTAAATTTGTCAGTCTGTCCCACTGAATGCATGTTCTGCAAGGCCAGGGGATTGACTTTATTCATTGCTGTCCCCCCACTCCCCCACACCAGTGCCTGGCACATAATAGACACTCAATAAATATCTGCAGAATGAGTGGATGAATGAATGACTTCAGTACCTAGTACTGGGCCAGGCATACTTTGTGAGCAAATGTTTAGAGAGGAACAGAGAGAGAGAGAGAGAGAAGAAAGCAAGGAATAAAGGAAGGAGAGAAAGAAGTCCAGAGGATTCTTTTTATTTGCCCTGTCTCTTTAGTGAGGTATAATTTGCATCCCATAAAAATTATCCATTGCAAGTGTACAGTTCAGTAAGTCTTAGTAAATTTCCACAGTTAGGAAACCATCCCCACAATCCTGTTTTAGAGTTCTTTTATCACTCTCCTTGCTCATTTGCTGCCAGTCCCTACTCAGAACTCCAGTCCCAAGCGACCACTGATCAGCTTCCTTGCGCTCTAATTTTTCCTTTTCTAGAAATTTCATATAAATGGAATCATACATTATGTAGTCTTTTCTGTCTGGCTTTCCCCACAAAGTTCCATAACTATTTTTAGGTTCAGCCATGTCAGGCATGCATCGGTAGTTTGTTCCTTTTAATGCTGGAGTAGCATTCTAGCCCATGGATGTGCCACATTTTATGGTGGCACTAGTGGTAAAGAACCCACCTGCCAAGCAAGAGACGTGGGTTCAACCCCTGGGTCGGGAAGATCCCCTGGAGTAGGAAACAGCAAACGCCTCCAGTGTTCTTGATTAGAAAATTCCATGAAGAGAGGAGCCTGGTGGGCTACAGTCCATGGTGCTGCAAAGAGTCAGATGTGACTGAGCACACGCACGCACACACACGCCAGTTGATGGATGTTTGTAGGGTTCCCATTTTTAGGCTGTTATGAAGAATGTGGTCATGATTTTCATGAACAGGTTTTGGAATGGATATATATTTCCAAATGTCTGAGATGAATGACATCTAGGAGTAAAATTGCTGGGCCACACAGAAAGCATTTTGTGCTTTAGAGTCCAGAAGATTTTGATGCCCTAAAACATGGCTTACTTTTGGAGTCTCTACCTAGGCTTGTAAGAAAATGACCCAAACATGGTAGAGAAAAATGCCAGTCAAACTCAGTTTGAGCTGCCAGCTCAGCTCCAAGCCCTCAATTGCTGCTCTAAGTGCATGGCCAATTCATTACGCCTGTGTTTGAGGCCCATCTGTAGCTGCATTTGATGTATTGTCTGTTGGGAGGTGGTGAAATTTGCCAGCCTCGAGACTAACAACTGAGCCTTATTTTTCACCCAGTGATTCTAAAGAAGTGTCTTCTTGGCAGAGGTTCGAGAGAAACAGTTGATGAAATTGATTGTGGCACAATGATGTGGGAAGAAGTCACACATTTTTTATCACTGAAAGGCACAAATAAGAGGTGAAGTGAACACAGGTGATCACAACCATACGGAAGCTTCTCTGGCCCCTATTAGATTTTGGCCCCTTCCAAGTGTCACCATTTCCAACTGTAGATGTCCCCAGCACCGAGATCTCAAGTCCTGCCAGATGCATCATGCCAGATCCTTGCTTTGGGTTTTAAACTATATCTACTATGATAATGAGGCTGCAGGTAGCCTTTACACAGAACTTTGAGGCTCTCATCTCCTGCCTTACCACTGATCCTGCACTTTGCTCTGCTGTACTTCAGTTTCAAAGACTTTACCCAGGGAGGGAGTTGACCTCCAGGTAGAAACCTCAGGGGCTTCTTGTCCCGTTGAGAAAAACGAACCTTGAGAAAAATGGAAAGCTCACTCACCTCTCGTTAGTGATCTTTTGTAGCATAAAATCAGAGTTGGTCCTAGGATAGAATTTTAGCTTCTAAGTCAACTTCTGATGTTCATGATTGAACAATGCGTATTCAAAAGAAGAAGAAAATAGCAGACTAAAAGCAGAAGTTCTCAGAGCCTTGGGTAAATAAATATCCTTTCTGATGGGTTTCAGTCTCCCTGAAGAGAAGACACTGACAAAATGATGAGTCAAGGAAGCAGATTTCACATGAATTTTTGTTGCTTGATGTAACAGGGGTTCTGCCTGAGAAAATGGGGATACAAGCTATTTTGCAGGTCAGACAAATTGGGAGGTCAGCATCCCCAAGATAATCCATGTGCACGTGTTGATTGATGAGGAATAAAAATGTGGGGTTCTCACTGCCTGCAAGGATGGTGTACAAGCCCCGAGGAGAGAGCTGCTGAGGGAGTACCTTTGAGCCTCAAGCTCAGACAGCTTTGGAAACCAGGGGACCAGGTGGGGGCAGGTGCAGTGGCAGGGTGGCATTCGACTCACGTCAATACAGCATGGCTTCCACTCAGGAAAGACTGGACATTTGGTCTTCCCCAGCGGGGCAGACTTCAGGCTCTGGACTGACCACTTGGGTTCAAACTCTGGCTCTGCTTCTTTCTAACTAACTTTGGGCAAGTTGCTTCTCCTGTTTGAGTCTTGTTTTTCTCATCTGTAAAATGGGTATATTAATTAATAATGACAGCCTCCTAAGTCTGATGTGAGGAATATGTAAGTTCCCACATGGAGAGTGCTTATCTCCATGTGTACAGAGAGTGTTTGCTAAGTGCTGGATAGTTTTTTGATGTTGCTGTTGTTAAGGAATTCCAGCTTTGAGAAGCACTGGGCGACAGCTCCCTAATGTATACATCAATGCTGTCAAGGTGGTTCCAGCAGGAGCTGGTGAGCGGTAGCCACTGAAGAGGGGCCTGGGGAAAACACAGCTTGAACAAATTATTTTAGAGCTAGTGTGAAACCCCTTTGAGACTCGCAGCAAAATCTGGGTGAGACCTCACCTGGAAGAGGAGAACCCAAAGGCCTACACAGATGGGGTGTCAAACAGTGAAATAATGGTGACCCACTGTCAGTAATGACTATTAAACTCTCAGCTTCAGGGTCATGGGGCTATCCAGGTTACCCCCCAAAAAACTGGTAGAGACATAGAGGAAATAACTGCTGAATAGTTAACAACTGAGAGCATAGCCATCCACACTCCCTGGGCTCAAATTCCAGATCTGTCACTTCCTATCTATGTGTTCTGAGCAAGTTAAATTTCTTTGTGCTTCAGTTTCCTCAACTGCAAAGTGGGAATAAAACTAATAGTCCATATTTCATAAGTTATTTGTTAGGCTTTAAAGCAATCATTAAAATAAAACACTTGACATGATATAGTGCCCAGTAAACATTAGTGAGTCAAGCTAGCAGATTAAAAGGACGAAATTCCCATGTGCAAATGCCCAGAGGCGCAGGAGGCAAGGTCTGAGACTGCTCTAGGCTCACAAGACTTCTCGTCACAAGTAAAGTCATGACGAACAAGAGAGGAATTCCTGGGGGGTCAGTCAATGATCCTGTTTGTGTGTGTGTGTGTGACCATCTGAACTGTAAGCCTTTGACAGCAGGAATCTTGTTTTCTCTTCTTTGTTCCCAGACCATCTACCACTACACCCGGCAGGCAGTAAGTGCTAAGTTGGCATTTTCAAGATGTAAAAAGCACTGGAAAAAGCTCCAGACCAGGATTCTGGTCCACCTTGGCCTTTACTGATTTTCTTTGGGCCTATGGCCAAGTCATACCATTGAAGTCCAGGTTTTGCTGGACCAACAGAGATCATGGAAAGGATTTTATTTTCTATATTTTTTTTATCATCCAAAAACTGTCTGTTATTCATTTTATCAACACTTACTGCCAAATAAAATTTGCTTCCCCGGGGGCACAGTGGTAAAGAACCCACCCGCCAGTGCAGGAGATGCAAGAGACTCAGGTGTGGTCCTGGAGTCAGGAAGATCCCCTGGAGTAGGACATAGCAACCCATTCCAGTATTCTTGCCTGGGAAATCCCAAGGACAGAGGAGCCTGGTGGGCTACAGTTGATGGGGTTACAAAGGAGTCCGATATGACTGAGCACACAGCACGAGCACAAAGCATTAAGTGTTAACTCCCAGGAAGTTCGGTGAGGCTCCTCTTTGCTCCTGGAAGGGATTTTAGAGATGAGGAAATGAAGGCCTAGAGGACAGAAGGAACACAGTTAATGTAGACTCTGAGATAGCAATAGAGTCAGGCCTGGAAGCCACTCGCTCTGCTAAGTCCAGTGTCCATTCCCCACTTGATTGCTCGCAGGGCAGATCAATGGCAGATTTTGCTGTGTAGTTGAACTTCATAGCCTCTATCAAGCTTGTGTATTTATTTTCAGTGAGCTGATCAATTCACCCTGAAACTATTCTTTCAAACAAAGTTAGGGATTAATAATACACAGTTAAACCAGTGGTATGAAGAAATGGTATGAATCCTATGTTACAAATGAGGACAGTTAGCCTCAAGAAAGCTGAACTTACTTGTCTAGGTTCTCACACCTGGTACGGAAGTTGCAGAGTGCACATTCAACTCAGATCTCTCTGAAGCCAAAGCCCAGGCACTTACCTACTGAGAGCAAATTCCAGGTATAGTTAAGGAACTTTGCCTGGGTTCAAGGGTTCTACTAGAAGTCTGGGGTTCTGCCTGCCCCACTAAGAAAGGCCTTTAGGATAGAAGGGTATAGTATGAGGTGATGGCTCAGCTATTCAGGAGGTTCAATGCCCTCTTGGTGTACTTGGCTATTTCAGTAAACCAGTTAAAATCTCAATCCCTCCCTAATTCTCTCCCTTTCTCCTCCCCTGAGGGGCACTGAGCCTGAAGAAAAGTCTTCACTCTCACCATGCCTATTTCCCCGACTGAAAACAGAGGTCAAGTAGAAATGTAGCTTCATAATTTGCAACTGATGGGAGAGAGCAGGGAATGCTCTGAGTGATGGTATTATATACAGCACGAAGGATGTGGGTCACCTTCAAATTAAACAGCCTCCAGAGACTCCACAAGTTTCTCCCTCCTAGCCCTAATCCTCTTCAAGAGAATCAATGTTTTCATCTTACTTTAACTGAAATTAATATTTAAATCCCCATTATCACATAAAATGTCTTGTGCATTTCCATAGATTTACCAAATGTCTTTTGCATTTATTTTTTTTTTCATAAAGATCTATCTTAATCCAATACTGCTCCATCTCCATTAAGGCATCTCCTTTAAAGGCTAGCCCCATAAGAATGCTCCTTAAGTGGCTGCAATTTCACCCCCATGTCAGCTGGAGAATTCTAAAGATAAATGATAGCTACAATCTCGTGAGCACCTACTGTGTGCCATGCCTCTTACACAATGATAGATTATATAATTTAAATTATAATTTTGGTTACTGAAACTGAAATTCCCCAAATTGCAATGGTTAAATGATATTAAATTTTATTTCTCTCTCATTTAATAGTCAAGGAGTAAGCTGCCCAGGGTTGGTATGGGGTCTCCAGGATACCAGAAATCCCAGGTTCCTTTAATCTTGTTGCTCTGCCATCTTTACATATTGCCCTCATTAACCTTGTCCACGATGGTGCATTGCTACATTCCAGCCAGCTGGGAAGAGAGATGGAGAAAAAGAACGCCCCTTTCCTTTAAGGATGTGAACTTATGAATAGCATAGTTGTACATTTCCCATTAGCCAGCTGCAAGGGTGGCTGAAAATTGTAATCTTTAATCTCCTTGGGTGGCACAGACCCAAGGAGAAATCAGAGGTTCTAATTCCATCGATATAGGTCTCTTGCACTGCAGGCATATTCTTTACCATCTGAGCCACCAGGGAAGCCCAATTCCATACACAAAGATAATGATATGTTAATATATACTATATCAGATGTTTCTAAAGGAGATCAGGCCACAAGATTTTTGAACCTATGATAAGAAAAGGCTGAAAAGAAAATTCTCTGAGAGAAGTACAGCTTTACCTGGACTGGAATCTCCATGCCTCATTTCCAGCTTTACTTAATATAAAATAACCTCAAAGATGGGATGTGGGATTGTTCTGTCTATGAGCAGGGACAGGTTACAGCCCTGTGGGTGGGGCTGGGGGTTTCCCTGAAAAGAGAGGTTCCTGCAGTTAGACCTCCTGGAGGGTGGTCAGTCCTGGAGCAGGAAATAAGAATTCTGAAAACAGATCTTAAATGAGAAGGATGGAAAGTGGTCTCCTCTGTGAACTGGGGGTCAGCTGGGCCTGGACTCAGTGCAGAGATGCCTGGAGTATTTCTGGTGAGGGAAGCGGGGGACTCTGGCCCAGCATGGTGAAGCAGGCTGAGAGAGACATAGAGAGCCAGGCATTCAAGAAAAGCTGAGGACACATCTGGACCAGTTCAGTCATGTGTGTGTGTGCATGTGTGTGAGTGTGTGTTCAGTTGCTCAGTCGTGTCCAACTCTTTGTGACCCCATGGACTAGACCTCTAGGTTCCTCTGTCCATGGAATGTTCCAGGCAAGAATACTGGAGTGGGTTGCCATTTTCTACTCTAGGGCATCTTCCCGACCCAGGGGTCGAAATTGCATCCCTTGCATCTCCTGCATTGGCAGGTAGATTCTCTACCACTGTACCACCTGGGAAGCCCCTGTTCAGTCATAATTATTCTCTATATTATTTCCTTCTCAACTAGCCCCAGGTTGCCAATAAATGCTTGTTATTAGCTAATATTGATCTCTGCTCTAATGGGGGAATGAAGGCAAAGTGCCTACACCACACTTAGGGGGAAGTAGGCGTGTCACTCTAGCCTTCCTTCAGACCTTCAAATATGCCACATCCCTTCCTGCCTTCCCTGGTGGCTCAGAGGTTAAAGCATCTGCCTCCAATGCAGGAGACCCCAGGTTCGATCCCTGGATTGGGAAGATCCCCTGGAGAAGGAAATGGTAACCCACTCCAGTATTCTTGCCTGGAGAATCCCATGGACGGAGAAGCCTGGTAGGCTACTGTCCATGGTGTCGCAAAGAGTCGGACATGACTGAACAACTTCACTTTCACTTTCCTGCCTCAGGGCCTTTGCACACCTCTCTGCCTGGAAGGCTGGCCTCCACCCACTTTGTCTGTACATTCCTACTGACTCTGACCTATCACTGAAAATGTCACTTCTTCAAGAAAACCCTCCTAATTTTCACCCTCAGACCAGGTAGATGCTTCCTATGTTCTCTCATAATCCCCTAATTATCATATTCATGATTTGCAGTTACATACTTATTCATGGGATTGTTTGATCAGTATCTTTCTCTCCTGTGCTGTGCTGTGCTTAGTTGCTTAGTCATGTCCTACTCTTTACAACCCCATGGACTGCAGCCTGCCAGGCTCCTCTGTCCATGGGGATTTGCTGAAGAGGGTTGCCGTGCCCTCCTCCAAGGAATCTTTCCAACCCAGGGATCCCACATTATAGGCAGATTCTTTACCATCTGAGCCACCATGGAAGCCCTCTCTCTCTCCTACTAGACTGTAAGTACAAGGAGAGGAAACATATTCAATTTTTCTCACTCTTCAATTTCCAGCATCTAAGACAGTTCCTGGCACGTAGTAGGTACTCAATAGAAATGTGTGGAATGAATGCTGAGAATGGTGTCCCATCACAGAGGCCAGAGTACTTGGGCTCATCAGCAGAGCACATCAGCAGAGCAGTCTTGAGGACCAGAGTATTGGCCCTCAAGGGACTTTGCCACAGTGGCATGAAGGGAAGACAGGGACAGAAACACTGGCAATTCAGAAGGTCCCCTAAGAGCTTCTCAGAAATACTTCAGGAGACACACCGGGGCATAAGGGGCCTAACCTGGAAGGCTCTTATGTCCTCATCATCTAGATTCTACACATGGAAATGATCTCATCTAATTCTCTAAGCATCCTGAGGGACAGGTGTTTTTATCTCCAATTAATAGATGTGAAAACTGAGATCCAGAAATGTTTGAAAACCACTCAATGACATACAGTCGGTAAATGAAGTCTGGGTTCAGACTCCTGTCATCTCCAAAGATCACCCTCATGCTACCCATCCGGTTTGTTCCCCAGAGAAACAAAAGGAAATGGGAAAAAACTACAAAGTCAACTCACTGAAACAACTCAAGTGTCAACTGTTTGCAGCTCATGGCTGGTCCAGGAGGCCTTTCCTTCTGCATGAATGTTTCTGCGGTTGAATACCCCTAGCCTACTCCCAGACCTCTGCTACTTAAGCTTGACACTTACTACTTTTCGTGACATTTGGTTCCAGTTATGCCCTTTGGCTTCTGCCAGCAGACTCTCAGGTTTCCATATCTTTGAAGGCTGCTACTGTCACTTCCCTATGAAACTACCTTTCTCCCAGCCTAGCTGGATTTCTCTTTTTTCTTTCATGCTTTGGGGTCCTGTGAACACATCTATGCTGCTTTAAGGCTAGCAACCCAAACAGATGCCTAAGTAGACCTGGTCTTTCCAAAGTACAGTTTTGCAAAGCTTCTGAAATCTGCATCTGTTCCATCAAGCATTTCTGCTTCAGGGGGTTTATCTCAAGAACTTAATCAGACAGATGTGTAAAGATGTCAAATCAGGGATTTTTTACTGGCAGAAATATTTGCAACAGTAAAAATATGGAAACAACCAAATATCCAATAATAGGGGATCAGTAAAATAAATGGAGAGACATCTATACAATGATATACATTAAAATGTGCATATATGTCATTAGAATGACATATACAGACTTTTGCTGATGTTGAAAAATATTCACAATGAGAAAAAGTAGGTTCAGAAGCAAATTGTATAATATGATTTCATTTCTGTTACAATCAGGTTCATTTGTTGATTCAATAAAATGTATTGAGTGGTTGCTCTTTATCAGATGCTATAAGAGTTGGGGATATAGCAGTGAACAAAATTAAGATTGTCCATCAGGAAATCACCAATCCATTGACCAGTCTCTGCTGGTGACCACTGAGGTCAAACTCTGAGCCTCCATTTTCTCATCTATCAAGAAAGAATAATAAGAGTTATCTACAGAGATGTGAGGAGGTTAAACACGAATGAAAACAAGGGTTCAATAAATGTAAGAGAGTGTATTTATCACACCAAAATCTACTACTCCCTACTACTCCCATTTACCAGGGATTATTGTGATCTTGGGGCTTCCTTGGTGGCTCAGACAGTGAAGAATCTGCCTAGCAATGCAGGAGATTGGGGTTCAATCCTTGAGTTGGGAAGATCCCTTGGAGAAGGAAATGGCAATCCACTTTAGTATTCTTGCCTGGAGAATTCCAAGGACAGAGAAGCCTGGAGGGCTGCAGTCCAAGAGTCAACACAACTGAGCAATTAACACTTAAAAACTTATTGTGATCTTATGTAAAAACCCTGAGGCTGCGTCTCAAGTTTTAGTCTCAACAAAACTATCAAATACCTCATATGAAAGAAAGAAAAAGTGAAGGTGTAGTCACTCAACCTATGTCGACTAGGATAAATCACTACATTCAGTCACCTCAATCAGTTGGTTAGTTAGTCATTCAACAACACTTACTGAGCATCTACGATGTCTCCTTCCATAGCCTCAAAGTTTCTACACCCTTTAGGCCCTACCGTCACTCTGTTCTGTTCTCCTACCACCAGCTTCCCAACTCTGGCCTTCTCGAAGTTTCTCAAACACAGTAAGTTTGTTCCCGTTTCAAGACCTGGTGTTTCCTCTTCTTTCTGTATGTCATAACTGGCACTTTCTATTCTCCCAGTCTCAGTTTGAATATCTCCTCTCAGAAAAGTCCTCAGCATCCTAGGGCATCCTAGACCCCTGCTCACAACTCAACTCTGGTGTCTTCATAACATTACTACGATCTTAAGATCAAATTTATTTTCTTGTTTATTATCTGTCTTCCTCAATATAATGTAAGCTCCAGGAGAGCAGACACCTACTTTGTCTAGTTCATTGTTGTACTCTAGCTCTTAAAACTGTACCTGTAATATAATGGATGTTTAATGAATCAGGTCAGAGGAAAGAATGAAAGGATGGGCCTGGCCCTTTACTAAGGCAGAGGACACACCCATGAACAGGACACACATAATTTGTTGTAGTCATCACCTTGTGATGTCTAGTTTCTCTGTCCTCCAAAAGGGAACTATTCTTGCCCCTGTCTTACCTGAGAATTCTTTATAGTTTCGAAACTAACATTCATTTAAATATGCACAGCCCCCATCATATTCTTTCTTCAAGATTGTCCTGCCAAAGTGCTGAGTAATTATCTTTTAGGAGTTACAATGGCTCCAAATTTTGATTAAGCGTTTTCCTGGCTTTTAAGATGCCAGGCCAGACTATTAGGCTGTGTTCTGCTACGGCATTACTCAACGCAGTGATTGACTGAGACAGACTTTGTCCTCCACTTACTTTGCAGTTATTTCCTTAGTATTTTGATCCAGGCAAGAAGTATGACATTATTGATTTGCTCTGCTCCATGCACCAACTGCCTCATCTGCAAGAACAGGAATCTTTATGGCTTCAATAATTTCCCGGAGTGCAGAGAACTCTTTTATATTTTTGCTTGGCGCTTTGCAATTCTGTAAATTTTTTATGGACTCTGAGGTTAAGTTTTGTCCTTTGCTCTCAGGCTCATCGGCATGTCTGCTTGTGCTCTATGAAAGAAACTGACCCCTTTGGTACCCAGTTTTGTTGCAGGCCATTCTTATCATCAGACAGGGAGGGAGATAAGAAAGAGGAATAGATTAGAATTCTAGAATAGAATAGAATTCTAGAAGAATAGAACTCTATATTCTTTTTACTGGAAAAAAAAAAAAAAGCAGCTCAGTAAAGTTTAGTGATTTACCTAAAAGAACCCCTATTAGTAGTGAATAATAAGTGAGAAACATTCTTCTGCTTCTGGGGCCATCATTGGTGGTCTTCACCAATATTTTGCTCTTTCTGAGCACAAAATAGGGTTCCCTTTCTTTGACCCGACCAAGGCCATGAGATTTGCAGGGGCCAATATAATGTGAGTGGAAGTGAGCTGTGTCGCTTCAGGTGGAAGCCATCCAGAGTGTCAAGATGGTAGTGTCTCCATCTACCTGCATCTCTGAATGAGCCAAAGCTCATCAAGCAAACGAAAGGTCCAGTTTACTAGGAAAATATTCAGATCCCTTCCCAACTTGACCCTAAGCTTCCTTTCCAATCTCAACTCTCCACCACTCCCCTAGCCCTGGTGAGATACTCCTTCCATGTCATTAACCTCTTTCCCTGCACAGATTTATTAATTCTTCGTTTGCACAGTCATTCATTCAAAAAATGCCTACTGGGTTTCTGGTATGTTCAAAACATGCTGTGGCTTCCGTGTATCAAACTGTTGCCTATATTTCTTTATTCATGTTTCAAAGTTCAGATCAAAATCCTTTCCATTAAGAAGGCTTGTCTAACACCACTTTTTCCCAAAGCACATTTAGCCTCTTCTTTCTTCTGGGTGTTGATAACATTTTGTAGGTTTTTCTTTTACCTATTGTGCTTATGGTACTACAAATACTGTTTCATATATTTGTCTCTTTCACTAGACTGTGAACTCTTTGAAGGTAGGGATCATGCTGGAGTCATCCTGAGCTCTAATACCTGACTCATAGTCTATGCTCAATAAATACTAATGGATGGAGGGATGGACAGTGTCAATATTCTGTTTCTGCTTTCAACATCCCAGCAGCATCTTAGCTCTCCAAGGCGTAAAATGGCACCCAGAGTCCCAGAAATATGGTTGAGCTGGAAATCTGGGTGTGTCTGATTTATAAACATACCAGGTAAGTGAGGATGAGGAGCTATTTAATAACTTTGCACCTGTCTGAACAAGAAGCAGCAGAGAGAGACTCCAATGATGAGCTAATACATCTGCTTGATAGAAGGCACTTTGAGATTGGCTTGCTTAGGGGAGCAAATGCCACTTAATGAGCAGGAATCACTCTCTCAGAGGCCCTGGAAAATAATTATGCCAGTGGGGATGTTCTCCTTCTCTGCTTATATTTCAAACATAACAAGTCACGAACCACCCTCCCAAGTCCAAGCTTGGATCCCAGTGGTAGTGTATAACGAGACTCAGGCTGTGCAGCAAGGCCTGTCATTTCTGCAAGAACATCAGCACTGTTGATCTGTGGAAGCAACCCTGAGTCAGCTGAGCCTTCAGACAGCCACGCCCTCACCCTACAGTTACCCTCTCCTCATGCTTGTGTCAACACAGAGCCTGGGCTTTCTGTATTAGTTTCCTCAACCACACATGACATAATCCATAGTTTCCGTTTTAAATATTTATAGAAAACTTGGAGAGAAAACATTCTCTTTTGAACAGGCCTTCTAATTTCATTTAACAGTGAATGTCAGAGCAATGAATGCTCTGCAAAGGAATTTCTCTCTTGATTGTCAATCTGTGGCAAGTAGAATGGAGAGCAGGAAGCTGCGCATTCTTTTACCTAGATTCATTCTCCATTCTCTTCACTACCAAAGATCTGAAGTCTCCTATTAAGGGGAAAACAGCTGAGAAATCACAGTTTCATAGACTTCTAGTATTTTTTGGATTGTAAAAATGTATATCCCTTTCAATAATTTCAGGATATAGATAAAATTGAGGGCTTCCCAGGGGGTGCTAGTTGTAATGAACCTGCCTGCCAATTCAGGACCCAGAAGAGACTCGGTTTCAATCCCCGGGTTGGGAAGATCCCATGGAGGAGGGCATAGCTGCCCAGTTCAGTATTCTTGCCTGGAGAATCCCATGGACAGAGGAGCCTGGAGGGCTACAGTGCATAGTGTCGCAAAGAGTCAGACACCACTAAAGTGACTTAGCATGCACACATGCATAGATAATATTATATAGAAGAAAATAAAGGCTGCCTTTAATCCAGCACACAGAAATAATGATTATTAACAATTTGATGCCTAATCTTTTAGATCTTCTTCCAGAAAAGGATTATATTATTTGTTACTAAAATAGGATTGTATTATGCAAACTATTTTGCAAATGTCTTTTTCCTAATTATAGTTACAGTATAGAGATCTTTTTTTGCATGGAAGTGTGTTTTTCTAATGCACATAACTTAAAAAAAAAAGTTTTTTTAATTGAAGGATAATTGCTTTACAGAATTTTGTTGTTTTCTGTCAAACCTCAACATGGAATCAGCCATAGGTATATATATATGCCCTCCCTTTTGAACCTCCCTCCCATCTTCCTCCCCATCTTACCCCTCTAGGTTGATACAGAGCCCCTGTTTGAGCTTCCTGAGACATACAGCAAATTCCCGTTGGCTATCTATTTTACATATGGTAATGTAAGTTTCCATGTTACTCTTTCCATACATCTCACCCTCTCCTCCCCTCTCCCCATGTCCATATGTCTATTCTCTATGTCTATTTCTTCATTCTAATGCACATAACTTTTAATAGCTGTATGTTATTCCACTGTATAACAGTACAAGAGATAACTAATCAATCCCCTGTCACTGGACACTTAGATTGTTCCCAACTGTTCATTATTATGTAAAAAATAACTTAAAGATGTAGTGAGTATCTACAGACAGATGAGTGCCTTTCTCTTACTATTTCTTTCATATAAATTTCTTGACGTGAACCTGTGTTTTCAGAGGATATGGGTCTCTTAAAGACTTTGACTCCCATTACAAAAAGAAAAAAAAACAGAAAATAAATGTTCAGTTTGCTTTCACAGTGCATGACCCTGCTATTTCCTAGCAAACGTCACATCAGCTCTGTGTATGAGCCATCTTTATTTTTTGACAATCTGATGGCAGAAAAAAATCGTGATACCATTACTGTTTCCTTTTTAATACATTAATACATTTCATTAATATTAAGTTTATTAAACACATTTTTGTGAATGTGTATATTAGGCATCTTGTTCATTTTTTCCCATTGGAGTAACTTGGTACACTGCCATTTTAAATGTTAAAGATTGATATGCTGTAAATACTCTTCTTAATGTGCCTTTTGTCCTTTAACTTTGTTCTCTTTGCTGTGCAGATTTTCAATTGTGTGTAATAAAGGCATTGATGTTTTTTCCTTTTGAAAATTTATTCGGGTCATACATAGTCGATTAACCTCTAAACAGCTGTAAATGTGCTAATTTTTGCTGTATAGCAGAGTGATTCAGCTACACATATATACACATCCTTTTACATATTCTTTTCCATTATGGTTTATGACAGGATACAGAGTATAGTTCCCTGTGCTATACAGCAGGATCCCGTTGTTTATCCTTCCTGTACATAATACTTCCAATCTGCTAATCCTAAACTGCCCATCTATCCCTCGCCCTCCCGTCCTCACTTGGCAACCACAGCCTGTTCTCTGTGTCTGTGAGTCTGTTTTGTAGATAAGTGTCTCATATTTTAGACTCCATATATAAGCGATATCATACGGCATTTATCTTTCTCTTTCTGACTTACTCCATTTAGTATAATAATCTCCAGGCCCATCCACATGGCTGCAAATGGCGCTGTTTCATTCTTTTCTATGGCTGAGTAGTATTCCATTGTATACAAGCACCACATCTTCTTTATCCATTCATCTGTTGATAGATATATCAATGTTTTTTCTTGATGGTTTCTGACTTTGATTTCAAAAGGCTTTCCTCTCTCTCAAGAGAATAGAACTTCCACCTATATTTTTCCATAAGAATTTTGTGTTTATTTGCTTATTTTTAAATAAATATTTAAACAATGTGAAGTTTATTTTGACATAAAGTATGAGGTAGGGGATCTAACTTTATTCTTTCCAATAAAGTTAATTCATTTTACAATTAACCCTTCCCTCTGTTCTGAAATACTTTTATGATATATAGACATTTTCTTAGAAGAAATCCATTCATTGCTCTTCTTTTTTCAGAAAATCCTTGAATATTTTTCAGCCATTTATTGTTCCAGATGAGTTTATTATTTTGTCAAGTGATAAAAATTCTGTTAATATTTAATTAATATCACATAATATTTATATCATTTTGGATAAACTGGCAAGTATTTGATACTGAAAACATAAGATCACATTTGTTTATCTCTTATACCCTTCAATAAAGATTTTCAATTTCATACAATACAGCATATGTTTCTTTTTTTTTTCATTTTAATTGGAGGCTAATTACTTTACAATATTGTGGTGGTTTTTGCCATACACTCACATGAATCCACCATGGGTGTACATGCGTTCCCCATCCTGAACCCCCTCCCACCTCCCTCCCCATCCCATCCCTCTGGGTCATCCCAGTGCATCAGCCCTGAGCTCCCTGTCTCATGCATCGAACCTGGACTGGCGATCTGTTTCACATATGATAATATACATGTTTCAATGCCATTCTCTCAAATCATCCCACCCTTGCCTTCTCCCACAGAGTCCAAAAGTCTATTCTTTACATCTGTGTCTCTTCTGCTGTCTCACATATAGGGTCATTGCTACCATCTTTCTAAATTCCATATATATGCTTAATATACTGTTACAATACAGCATATGTTTCTTACTAAAGTTTTATCTAGATACCCTGCATTTGTGCTCAGAATTTTATTATGATTTTATTTTATTATTAATTTTTATGATCTATAAGAAAGCTACTGGGAATTTTTGTGTATATTTTATATATATAATTGTTTATGAAGGTAATTATTTGGTGGTTAAAGCCATTTCATAAAGAAGGCTGAGCACTGAAGAATTGATGCTTTTGAACTGTATTGTTAGAGAAGACTCTTGAGAGTCCCTTGGACTGTAAGGAGATCAAACCAATCAATCCTAAAGGAAATCAACCCTGAATATTCATTGAAAGGACTGATGCTGAAGCTGAAACTCCAATACTTTGGCCACCTGATGTGAACAGCCAACTCATTAGAAAAGACCCTAGTGCTGGGAAAGATTGAAGGCAGGAGGAAAAGGGGACAACAGAGGGCGAGATGGTTGGATGGCATCACCAACCAAATGGACATGAGTTTGAGCAAGCTCTGAGAAATGATGAAAGACAGCAAGGCCTGGCGTGCTGCAGTCCATGGGATTGCAAAAAGTCGGACATGACTGAGTGACTGAACAACAACAAAAGCCATCTCATGGTACTTCATAATTGCAATTATATAACAAACGGACATAAATCATGCAAACTCATCTGGAAATCCCACTGATAGAATAACAGTTGCCTGGCTTAGAAAGTCCACCAAGAATAGGTGTATTAATCACATTTTTTTTCATTTTCTGTATTATTCTTATGCTTTGATATTTTGAGGACTTGTTGACTTGGAAAAGACTGTGCCTCTCAGAGCTAGTTAATTCCTAGAGACAGCAAACTACTGTCTTACAAGCATGCTTCTCATATGCAAACAACCCACCCTCCATGCACCTCCTTTACTGAGCTCTTATGCTCTTGCCCATATTCTCCTGTTCTAATCACCCTACAGCCAGGTACTAGACAAGTCAGGCCATGAATTCCTCCTGTTCCTCTGCCTCTTGACCAACCATAGTTCTTCCCCGGGGTGGACCTGCATGGAGTGGCAGACCCCTTGCTCTTGGGAACTATAAGTAACAAACTATCTTTTCGGTCTGTTCAACATGTTTCAGTCTCCTGATCTACTGGCATCATCAGACTTGAATAATAAGGAAAAAAATACATTTTAAAACAATAAAATATCAGGAAGTATGATACCAGAGCAAAATGCTAGATTTTAGAGTCACACAGTCCTAGGGCTGAAATAAACTCCCTGGCTTGCTAGCAGGGTGACCTTAGACAAATAACTCACTCCTCCAGTACTCAAATTCTCTTCATAAGAAGTCATTTGGAAATGGAATGACTCACTGAAGTTCACCCAGGCAGTTGGTGGCTGAACTGGGATTCAAACCCATATGAGTTGGAATGCAGACCCACACTCCTGCCACTTAATTGCATTGTATTCCTTCTTGCTGTGTTGTGTAAGGGTCTTTCAGGGTCCAGCCACAATTCTGAGTCCTTGACACCATCATCCAAGTCTAAGACTAGAGTCTAAGATACAGAAGAAAAGGAGAAAAGACAGAGGCTTCTTTCTACTAACTAAAGCCTACCATTTTCATTAATAGAGAATTCTGGAGTTTTGTTGATTGAATGGAGCTACTCTGAGGTCAAGACATGCTGTATATGCCCAACGAATCATGAGACACATCAGCAGCAACTTGAATAAGCAGGAAGGCAACAGTAGGAGAGGTAGCTTGGATTAAAATGGCCCTCTGATAAAGGAGCCACTCCAAGGACTCACAGCCTCACCTCAGCTCTTGTGAAATGTACGCTAAAGGTTCTGCTTCTTTACATGCATTTACTGCTTACTTTAGAGCTTTCTTTACTGCATTTACTACTGGCTTTAGAGCATACTTTCCATTGAAACTATGGTAAAGAATTCATAATCACAAATTCATATAAACCCCACAGCAGTCCTGTGAGAAAGAAACAGTCATCACCTCCATTTTATACACTGGGAAGCTGGGATTCAGAGAATAGAATCCAACTCAGGTCATATGTCTCAGAAGTGGCAGAGACAGGATTTGAATCTAAGCTTGCCTGGCTTTTAAAGCACTTTGCTCTACTGTCTTTCTTCTGATGTTCTCTGTGCCCATTCGCATTCTGGCATTGATATGTCCTAACTGGCTATTTGTTGATCTTATTGATCCAATAATGAGTCACTAGTGAACATTCATAACAGTGTAGGTGGTATGGTCAGTAGTTTTAGACTTTATGTTGCAATGTGTTTTATATTTTAACTGTTATTGTCAGTTGCTCTCCTGCTTGTCAGCATGGCTGCTGAGGTCTCATGGCATGTTCCATGAGGCCCTGGGTGTGTAAACCATGTCTTGACCTCAGAGCAATGCCACCGCAATACATAAGAGCTGACGTTGCTTTAAGGAGACATCTCATAAAGTCCAATGGGTTCTGTAGATGAAATAATCCCACACCCGTACAACCCCTATAACATAGGATGAGAGAGGATGCACATTTGATATTGGCCAACAAGGGAAAGACATAATTGTGCAGAAACATGTTGGCAAACAATCTAAAACCGAGTGTTCCTCTTTAGTATTTAGGGAGCTCACTGGTATTCTCCTGGGGCCTTTCACTAGAGGAGCAACTCTCACCAGCCAGCTCAGTGCTACCACTCATAACCACTGTTGGTGGGAGGTGCTGAGGTCAGAAGAGCTGTCAGAGTCCATATATTTCCAAATGCCAGCCCCACAGAGTGTCACTTCCCAGGCCTGAATTGGCTGCCTCTACACATCTACAGTACATGGTCCTCCGTGGGAGTCAGCAGAAGTGGTACTTGAGAGTGAGCAGGAACAAAAAAATCTCTCTTCTGAAATGTTATGCATTAATGTTGAGAGCAACATCTAGCCCGGAAGCCAGGGATTCAAAGCCTTTGATTGGTGTGTGACCTCAGGAACCCAGGGCTGCCTGGGCTGGGTGAGGCTTACTCATCATCGACATTGTCACCGAAATCACATCCAAAAGGACACTGTTCTCTTCTAAGAACACCAGGTCACAGAGCCTGCAGAGTGTATGGTAAAACAGATTAAGAGGGCAAGAAAAATTTCCTGTGCCAAGACATTGGCCTCATTTTACATGGATTAGTACCCATGACTGAAGTCATTTCCTCTGCTTTGGCTGAGGAACTTGAAGACCAGAGCCGGGACCAGGCAAGACATTGGGAGAAGAGGCAAATTACATCTCGTGACTTTCTCTGGTTGCTTGCTGATGAGCAAAAATCCATGTGTTCTGACAGTGCCCAAAAGAAAGGGATGTTTGGGGATGTCTGCAGGGCTCAGCAACAGGGAAGCCATCATGTGGTGCAGAGCCTTGTTGAAGTAACACAGCACAGGGCTTAAGGGTACAGACTGAGCCAGGTTACTCTGCCATCTACTTCCCATCTCATCTGTAAAGTGGGGTTGCTGCTGCTGCTGCTGCTAAGTTGCTTCAGTCTTGTCCATCTCTGTGCGACCCCATAGATGGCAGCCCACCAGGCTCCCCCGTCCCTGGGATTCTCTAGGCAAGAACACTGGAGTGGGTTGCCATTTCCTTCTCCAATGCACGAAAGTGAAAAGTGAAAGTGAAGCCGCTCAGTCCTGTCCGACTCTCAGCGACCCTGTGGACTGCAGCCTATCAGACTCCTCCATCCATGGGATTTCCCAGGCGAGAGTACTGGAGTGGGTTGCCATTGCCTTCTCCAGTAAAGTGGGGTGCAGTGAGTTGAATAGTAGTTCCCAACAATGTCAAGTCCTCATCCCTAGAACCTCTGACTGTTGCCTCATTTGGTGAAGCTTTCGTGCTGCTGCTGCTAAGTCGCTTCACTTGTGTCTGACTCTGTGCGACCCCATAGACGGCAGCCCACCAGGCTCCGCCATCCCTGGGATTCTCCAGGCAAGAACACTGGAGTGGGTTGCCATTTCCTTCTCCAATGCACGAAAGTGAAAAGTGAAAGTGAAGCCGCTCAGTCCTGTCCGACTCTCAGCGACCCTGTGGACTGCAGCCTACCAGGCTCCTCCATCCATGGGATTTTCCAAGCAAGAGTACTGGAGTGGGTTGTCATTGCCTTCTCCAGTAAAGTGGGGTGCAGTGAGTTGAATAGTACCTCCCAACAATGTCAAGTCCTCATCCCTAGAACCTCTGACCATTGCCTCATTTGGTGAAGCTTTCGTAGATGTGATTAAATTAAGGACCTTGAGATGAGGAGCTTACCCTGTATTGTCCTGGTGGACTCTAAGGGCCATCATAAGTGTACTTATAAGGGAGCTCTTATTTGACTCAGACACAAACAAGATGAGAAGGTGATGTGACCACAGAAGCAGAGGCTAGAATGTATGGCTATAAGCTAAGGGATACTGACAGCTGGAAGCCTCCAAGGCTGGAACAGAAAAGGAAAATATCCTCATCCAGAGTCTTAGCAGGAACACAGCCCTCCAAAACCTTGATTTCAGACTCTGGCTTCCAGAACTACAAGAGAATAAATTTCTGTTGTTTTAAGCCACCAAGCATGGGTGATTTGTTAAAGCAGCCTCAGGAAACTAATATATGGGGATTATATTTGCTACCCCTAAGGGCTATTGTAAGAATTACATGATTCAATATGTCTACAGAATTTGTAACAGTACCTGACACGTTAAAGTGCTATAACAACCTTTACCAGGTAAGTATCAACACTATTATTTTTAAATGGGGAAGAAACCAAGTCTCAGGGAGGCCCGTGCAATACTAAAGTCTGAGTGCTCTTGATTGAGTTCAAGTCTCAGAACCCTAAACTCCAGCAGGAGCTTGAGGAGGTTCCAAGAGCCAAAGGTCAGAATAAAATTACACAGTCATACTTAAAACCAGGCCCGGGGTCAGGCATCTAGCACAACTCCGACCTCCTACTCCTGTATCATTGTTCCTTCCATGGGAGCTGGGTCAAGAGCAGGGAACTTTCCTTCCTCTGAGCTCAACCACATCCTACCATCTGCTCTAGTCATGTCTGAGGCCTGTCCTAGCCAGGCCCATAACAATAATAACTGCAGTCATAATAACAATAATAGCAGCCAGGCCCATTACAATGATAAAAACTTTTATTTTTACTTAAAGTGTGCCAGACTTTGAACTAAGTACTTTAGACCTTTTAATACACCTAATCCTTAATCGCTGTACCCATTTTACAGATAAGGAACTTGAGGTTCTGATGAGTTAAATGGCATGCCCAAGACTGAATGGAATTCAAATCCAGGTTCATCCCTCCACCTGTCTTTCAGTACAGCAATCTTCCTCATCATGAGAACACCTTAGAATATGGCAGGCACCTTGCCAGGGTCTCCACTTATACTTTCTGAGTCCTCTTAGGATCCTTGTTTCACAGATGAGGACACTGATATGCTATCAACACAAGCTGCCCAAGGTTACCCAGGAAACTCCAAACTCTTGACTCTAGAGCCCCAGCTCAACCTCTGGCAGGCTCCTTCCTCCTCCATTATAGCACCGGCTCCTGTACAAACAACCAGCAGCTCAGAATTGCAGAGGAACACTAAATCCATTCTCAAATCAGCCTTCTTCCCTCAAGATGAGTGTAGGCCAGCTAAATGGGAAGCCATAAGGCTGGGTGTGCACATAGTATTTCTAACTTATGTTGACGCTTAGTCCTTGAAATTTGCAGAACCACGAAATGCTTTGCAGGAACCAGCAATGATAGGTCTTCATGGGGCTGGGAAGGCTTTCTCTGTGCTTCATCAGAGAGGCAGTTTGTGGTGGTTGTCTTCATAGAAGAAGGTCACTCACTGCACTCCTTTCCCAATCCTCATAAGCCCAACTCTGGTGGGGAGCCCCCAGCCCAGTGGGAGACCCCCACCCTGGACTTGAGCCTTGAGGTTTCTCTTTTCTGCAGCCCTGAAGTATTTCTACCTAGTGACTGAAGCTTCTTTTAATCTTTCTCACACTTGTCTTTCCCAGCTAAGACTAGAGCAGCTTAAGAGTGTATGGCTGGGTTTTTCACTTTTTTTTTTTTAATACCAGAAGAGGCTTATAGAACTAGCTGGAGAAGAGCTGATGAGAGTTTGCGGATTCACCTGCGGGGTCACTGAGCAGCTTATGGCATTTTGCACACATTGTCTCACTTCATCCTCATAGCAAACCTGTGAAGGAAGTATTATCTGTTTTCTAGCTCCAAGTCCTTTCAACGATCCTGAAGATGAGGATGATGATGCTAATAACAAAGCCACTTGACACTGACTTCTGACTCTACAGCAGACACTGTTGTAAAAGTTCTTCCTACTTGAACTCATTTAATCCTCACAACCACCTCACTGGATATTACAATGATGATGATTACTATGAGGTATTGCTAATCCCAAATTACTGATGAGGAAACCGAGGCCCAGGTGGGTTAAATAAGGTCATACAGCTGATAACTGGAAAAGGAATGAGTCATACTCAGGTGATTGACATCTGGGATTGACTAATCATTGCACACTGGCTGATTGCCTGTTTGTGTAAATAAAGTTGACTGGAACACAGCCACGCCCATTTGTTTTCTTACTGTCTATGGCTACTTTTCTGTTATAACAGCAGAGCTGAGTAGTTGAAGCAGAGATTATTGGCCTGCAAAACCTAAGTACTTACCATCTGCCCCTTTACAGAAAGCTTGCTGACCCCTGGTCTAACACTGGAAAAGGAGGCCTGTGGCATTCTCTAAGAAAGCCAAATGCCATCTCCATAAGCATGTTTTTTCCAAAACCCAGGTGGTTGGAGGCAAACTCTCAGGCCTCAGCATCAATTATATCTGCACTGAAATCCCCTAGCTGATATATTGTCTCACAGCACCTTGAGTTGATTTATAAATTTAAGGATGACTATTTATTTCCTGGGGTAGAAGTGGGGGTTTCTGTGTATGAAGGCCATTATATGAAATACCACAGAACAGGAGTATACAACAAATGCTCAGAACTCATCTCTGTCTCAGGTGAAGCGGGAGACTCCATCATCTCTCCTTCATCCTCAAAGAAGTTTCAGCTCCATCCTCCATCATCCATGGAGAAATAACACCTGTTATGCCACTGAAGTACAAAACATTTCCTATCTATTTCACATTTGCAGGTGATCATCAATACAGAGAGAATGCTTGGATCTCCAGCATAGCCAGCCACCTCCCTGGTGGGCAAGGAGGAGGGGGGGGGAAGAAGACTGAGGAGGGAAAGAGAGTAGGGGACAAGCTGAGGGAAGAGGGGGAGGAGGAGGAGGAAGAGTGAGGGAATGAAATGGAGCTAAGACTCAATCCCTCTTCTGAAAGCTGGGGGCCTCTTTGCTGTCTTTCAGTCACAAAGTTATGTCCGACTCTGCGACTCCATAAACTACAGTGTTTGAGGCTTCCCTGTCCTTCGCTATCTCCCAGTTTGTTCAAAATCAAACCCACTGAGTTGATTATGCCATCCAACCATCTCATTCTCTGCTGCCCCCTTCTTCTTTTGCTTTCAACCATTCCCAGCATCAGGGTTTTTTGAATGAGTCAACTCTTCACATCAGATGGCCAAAGTATTGGAGCTTCAGCTTCAGCATCAGTCCTTCTAATGAATATTCAGGGGTTTATTTCCTTTAGGATTGACTGGTTTGATCTCTTTTCAGTCCAAGGGACTCTCAAGAGTCTTCTCTAGCACCACAATTCAAAATAAATTCTTCAAACTTTTTTTTTTCTTCTAATTTTATTTTATTTTTAAACTTTACATAATTGTATTAGTTTTGCCAAATATCAAAATGAATCCGCCACAGGTATACATGTGTTCCCCATCCCGAACCCTCCTCCCTCCTCCCTCCCCATACCATCTCTCTGGGCCGTCCCAGTGCACCAGCCCCAAGCATCCAGCATCGTGCATCGAACCTGGACTGGCAACTCGTTTCCTACATGATATTTTACATGTTTCATTGCCATTCTCCCAAATCTTCCCACCCTCTCCCTCTCCCACAGAGTCCATAAGACTGTTCTATACATCAGTGTCTCTTTTGCTGTCTCGTACACCGGGTTATTGTTACCATCTTTCTAAATTCCATATATATGCCTTAGTATACTGTATTTATGTTTTTCCTTCTGGCTTACTTCACTCTGTATAATAGGCTCCAGTTTCATCCACCTCATTAGAACTGATTCAAATGTATTCTTTTTAATGGCTGAGTAATACTCTATTGTGTATATGTACCACAGCTTTCTTATCCATTCATCTGCTGATGGACATCTAGGTTGCTTCCATGTCCTGGCTATTATAAACAGTGCTGCGATGAACCTCGGGGTACACGTGTCTCTTTCCCTTCTGGTTTCCTCAGCGTGTATGCCCAGCAGTGGGGTTGCTGGATCATAAGGCAGTTCTATTTCCAGTTTTTAAGGAATCTCCACACTGTTCTCCATAGTGGCTGTACTAGTTTGCATTCCCACCAACAGTGTAAGAGGGTTCCCTTTTCTCCACACCCTCTCCAGCATTTATTATTTGTAGACTTTTGGATCGCAGCCATTCTGACTGGTGTGAAATGGTACCTCATAGTGGTTTTGATTTGCATTTCTCTGATAATGAGTGATGTTGAGCATCTTTTCATGTGTTTGTTAGCCATCTGTATGTCTTCAAACTTTTTTATGGTCAACTGCTCACATTCAGTACATAACTACTGGAAAAACCATAGTTTTACTATATGGACCTTTGTTGGCAAAGTCATGTCTTTGCTTTTTAAAATGCTGTCTAGGTTTGTCATAGCTTTCCTTCCAAAGAGGAGGCCTCCATCACTATCAAATCCCTTATTATTATACATTGGAACTGACAAATAGATTCAAGGGATTAGATCTGGTTGACAGAGTGCCTGAAGAAATATAGATAGAAATTCATAACATTGTACAGGAGGCAGTGACAAAACATCTCAAAGAAAAAGAAATGTAAGAAGACAAAATGGTTGTCTAAGGAGGCTTTACAAATAGCTAAGGAAAGAAGAGAAGCAAAAGGTAAGGGAGAAAGGGAAAGATATACCCAACTGAAATGCAGAGTTCCAGAGAATAACAAGAAGACATTCTTAGTGAACAATGCAAACAAATGGAGGAAAACAATAGAATGGGAAAGACTAGAGATGTCTTCAAGAAAATTGGAGATATCAAGAAAACATTTCACGCAAGGATGGGCATGATAAAAGACAGAAAGAGTAAGGACCTAACAGAAGCAGAAGAAATTAAGAAGAGGTGGCAAGAATATACAGAACTATACAAAAAAGATCTTAATGACCCAGATAACCTTGATGGTGTGATCACTCACCTAGAGCCAGACATCCTCAAGTGTGAAGTCAAGGGGGTCTTAGGAAGCATTACTTTGAACAAAGCTAGTGGGAGTGATGGAATTCCAGCTGAGCTATTTCAAGTCCTAAAAGATGATGCCATTCAAATCCTAAAGTGCTGAACTCAATATGCCAGAAAATTTGGAAAACTCAGAATGGCCACAGGATTGGAAAATGTCAGTTTTCACTCCAATCTCAAAGAAGGCAATACCAAAGAATGTTTAAATTACCACACAATTGCGCTCATTTCACATGCTAGTAAGTTTATGCTCAAAATCCTTCAAGCTAGACTTCATCAATACATGAACTGAGAACTTGCAGACGTACAAGTTGGGTTGAAAAAGGCAGAAGAATCACAGATCAAACTGCCAACATTCATTGGATCATGGAAAAAGCAAGGAAATTCCAAGAAAGCATCTATATCTGCTTCATTGACTATGCTAAAGCCATTGACTGTGTGTATCACAACAAACTGTGGAAAATTCTTAAAGAGATGAGAGTACCAGACCACCTTACCTGTCTCCTGAGAAATCTGTATGCAGTTCAAAAAGCAACAGTTAGAACCGGACATGGAACAATGAACTGGTTCCAAACTGGAAAAGGAGTGTGATAAGGCTGTATATTGTCACCCTGCTTATTACATGCAGAGTACATCATGGGAAATGCCAGGCTGGATGAATCACAAGCTAGAATCACAATTGAAGGGGGAAATATCAACAACCTCATATGCAGTGATACCACTCCAATGGCAGAAAACTAAGAGGAACTAAAGAGCCTCTTGATGAGGGTGAAAGAGGAAAATTAAAAAGCTGGCTTAAAACTCAACAGTAAAAAAATTGAGATCATGGCATCCAGTCCCATCACTTTATGGCAAATAGAAGGGGAAAAAGTCAAAGTAGTGACAGAATTTATTTGGGGGGGCTCCAAAATCATTGTGGACAGGGACTGCATCCATGAAATTAAAAGACACTTGCTCCTTGGAAGTCTTTGCAACCCCATGGACTGTAGCCCTCCAGGATCCTCTGTCCATGGAATTCTGCAGGCAAGAATGCTGGAATGGGTAGCCATTCTCTTCTCCAGGGGATCTTATCAACCCAGGGATCAAACCCAGGTCTCCTGCATTGCAGGCAGCTTCTTTACCATCTGAGCCACTAGGGAGGCCCATGAGAGACCTAGTGGGTGTGTGCAGTTGCTTCAGTTGTATCTGACTCTTTGAGACTATGGACTACAGCCTACCAGGCTCCTCTGTCCATGAGATTCTCCAGGCAAGAATACAGGAGTGGGTTGCCACATTCTCTTCCAGGGGATCTTCTCCATCCAGGAATCAAATTCAGGTCTCTTACACTGCAGGTAGATTCTTTAATGCTGAGCCACTGGGGAAGCCCTGACAAACCTAGACAGTATATTAAAAAGCAGAGTCATCATTTTCCAACAAAGGTCCATATAGTCAAAGTCACAGCTTTTCCAGGAGTCATGTATGGATATGAGAATTGGACCATAAGGAAGGTTGAAGAATTAATGATTTTGAATTGTGGTGCTGGAAAAGACTCTTGAGAGTCCCTTGGACACAAGGAGATCAAACTAGTCAACCCTAAAGGAAATCAATCCTGAATTTTCATTGGAAAGACTGTTACTGAAACCCGAAGCTCCAATTCTTTGGCCACCTGACGTGAAGAGCTGACACACTGGAAAAGACCCTGATTCTGATGAAGATTGAAGACAAAAGGAGAAGGGGATGACAGAGGATGAGATGGCTGGATAGCATCACTGAGTCAATGGACATGAATCTGAGTAGACTCTGGGATATAGTGAAGGACAGGGAAGCCTGGTGCACTGCAGTCCCTGGGGTTGCAGAGCTGGATGCAACTTTGTGAATGAACAACAATCACCCCCCTGGCTTCCTCAGTGTCTGAGTGGCCCCACCTCCAAGTTCAACAAAGATCCCTTTAGAACCTGGAGACAGAGTTCTCAGGCTCCCAGAGCAAATTGCTTCCACAGAGTGTTTTAATAATGGAAGTTCTGCACATGAGAAAAAGACTCTAATCCACCTGCAGTGTCCATCTCCCACCCCTCTCTGGAACTGTCAAGGGGAGAGAAAATCAGACATGCTATTAAAGACTGACTGCCCTGAACAACTTCCCAGGGGCACCTCCAGGAGGGCAGTACCACCAAATAGTAATAGCATAGATTTATTGAGTACTTACCATTTAATACCATAATAACCCTGTGAGGAAGGACTATAATCTCCACTTTACAAATGAAGATGCTGAGGCACAGAAGGTAGAAGATCCAGCACTGCGAGAGAATACCTTTCCATTGTTATAAGTCACCCAACCTTGCAATTTGTTATAGCAGCCACATGAAACTAACACAATGGCTTCACACATGACCTGGCATGTAGTAGGGAAGGCCATTAAATCTCACCACCCCAGACCAATTCAGATCAATTGCTAACACCTGGAAGTACTGAGTCTGGACTCCTTGGGAAAGAAGAGCACAGCTGATTGTGTCATAGGTAAGGAAATAAGTGATCAAAGTGAAAGAGGAGAGTGCAAAAGTTGGCTTAAAACTCAACATTCAGAGAACTAAAATCATGGCATCTGGTCCCATCACTTCATGGCAAATAGATGGGGAAACAGTGGAAACAGTGAGAGACTTTATTATGGGGGGCTCCAAAATCACTGCAGATGGTGACTGCAGCCATGAAATTAAAAGACACTTGCTCCATGGAAGAAAAGCTATGACCAACCTAGACAGCATATTAAAAAGCAGAGACATTACTTTGTCGACAAAGGTCAGTTTAGTCAAAGCTGTGGTTTTTCCAGTACTCATGTATGGATTTGAGAATTGGACTATAAAGAAAGCTGAGTGCCAAAAAAATTGATGCTTTTGAACTGTGGTGTTGGAGAAGACTCTTGAGAGTCCCTTGGACTGCAAGGCAATCCAACCAGTCAATCCTAAAGGAAATCAGTCCTGAATATTCATTGGCAAGACTGATGCTGAAGCTGGAACTCCAATACTTTGGCCACCTGATGCAAAGAACTGACTCAGTGAAAAGACCCTGATGCTTGGAAAGATTGGAGGCGGGACGAGAAGGGGACGACAGAGGATGAGATGGTTGGATGGCATCACTGACTCAATGGACATGAGTTTGAGTAAACTCCAGGAGTTGGTAATGGACAGGGAAGCCTGGAGTGCTGCAGTCCTTGGGGTCACAAAGAGTCGGACACGACTTAGTGACTGAACTGAAAAGGAAATAAGGGCTGCCATAGGTAACAAAATAAGGGCTGTTAACATGAATACTATGCATTTATATTTTCTATAAGGATGCACAATAAAAAGCTATTAAATTAAAAAACAAACTAGACTCCTGCAAAGAGAGTCCTCCTGAGATAGAGTATTGAGCTTGCCAGAGGCTCATCTCTAGTCTTGCAGTGACCCTGGGAAGAGCCACCAGAGACTAGAAGCTCAGGTCTCTTCCTGCCCCATGGTTTCTGGTGGGGGCGGGGGAGGAGGAAGAGACCAGTGCATTTCTCAGATCGATTCCTTCCTTTCCTCACTGTCTCTACAGTCATCATCTCAGCCCATCCTCATCATCTGTACCCTCACCATGGTATCAGCCCAGCCAGGCCTCCTCCCCCCAGGGTTTCCCCTTCTTCCCCTTCAGCTTCTCCCACACAAGGCTGCTGCTGCTCGTGTGAAATACCACCACCCTGCTGTTACTCTGCTCGCAAACTCTTCACAGCCTACTCAGTGCCTTCAGTACAAAATCTAAACCTTTCCACTTGTTATTAAGTACTTTCATTCTCCCTTTATCCTAGTTCACCTCTACTTCAGACAAGCTGAGCTGACAAGATGAATGACTTGGGTGAAAGAAGCCAGGTCTTTGGCAAGGAATGACCCCAAGATGCCCAGTATAGTTTTTCCTGGTGTGTGTTTAGGAAAATACCAACTATGAAGATGTCAGCTGAGAGAGAGAATTCGGGACTCCAACTGGCTTCCAAGACTGAGAAATGTACCATCTCCCATGCAGACTGTCTAAAGAAAGTGGACTTCAGGAGTGCTTGATTCAACCACTCAGAAATGTTACCAAGGACCCAGGTTCTTTTCAATTCTCCTTTCAGTCACTGTCAGGGCTGGTGTCCCCAGATTTGTGTTACTTTATTTTCAGATGACAAACTTCCAGAACAAGAAGAGAGGTCATTTCTTCTCATTACTCTAATTTAGGAGCTGTAAGCTTTAACCCGATGTCCATAGCAAATTTTCTTTCACCTCCTCTTGGCTACTTTGGTGTCACAAGCTCATGTCAAACCATTCTCTGATCTGGGAGTGGGATTACCCCCGGACCAATCAGATTCACTCCTTATGGTGAGGCTGTGTTCAGCTTCCCCTCAGGTTGATGCCTGGGTTGGGGAGGGGAAGGTAATCAAAAGCAAAGGTCTGTTAGGAAGGTGCACATGAATGCTGGTGAAGGTTGAGGTGGGAGTTCAGGGTAGGCGGCAGCCAGTGGTACTCATTCAGTTCAGTTCAGTCACTCAGTCATGTCCAACTCTTTGTGACCCCACAGACTGCACCATGCTAAGCTTCCCTGTCCATCACCAACTCCTGGAGCTTGCTAGAACTCATGTCCATTGAGTCAGTGAGCCATCCAACCATCTCATCCTCTGCTGTCCCCTTCTCCTCCTGCTTTCAATCTTTCCCAGCATCAGGGTCTTTTCCAATGAGTCAGTTCTTCCCATCAGGTGGCCAAAGTTTTGGAGCTGCAGTTTCAGCATCAGTTCTTCCAATGAATATTCAGGACCGATTTCCTTTAGGGTGGACTGGTGTGATTTTCTTGCAGTCCAAGAGACTCTCAAGAGTCTTCTCCAACACCACAGTTCAAAAGCATCAATTCTTCGGTGCTTAGCTTTCTAAGCTAAGCATCATGTATGGATGTCCAGCTCTGACATCCATACATGATTACTGGAAAAGCCATAGCTTTGACTAGATGGACATTTGTCAGCAAAGTAATGTCTGCTTTTTAATATGCTGTCTAGGTTGGTCATAGCTTTTCTTCCATGGAGCAAGTGTCTTTAATTTCATGGCTGCAGTCACCATCTGCAGTGATTTTGGAGCCCAAGAAAATAAAATCTGTCACTGTTTCCATTGTTTCCCCATCTATTTGCCATGAAGTGATGAGACAGTATGCCATGATTTTAGTTTTCTGAATGTTGAGTTTGAAGCCAGCTTTTTCACTCTCCTCTTTCACTTTCATTAAGAGGTTCTTCAGTTCTTCTTTGCTTTCTGCCATAAGGGTAATGTCATCTGTGTATCTAAAGTTATTGATATTTCTCCTGGAAATCTTGATTCCAGCTTGTGCTTCATCCAGCTGGGCATTTCACATGATGTACTCTGCATATCAATTAAATAAGCAGGGTGACAATAAACAGCTTTGATGTACTCCATTCCAATTTGGAACCAGTTTGTTGTTCCATGTCTGGTTCTAACTGTTGCTTCTTGACCTGAATACAGATTTCTCAGGAGGCAGGTCAGGTGGTCTGGTATTCCCATCTCTAGAAGAATTTTCCAGTTTGTTGTGATCCACACAGTAAAAGGCTTTGGCATGGTCAATAAAGCAGAAGTAGATGTTTTCCTGTAACTCTTGCTTTTTCTATGACCCAATGGATGTGAGCGATTAATGGCACTCATTACAGAAGAATTAAAGGCCGAGCCTTTTTTTACATCTTTGAGAAGATGCCCCATCTCAGCCATATCCATGCTAGTCTGAGGCACCATCATCTCTTGACATAGACATTGCAATAGCTCCTCTGTTTTCCCCACATTCTGTCTTTATGGCCCCCCCAACCCAATCCATTCTTCACTGACATCAAGGAACATTTTAAAAATGCACACTTGATCTTGCCCAAAAGCCCTGCATGGTTTCCCATTGCTCTTAAGATAAAACCCAAATCTATACTGACTTAAATGGACCTAAAGGATCTGGCTTCTGCCCACTGCCAACATCAGCTTCGGTCACTTTCTTCCCTCCCTCACTTGCTGTATCTTTATGCCTTGAAATCTGTTCTCTCAACTACCTTGAACCTTGAAGGAACTCCTTTCCTTCTTGAGCCCTTTTATAAGCTGTTTTTCCTCCAAGTCTGCTATCTTTACTTTACAAACTCTCACTGAATGTAATGCTTTATGTCCATAGTCAGTTTCTTCTGGTATTTGTTCTTGGAGTATTTGTTTCTTTATCACATTAATCACAACTGTCATTACAAAGCTTTTTGTGCAATTATTGATTGACTTTAGAAAATGAAAATGTCAGGTGTTCAGTTGTGTCCAACTCTTTGTGATCCCAAGGACTGTAGCCCGCCAGACTCCTCTGTCCATGGGATTCTCTAGGCAAGAATACTGGAGTGGGTTGCCATTCCCTTCTCCAGGGGATCTTTCAGACACAGGGGTCAAACTTGCGGGTGGATTTTTTACCGTCTGAGTCACTAGGGAAACCCATTGTAACCATTATGAAGGCAGGGACAGGTTTATTTCCTTCTTAGCTCTATCCTCCAGAATCTGGCATGCAGAAGATGCTCAATAAATAATGGAATTATTTAGGACTCTTCAGGTGGCAAGCAATAGAAACTCACTGCATTATTTAGATTATAACCTCAGCTGTTATACTAGAGAACTGGAATACCAGAGTCCCAATAAAACAAAAACTTCTTTCTCTCACATGTCTTGGTATAAACATCCATGGGCTGACGTGGCAGCTCCATGATGTTACATACCCAGGCTCCTTAGGTCTTTGCTCTACCATCCCCTTGAATGCTGCCCCTATCTTTCTGATGCAAGGGAGCTTATGGCCTCATCAATATTCCTGTAAGCAAGAAGAGAGAAAAGTAAAAGGGCAGGGGAAGATTTATTCCTTTTATTCAGGGAGAGCACCCAGAAGTTACAAGCTTTCTGCTTACATCCATTGACCAGAGTGTGGTCATGTCATCACTTGGGCAGAAATATGGTCTTTAATTTGGGCAGCCACATGGACAACCCAAAATCAGAGGTCATAAAGAGGAAGGGCAGAATGGATATTAGCAGAAAATTATCACTACCTCGAGCAAGGGTGGGCAATTTATTGCCTCACATAGTCCCTAAAACTTGGTTAATAACCAAACCTCATGAAGGATGGGGACACTCTGGGCCTCAGAACAAGGAGAACTAGAACAGATTCTCCTTCTCTCTTCAATTCAGCTCTCTTTGCCTATCACTTCTTTCTTAATGTGACAGTTCCTGAATTATACATCTTACAATGTTCACAGTCAGAAAGAGACTGGAACTCTATAATGGCTCCTGGGAAAGTCCAATACCCACTTTGAACTAAGCAACTGTGGTCAAAGAGATTGGGTGCTGCAAGAACATTGTCCTAAAACTAAGTGGGTAAACACAGATGCCTTAACAGGACATAAAGACAGATAAAGTGAACGAATAAGTGAATTTGCACATCCTTACCTGTCATCTGGTATTTCTGGCTAATATTCATATGTCAATACCTTGAAGGCTAAAGCCTCCAGGTGATCCCATTCCTATTTCCCCAGATGCTGAGATCATTCAGTGAACACTTGTTGAAACAGAGTCAAAGGATCAATACTTGACATTAATGTCAGGCAGTACCATAAAAATGATCAGTGGACTAAATACATAGTGAGGCACAAGAGTGGGAAAACTTAGCAACTGTGCAATGGAAAAGCTAATGGTGCACTTGGAAAAGCCCCAAGGTTGTGGTTGCTGAGTTTGTGCTTTGTGTCCAGCTGATAGGAGGTCTTCAGGGTGCAATAAGGACAGCACGTGCTAATTGAGGCCAGAAATCATGTTCATTACCAGAGTGTTTCTGTTATCCTTTACATCTAAATGAGACCCAGTGGGGTAAGTTTGGAACATGATTATCATGGATTTTGCAAGATGGCTTATTAACATAATTCCCCTAATTAGGAATCAAAGAAGCTCTTGTTGAAAATTTTCCACTAAATATTACAGGGCCATAATTCCTGCATCATTAGGTGTCTAGCTCTGAATTCTAATTGCAAACCTTCCCCTGTGATCTGTGAATGGCTCAGTTCTAGAGAGATTTCTTTCATTTAATCAACATTTACTGAGCTCCTACATATTTAGTAATTTAGGTGTTGAACATAACGGAGATAAGAGATAGTCCCTGACCTCAGGAAGCTCACAGTCTAATAGATGGGGCAGAGAAGTAGACAGGTGATTGGAATTCCAAAGATATATGTGTGTGCATGTAAGGGGCTGCGTGTAGAGAGGGAGGGAGGGAAAGAGAGAGAAAAAATGAAAAAGCTGTGTTGGAAAAATCTAACAGTTCTCAGTTTGATGGAGGGAATTGAGTTGGGAAACAAGGGTCAGAGAAAGCTTTCTGAACTAGGCTTATTATGTGAAAGTAGGAAGAAAGGTATTTCTGGTTGGGGACTAGCATATACAAAGGCCCAGAGACGTGAAGGACAATGTCAGGACCAGGGACCCACAGCCAGGCAGTTCAGCAATTCTGGTAATTATAGCAAAACAAGAAGTGGAGATAGACATGTCTGTATTGGTGGGTGAGGGTCAAACCACTACACATCTTAGAAACCATGGTAAGGCAGTGTTTCAAAGGCTAAGAGGGAAATTGAGAGACAGAGGAGAATTATGATCAAAAACACTTTAGGTATGATGCCTGGAGCATTATCCTCCTAGAAAAGTCCCTTCTTCTCACTACAGAGCCCTATCAATCCTCTGTCCTGTACCCGCCATCTTGACATGCCATAGTCCTGGACACTGGTTACAACTTGATCTCACCATTGATTGGTTTGGAGGAAGATTACCTGATTCAAGCTGGACCAATCAGGCTTCAGGAACATTCTAAAGTTGGGTGTAAAATGTTGTATGCATTTTAGGGAGACCAGTCTTTGACTTTTCTTAGGCTATCAGAGGATTCCACCAACCTCTCAATTACTGAGGCTCAAACTAGGAGATGGAGGTGAGGGAACCACACAAAAAGGCTCACCATTTGCCACTTGTGTGAGCAAAAAAGGAAAAAGAATGTTTTTACAAAACACAAACTACTCCTAGGCCCTCTGCTCCAAATTTTGCTTCTGGACTTTTCATTATTTCAGTCCCATGCCCAACTCACTTTTTTCTGTCTGACATGATACAGTGACTATCATATGAGAAATGGTGAGATGGACTATAATAAATACATTGCTTAAGCAAGGAAAGTTGACAGGAATATAAATATGGGGCATGATATATAAAGCCCCACACATCCCAGTGGCCTCATCTATTAAAATCTTGCCATGCTAAATTTACAGAGAGTACTCATGTCTATATGGGTTCTCATAAAATACTGTTTGTTGCTATTGCTCATGTTCAAACCCTCCTTGATTTCACTATTAGCTGATCTTTTTCTATGTAAACCTCAAGGCCTAGCTAGAGTTCACCAGGGACTCGGTATTTATGTGTGTTCAGGGTAGGCTTTGGATTTGGATTAAAGTGAAGAAATGAAGCTCTGGTCAAGGTTAGAATCAGAGTTAAATTCTAACTGCAAGAATCGTGGTCTCTGAGTAATTCCCACCACTAGCCACTCATCTAATCAGTCTTGAGCCAGACCCCAAATCAACAAAGTTTACTCATCTAATTAATATTTAATAAACATATGCTCTGTCCTGAGTATGCCAGTACAGAATGAATAGGCCACAGCCCTTGCCTTGTAAGTACTCAGACTAGTATGAAGGAACTAAATATACAAATGCATAGTTTTAACGTATTGTGATAAGTGGTGTAAGTGATTGAAAAGGCAAATAACCGTAACAGTTGAGAGTCTGTGGTGGGCCAGGCACTGTGCTGTTTGTATGCCACAGTCCTCTATTTACATAACAATCTTCACTTTAGGATTACAGAAAATGAAGCTCACAGATGGAAGGGACTTGCCTGAGTCAAAGAGTGAGAGATTTTTTTTTTTTTTAATTCGAGTAAAGTTGATTTACAATGTGTTAATTTCTGCTGCACTAATGTGATAGTTTATATACATATACACATATAAACATATATATATGTGTATTCTTTTTCATATTCTTTTCCATTATGGTTTATCACAGGGTATTGAATCTAGTTTCCTGTGCTCTACAGTAGAACCTTGATGTTTATTCATTCCATATGTCATTCACATCTGTTTACCCCAAACTGAAGAAGGCAATGGCAACCCACTCCAGTACTCTTGCCTGGAAAATCCCATGGATGGAGGAGCCTGGTAGGCTGCAGTCCATGGGGTCACTAGGAGTTGGACACGACTGAGTGACTTCACTTTCACTTTTCACTTTCATGCATTGGAGAAGGAAATGGCAACCCACTTCGGTGTTCTTGCCTGGAGAATCCCAGGGACAGAGGAGCCTGGTGGGCTGCCATCTATGGGGTTGCACAGAGTCAGACACGACTGAAGCGATTTAGCAGCAGCAGCAATCCCAAACTCCCAATCCTTCCTTCCCCTAACACCTTCCCCCTTAACAACCACAAGTCTCCTCTATGTCTGTGAGCTTGTTTCTGCTTCACTGAGAGTTTCAATTGTGTCATACTTTAGATTCCACATATAAGTGATACCATATGATATTTTTCTTTTTCTGACATTTCATTTAGCATGATAATCTCTAGTTCTATCCATGTTGCTACAAATGGCATTATTTTATTCTTTTTAAATGGCTGAATAGTGTCCCATTGTACTCATGTACCATGTCTTCCTTATCCATTCATCTGTCGATGGACATTTAGATTATTTCTATGCCTTGCTGCTGCTACTGCTGCTGCTAAGTCGCTTCAGTCGTGTCCGACTCTGTGCGACCCCAGAGACGGCAGCCCACCAGGCTCCCCCGTCCCTGGGATTCTCCAGGCAAGAACACTAGAGTGGGTTGCCATTTCCTTCTCCAATGAATGAAAGTGAAAAGTGAAAGTGAAGTCACTCAGTTGTGTCCGACTCTTAGCGACCCCATGGACTGCAGCCCACCAGGCTCCTTGGTCCACGGGACTTTCCAGGCAAGAGTACTGGAGTGGGGTGCCATTGACTTCTCCAATTTCTATGCCTTGGGTATTATAAATAGTGCTACTATGAACAAAAGAGTGCATGCTTCATTTTGAATTATAGTTTTGTCTGGATATAACAACAACAATGGTAATTCTATTTTTAGTTTTTTTGAGGAATCTCCCTACTGTTTTCCATAGTGGCTGTACCAACTTACCCTTCCAACAGCAGTTGAGGAGGGTTCCCTTTTCTCTACTCCTTCTTTCTCCTTCTTTGCTCTTTGTAGACTTTTAAATGATGACCATTCTGACTGGTGTGAGGTGATAACCTCATTGTAGTTTTGATTTGCATTAATCTTCATATGCCTGCTGCTGCTGCTGCTGCAGTCAATGCTGCTGCTAAGTCGCTTCAGTCGTGTCCAACTCTGTGTGACCCCATAGACAGCAGCCCACCAGGCTACCCCATCCCTGGGATTCTCCAGGCAAGAACACTGGAGTGGGTTGCCATTTCCTTCTCCAATGCATGAAAGTGAAACATGAAAGTGAAGTCACTCAGTCGTGTCCAACTTCTAGTGGCCCCATGGACTGCTGCCTACCAGGCTCCTCCATCCATGGGATTTTCCAGGCAAGAGTACTGGAGTGGGGTGCCATTGCCTTCTCTGCTTCACTTGCCTATTGGCCATCAAACAATGAGATATTTGAATCCAGGTCTGTCTAAATCTAAACGCTGTGCTTTATTCTCTGGTTCCTTTTTACTGTAGCCCTCAAGATGAGTGAGGACTTTCCATGCGGGGTCAGCACCAGGTAACAGCTGATGTACTTCAAGGTGCCCCAATTACCTGCTTCAACTCCTTGTTCCTATTCCTCCCCTTCCCTAGATCACACTTAAAGAACTGTTGGCATTGCCCTTGGTCCATGCTGATGAAAATCTATTGGTTATCACCTGCCCACCATCCATTCCTTTTTCTTCTTTTAGTGTAACCTTAGTATCCCTTCCCCTCTCTTTATCCCTGGGCTCAGATGGAGCTGATCCCACTCACATGACCCAGCCCCAGGCAGGCACAGCCATGGTGACTGATTCAGGGGTGAGTATGCAATCCAGCCCAGCCCAAATGGAATGAATTTGGGGGCTATTCCTGGAATTGCTAGGAAAGAGGTTCTGTTGACTCGGGTTGGCAAGGAGATGGAGTGTAAGCCTCAAGCTGTCCTTGGGCATTTCTGTCTCTCTGAGGGGAGAACTTGCTGTAGAATTAAGTCAACAAAGAGAAAACTGAGCCAAGAAATGGAAAGAGCCTGGTATTGATTCCCTTTTCAGTTCATTTTCAGTACTGGTTATAGCCATGCCCCAAACCTGCACTACCACAGATTCTCCAGGTTCATGAGGCAGTAAATGCTCTTTTTAGCTTAGGCTAACTTGAATTAGATTTCTGTTATTTCAGTCTAAAGAGTCCTAATTAGTACATCCCACGTGTCTTATCTCTGAACTCCTAGAGGCTGGAGCTGAGACTCTGGTAAGTCTCCCCTCTACCCCCAGCTCTCCAGCTCTCCATCCAAGCAGCAGAGTAAAGAATTCAGTTGGTTTCAAACCCAGAATTTTCTGTCAATTCACTCCTCCACTGTCCTCTGTGAACCTGGAAGAAAAAATTGAGAGCTGTTTCCTTGTATGGCTTGAGGAAATAACTAAATTGGGCATTTTAAAATTTATTCTCCTATATGAGTTTTTAGAAGAAAGGTGGATGGTGGACAGCTGACCTCATAATAAATTAAATGTCCTCCCATTATAGCACTAAATAAATAAAAGTGGATATGAAATTAAATGTGAAGGATGATTAAACCATGAGCAGATGCATGGGGTGGACATGGGGAAATGGGTTTAAAACATACTGCTAACTACAAAAAAAGAAAAGAAACTTATGGAGATTTATCACAGGCCACCATTTAAATATATTAAAATTACATGCATTATAGACATATCAAAAAACATTAGAGCAAGTGCTTGTGAGGGAGAAGAAGGGGAATAGAGAATGGGAATAAGCAGGGCGGGGCAATAAGTAAAATGAGAGAAGTATTGCAATGATGATTCTGGAAGTAGGAACATCTCAGCTCTTTGCATCTGAGATTATAGACAGGAACAAAAGGGAGGGAGGAAACTAGGAGGAAACACTCCGAAATATTAGCAGTTGTTGTATAGTCAGGGAGAACTTGGCCATCAGGAAGAGAAACTCACAAAAGGAAGCTAAATTAAAAGGAGACTGGTCTTATGGACACACCTGTTGACAATTGAGGCTGGTCTCAAAGAGCTGTAATCTTGGCTATTCTTTCACCTAGCTCTTTATCAGAGCCACATGCTCCCTCAAATCTGCCTCTTAGCCTATCCTCCTGCTTCACTCCCTGCAGACCAGCTCTTTGTTTATTCATCAGCCCCCACAGGACCTATCATGGAGGCCTCAGCGGCCCACATGTCTCTGCAGTTCAGCAACTCTCACTTTCCCCAGCTAATGGTCTCTGTGGCTCTATTCTAAATCACGATGGGCAGATGTGACTGGCCCAGCTTGAGTCAGCTATTTACCCCTGGTCTGAATGGTGCTGATGATAGTGAAGAGGAGTGGGGAGGATGGAAGGGAAATGAAAACGGGCCTGGAGGCTAAGATAGTGGGAGGAAACCATTCGTATAACTTGTGCAGACTGTCCCTCAGTGCTGAGATTATGGGTGATTACTTTCTTTATAATTGTTGGCAGGATCCAGTTTTCCTAAAATACATGCGTTAGATAGAATGACTAGTGTTTAAAGGGACAAGCTCTGAAGTTAGACAAAATTGGGTTCAAATTCTTGTGTTTCCACCTCCTAGCCATGTGACATAAGCAACTTCCTTCACTTCCTTCTCTGAGCCCTTCTTTCTTCCTCTGGAATGTAGGTGGAGTGGTAACCTTCTCATAAGCTCTTGTAAGTATTAAATGAGACAGCAAAGCTAAAGCATTGAGCACAGTGTCTCATTAATAATAATCACTCAGAAATATTATTCTACATTATTGTTTAGTCAGTTCAGTTGTTCAGTCGTGTCCGACTCTTTGTGACCCCATGGACTGCAGCACACCAGGCCTCCCTGTCCATCTCCAACTCCAGGAGTTTACTCAAACTCATGTCCATTATGGGAGAAGGCAATGGCACCCCACTCCAGTACTCTTGCCTGGAAAATCCCATGGACAGAGGAGCCTGGTAGGCTGCAGTCCATGGGGTCGCTAAGAGTCAGACACGACTGAGCAACTTCACTTTCACTTTTCACTTTCATGCATTGGAGGAGGAAATGGCAACCCACTCCAGTGTTCTTGCCTGGAGAATCCCAGGGACAGCGGGGCCTGGTGGGCTGCCGTCTATGGGGTTGCACAGAGTCGTACACGACTGAAGCAACTTAGCAGCAGCAGCAGCATGTCCATTATTGTTAGCACATATGATTTTTATAATTACAAACTGTTAACCAAAGCAAAAACCCTCATGTCATATGTCAGTAATCATTGAACTCTGTTGGTACTCTTATTCTCCTGCCTTCTTCCTCCTTGGAATATAGAATTTATCTGTGCTGAAAATGGTTGTTGGAGATTACTGCTGTATAACATATCCCTCTCCCCTACACATGTAACCAATGAATCAAGCTTCCTCTTCCTAGTATCCCTGGCTTACTCACCCTAATTGATCATTATAAGGCATGCTCAGGGGGTCCCTGGGCTCTTATGTTAATTGACCGCACACAAACCTCATGCGGAACTCCCCAGTCCCCCAAAGTGTGAGCAGACTCTACTCCCTCCCGCACCCACAGTGCATTCTGGGAGCCTTCAGAGGGGAGAAGGTCAGCAGGTGGTGCATCTGATCAATTAATTAGGAGCGTGGTGAGAGGTTTGACTCCAAGCCTAGCTAATTGCATAATTAATTCTCCACGCATCCTCCATCCCAGTTCCCAATTCAAAAGGCTGTCCCGGCCTGCCATCCCTGTTTGTTGCTGGGGAGATGTGAGCCCTGCTCAGATTTGTCCATGGCAGAGGCGGCCCCTTCCCCTCCTCCTGCCCCTCATTTCTGAGGCTGAAAAAACGGACTAGGAAAATGTCTTTTAGAGCACTCAGGAATGAAAGCGGACCAACTTCCTCAAAACGTTGTGTGAGGATCATAGGAAATAGCAGAGTGAAAAGGAGCTTTTCAAGGGGAAACACCTCAACCTGCTTCAATAAGCAAAGCCTGTTGACCTAGTCCTCAGAGATTGTTGTGCCAGACACACCTGGTTCTTCCTCTTCTGCCCATATCTGTTCTTCTCTTTACACAGGAACCCTGCTTTTGCTTATGGCATCCACATGTGCAATAAAAATAAAGTGTCTTTCCCAGGCTTTCTTGAGTGAGGAGTGCCCCAGGACAGGGAGATGTTGGGAGTAGATCTCAGAGAGGGTGACCCTGCACCAATAGTAAAGGGAGGGCATAGAGGAGGGAGATTTTGCCTCCAGCCCTTCACCTCCTTTTTGGTCACTTGATGACAGATGCAATGCCTGAAGGTGGAGCGATGATTTTGCAACCATGAAGAAAAATGCCAACCTCTAAGGATGACTGAGATGAAAAATGGAGGGAGTCTGGGTTTCTAATGGCACTGTGAACAGCCATAGCAGCCAGGACTGCCTCTCAGGATTTGTTGCTGTGTGAAAAAATAAAGCCCTTTTTGGTAATCTGTTGTGGGCAGCTATTACCTGCATTTGAAAAAAACTCCTGACTGATACAGATGTTGACATTAGCCTAACACATAGATGAATCAATGTATAGTAGTAATAGTAGCAATAATAACAAAATACAATGTGCATATGCTATAGACAACATTGTCAGGAAGATTGCATGAGTTAAAGTAGTTAGAACTCTTAGTACAATGACAGGAACATGGCAAATATTCACATACCTTGGTTTTTATTAGATCTTAAAGTTGAGAGGGTTTATAAGACTTATCAAGAAGTCTTTAATAAGACTTATCAAGAAGTTGGAAAACTAACCAATAACCAAGATGTGGGAACCACAGAAGTGATTACACTGATTTCAGGCTCAGGCTCTTTCCCCATTAGGCAGTTTCCTGGATCTGCCTCTTATAAGCTGTGTGAGCTATGAGGTACCATTTCACACCAGTCAGAATAGCTGTGATCCAAAAGTCTATAAGCAATAAATGCTGGAGAGGGTGTGGAGAAAAGGGAACCCTCTTACACTGTTGGTGGGAATGCAAACTAGTACAGCCACTATGGAGAACAGTGTGAAGATTCCTTTAAAAAATGGAAATAGAACTGTCTTATGATCCAGCAATCCCACTGCTGGGCATACACACTGAGGAAACCAGAAGGGAAAGAGACACGTGTACCCCAATGTTCATCGCAGCACTGTTTATAATAGCCAGGGCATGGAAGCAACTTAGATGCCCATCAGCAGATGAATGGATAAGAAAGCTGTGGTACATATACACAATGGAGTATTACTCAGCCATTAAAAAGAATACATTTGAATCAGTTCTAATGAGATGGACGAAACTGGAACCTATTATACAGAGTGAAGTAAGCCAGAAAGAAAAACACCAATACAGTATACTAAGGCATATATATGGAATTTAGAAAGATGCTAACAATAACCCTGTGTACGAGACAGCAAAAGAGACACTGATGTACAGAACAGTCTTATGGACTCTGTTGCAGAGGGAGAGGGTGGGAAGATTTGGGAGAAAGGCATTGAAACATGTATAATATCATGTATGAAACGAGTTGCCAGTCCAGGTTCGATGTACGATACTGGATGCTTGGGGCTAGTGCACTAGGACGACCCAGAGGGATGGTATGGGGAGGGAGGAGGGAGGAGGGTTCAGGATGGGGAACACATGTATACCTGTGGCGGATGCATTTTGATATTTGGCAAAACTAACACAATTTGTAAAGTTAAAAAAAAAAAAAGCTGTGTGAGTTTAGGCAAATTACTTTATCTTTTGGAACCTCAGTTTCCTATTCTGCAAAATGGGGGAAATTATGAGGATTAAATAAGATGTGCCCATTGGTTATTACTCATGGTTAATTCCTTGTAGAGGTGGACAGGAATTTCAAAGAGAATCTCTCAGGGCATTGAGAAAGGTTGAAAGATAACCTCTCAGACTTTCAGCAAAGGTGTTTTCCAGCAGACCCCATGAAAAACAAGAGGAGGCAGGTAGCACGTTCCTTGCTTTGGTAAAAATTTCTCAGAGAGGCAGTAAATTACTGAATCCTTGTTTCAGCTAAATCAAACATACTGCAAGATTCCATTGGCATTTAATACTGATATTATAGCCCCCAGGAATAACAAGTGAAAGTAATTAAGTTTAATGATTCCAACGAACCCAATAAGCTTGACTGCAGTGTGTATGCCTAATTATCTTCCTTTTTTTGTTGTGTGTGCATGGTATAAATAAGGCCTATTTGTTAAAAAAAGAAAAGGCACTAATTTTAAGATGCAATAGGAAAAGTTGCATCTGCAGCACCTTTTTCTGAAGGGCTCACTGGAAACCCTGAGTGGGGAGAAAGTCACTTGGTTTGTCAAAGTAGCAAAGGAGGGATGATGTAATGCTCAAGTCTCTAAACTATGGGACAAAACCAGCTTTTCCAGCAGCAGAGGAGGAAACCAAGGAGGCCTCTATCTTCTAGGGGACTCTAGGGCCCCTATCTTCTCTTCATGAAGGTAAAGGAAAAACAGAGGTGGGTAGAGGCTAGATGCATACTCTAGGGAGGTACACAGCCCTCCGGCATTGAGTCTGTTCTGCCCACCTGGAGAGATGCCCCAGTGGTAGATGAATCATCAGTCCCAATGCCTCAACATTTCCTGTATCCAGGTCTTTGACATGTGACTTTCACTGCTTTCCATTAAAAGGATGAAACATATTTCCCCACCCCTTCACTTTGAATTCTAACATGTGACTTGCTTTGGATAACAGAATGATGTGTAAGTGACAGGCTGCCAGCTATAAGCCTAGGACTAAAGAGACCTTGAACATTTCTATTTGCCATCTTGTGTTTCTGCCATTGCCATGTGACCATGCTTGGATGAATCTGCTGGTCCCAGATGGAGAAGGAGGGACACATGGAGCAGAGGCATTGAGACAAGCCCAGCCAGACCCCAGCCAAGTCTCAAATTTGAAATTTAAATAAATATTTACTGATTTATATATTAAGTGTC
>NW_011494644.1:2700019-2701042 GCF_000754665.1 Bison bison bison | reverse complement strand
CTAGGATTTTTTTTTTTTTTAATGGAGTATAAGGGCATCAGTACAACAGTGAAAACCTTGAAATGCTTTGAGAATTGCGTGACAACAAGCAATTTTCTGGGAAACAATTTCCAAGATTTCAGGGGATTCTGATAACTGTGTCTGACTCAAGGGAAATTAGAACCCCCTTGAAACAATTAACCACATTTCTCTGTACTCAACCACAAGCTGAAAACTCCCAAGGCTTTCTTGACTCTTCTTCTCTTTAATTTCCAGTCTTTTCTCAATTCCAAGTTCAGTAACATCACATTAGTAATGATGGGATTATTTATACTATACAAATTGATGAAAGCTACAAAACTAGGGTTTTCCCCCCAGAGAGCCAGTTTAGAATACTCATGCCTCCAGCAATCTGTCAATCAAGTCATCTTGCTGCTCTGGCAGCAGCAGGGTCTCTTGGAAGTAGTCTTTTCCTCCTCATTCTTGATTCCACTGTTCTTGCTCAGGGGGCTGCCTGGAGCTGCAGTTCAAATATCAGAGTCAAATGATCAATGTTCAAATCCTGGCTACTTACCAGTTGTGTGATCCTAGTTAGTTCTTAAAATATTCTAATCTTCCTTCTCCACATGTGTAAAATGGAAATAATCAAACAGCATTTAACTATTAGGGTTATTAGAAAGGGTCAAAGAGATAATCCAGACAAAGCAGGCAGCAACGCATCTGACATCTCCTAAACACATAAGAACCATAAAGAAGGCTGAGAGCTGAAGAACAGATGCTTTAAAATTGTGCTGCTGGAGAAGACTCTTGAGAGTCCCTTAGACATCAAGGAGATCAAATCAGTCAATCCTAAAGGAAATCAACCCTGAACATTCATTGGAAGGATCCATACTGAAGCTGAAGCTCCAATACTTTGGCCACCTGATGTGAGAGCTGACTCACTGAAAAAGTGATGCTGGGAAAGATTGAGAGCAAGAGGAGAAGGGGGTTGACAGAAGATGAGGTGGTTAGATGTCATTACTGACTCAATGGACATGAGTTTGA
>NW_011494644.1:2695939-2699919 GCF_000754665.1 Bison bison bison | reverse complement strand
AGCAAAGAGGAACTCTTGATGAAGAGTGACAGAAGATGAGGTGGTTAGATGTCATTACTGACTCAATGGACATGAGTTTGAGCAAACTCTGGGAGAGGGTGAAGGACAGGGAAACCTGTCCTGTGCTGCAGGAGAAGAACTGTGCTGCAGTTCATGGGGTCGTAAAGAGTCGGATACAACTTAGTGACTGAAAAACAACAAACACAGAAGAAATGACAGCTATCACTGCTTGGTTCATGTTCATACCATCTTTTGCCGTGATTATTTGCAATGCCTTCCAACTGACTTCTCACTTGTTGATCTTGCCCTCTTTCACTCCAACTCTCCAAAGCAGACAGAGCAAATTTGCAAAAACATAAATATGCTCAAAATCTTCCCATCACTTTCCTTTGCCTTCAGGAGACAGCCCCAATTAACAGGTGGGAAACTTGGAGCCTGGAGAGGTTAAGAAATTTTTTCAAGGTCATATAAGCCATGAATAACATGGGTCTGGAATCCAGGCTCTGAATCTCCACATTTGGCCTTCTTAACCACTATGCTATCCTGAGGATGAAAGGATAGGTGGTGAGGAGGAATGAAAGGATGAACATATGGAGTAACAAAAAGAGACAAACATCGAGGGTTGGATGGAAGTCTAGACAGGTTGGCAGATTCTGGAATGAAAGGATGGAAGGAGGGGTAGAGAATGGCAGGATAAAGATAGAAGGATGAATGGACTGAAGAATGTATACATGTAGGGATTCTCCTAAGTTGCTTTCTCCCCTTCCTTCTGGCCTGGGACATCTACCAGGAAAGTAGCAAGTCCTGTGAACTCTTCCATTTCTTAGCTCCTAGTTCCCTTTGCCTCCTGCCAGCTCACTTTGGCCCTAAACAAGTCTCCCTTGGTGATCAGCTTCCAGTGAACTGATCACTTCTGCCTTCTTCCAGAAGCTCAGGCTTTCCTATGACCAAGGACCAAATTTATCTTAATAGTTAATATACTAGATACTTAATGTATGCTAGATATATAACTATCTCATTTAATTTTCATGACACCCTTACAAGGTAGGTATTATTATTTTCTCCATTTATGAAGATTAAGAAACAGAATCACAGAGACCTTAAATAATTTGCCTAAAGTTGCACAACTGCAAAGTATTGGATCCAAGATTAAACTCAGACAGTTAGACCCCAGGGCCCATACTCTTGATGACTGTACTATGCTGCTATGTCTCCTTAGCTACATCAGCTGTTAGCGCCATTCTTCATGTTTGGATAGACAAGCTCTTATCAGCCCATGAGAGTGAGATTCACATTGTCTCTTCTGACCTTACCTAGGGGATCTCTCAGACACCTGCCAATTTATACAGTCATAAACATCTATTGAGTGCAGGGCTTCCCAGGTGGCACTAATAATAAAGAACCTGCCAGCCAATGCAGGAGACATAAGAAATTCGGGTTCTACTTCTGGGTCAGGATGATCACCTGAAGGAGGGCATGGCAACTCACTCCCAGTATTCTTGCTTGGAGAAACCCATGGACACAGGAGCCTGAGGGCTATATAGGGTTGCAAAAAGTTGGACATGACTGAAGTAACATGACGTGACTGAAGTCATAGCAAACACCCTCTTCCAACAACACAAGAGAAGACTCTATACATGGACATCACCAGATGGTCAATACCGAAATCAGATTGATTATATTCTTTGCAGCTCTATACAGTCAGCAAAAATAAGACCAGGAGCTGACTGTGGCTCAGATCATGAACTCCTTATTGCCAAATTCAGAATGAAATTGAAGAAAGTGGAAAAACCACTAGATCATTCAGGTATGGCCTAAATCAAATCCTTATGATTATACAGTGGAAGTGAAATATAGATTAAGGGACTAGATCTGACAGACAGAGTGCCTGATGAACTATGGAAGGAGGTTCATGACATTGTACAGGAGAGAGGAATCAAGACGATCCCCAAGAAAAAGAAATGCAAAAAAGCAAAATGGCTGTCTGAAGAGGCCTTACAAATAGCTGTGAAAATAAGGGAAGTGAAAAGCAAAGGAGAAAAGGAAGATCAGATCAGTTGCTCAGTCGTGTTCGACTCTTTGTGACCCCATGAATCACAGCACGCCAGGCCTCCCTATCCATCACCAACTCCTGGAGTTCACTCAGATTCACGTCCATCGAGTCAGGGATGCCATCCAGCCATCTCATCCTCCATCGTCCCCTTTTCCTCCTGCCCTCAATCTCTCCTAGCATCAGAGTCTTTTCCAATGAGTCAACTCTTCGCATAAGGTGGCCAAAGTACTGGAGTTTCAGCCTTAGCATCATTCCTTCCAAAGAAATCCCAGGGCTGAGTGCCTTCAGAATGGATTGGTTGGATCTCCTTGCAGTCCAAGGGACTCTCAAGAGTCTTCTCCAACACCACAGTACAAAAGCATCAGTTCTTCGGCACTCAGCCTTCTTCACAGTCCAACACTCACATCCATACATGACCACAGGAAAAACCATAGCCTTAACTAGATGAACCTTTGTTGGCAAAGTAATGTCTATGCTTTTCAATATGCTATCTGGTTGGTCATAACTTTCCTTCCAAGGAGTAAGCGTCTTTTAATTTCATGACTGCAGTCACCATCTGCAGTGATTTTGGAGCCCCCCAAAATAAAGTCTGACACTGTTTCCACTGTTTCCCCATCTATTTCCCATGGAGTGATGGGACCGGATGCCATGATCTTCATTTTCTGAATGTTGAGCTTTAAGCCAACTTTTTCCACTGTCCACTTTCACCTTCATCGATAGGCTTTTGAGTTCCTCTTCACTTTCTGCCATAAGGGTGGTGTCATCTGCATATCTGAGGTTATTGAGATTTCTCCTGGCAATCTTGATTCCAGCTTGTGTTTCTTCCAGTCCAGCATTTCTTATGATGTACTCTGCATATAAGTTAAATAAACAGGGTGACAATATACAGCCTTGATGAACTCCTTTTCCTATTTGGAACCAGTCTGTTGTTCCATGTCCAGTTCTAACTGTTGCTCCCTGACCTGCATACAAATTTCTCAAGAGGCAGATCAGGTGGTCTGGTATTCCCATCTCTTTCAGAATTTTCCACAGTTGATTGTAATCCACACAGTCAAAGGCTTTGGCATAGTCAATAAAGCAGAAATAGATGTTTTTCTAGAACTCTCTTGCTTTTCCCATGATCCAGTGGATGTTGGCAATTTGATCTCTGTTTCCTGTGGGTTTTCTAAAACCAGCTTGAACATCAGGAAGTTCACGGTTCACATATTGCTGAAGCCTGGCTTGGAGAATTTTGAGCATTGCTTCACTAGCGTGTGAGATAAGTGCAATTGTGCAGTAGTTTGAGCATTCTTTGGCATTGCCTTTCTTTGGGATTGGAATGAAAACTGATCTTTTCCAGTCCTGTGGCCACTGCTGAGTTTTCCAAATGTGCTGGCATATTGAGTGCAGCACTTTCACAGCATCATCTTTCAGGATTTGGAATAGCTTAACTGGAATTCTATCACCTCCACTAGCTTTGTTCTTAGTGATGCTTTCTAAGGCCTACTTGACTTCACATTCTAAGATGTCTGGCTCTAGGTCAGTGATCACACCATCGTGATTATCTGGGTCGTGAAGATCTTTTTTGTACAGTTCTTCTGTGTATTCTTGCCACCTCTTCTTAATATCTTCTGCTTCTGTTAGGTCCATACCATTTCTGTCCTTTATCGAGCCCATCTTTGCATGAAATGTTCCTTTGGTATCTCTGATTTTCTTGAAGAGACCCTAGTCTTTCCCATTCTGTTGTTTTCCTCTATTTCTTTGCATTGATTGCTGAAGAAGGCTTTCTTATCTCTTCTTGCTATTCTTTGGAACTCTGCATTCAGATGTTTATATCTTTCCTTTTCTCCTTTGCTTTTCGCTTCTCTTCTTTTGACAGCTATTTGTAAGGCCTCCCCAGACAGCCATTTTGCTTTTTTGCATTTCTTTTCTATGGGAATGGTCTTTA
>NW_011494644.1:2695049-2695839 GCF_000754665.1 Bison bison bison | reverse complement strand
AAAGAATATAATCAATCTGATTTCGGTGTTGACCATCTGGTGATGTCCATGTATAGAGTCTTCTCTTGTGTTGTTGGAAGAGGGTGTTTGTTATGATCAGTGCATTTTCTTAGCAAAACTCTATCAGTCTTTGCCCTGCTTCATTCCGTATTCCAAAGCCAAATTTGCCTGTTACTCCAGGTGTTTCTTGACCTCCTACTTTTGCATTCCAGTCCCCTATAATGAAAAGGACATCTTTTTTGGGTGTTAGTTCTAAAAGGTCTTGTAGGTCTTCATAGAACTGTTCAACTTCAGCTTCTTCAGCGTTACTGGTTGGGGCATAGACTTGGATTACTGTGATATTGAATGGTTTGCCTTGGAAATGAACAAAGATCATTCTGTCATTTTTGAGATTGCATCCAAGTACTGCATTTCATACTCTTTTGTTGACCATGATGGCCACTCCATTTCTTCTAAGGGATTCCTGCCTGCAGTAGTAGATATAATGGTCATCTGAGTTAAATTCACCCATTCCAGTCCATTTCAGTTCACTGATTCCTAGAATGTCGACATTCACTCTTGCCATCTCCTGTTTGGCCACTTCCAATTTGCCTTGATTCATGGACCTGACATTCCAGGTTCCTATGCAATATTGCTCTTTACAGCATTGGACCTTGCTTCTATCACCAGTCACATCCACAGCTGGGTATTGTTTTTGCTTTGGCTCCATTCCTTCATTCTTTCTGGAGTTATTTCTCTACTGATCTCCAGTAGCATATTGGGCACCTACTGTCCTGGGGAGTTTCTCTTT
>NW_011494644.1:2685605-2694949 GCF_000754665.1 Bison bison bison | reverse complement strand
CAGCATATTGGGCACCTACTGTCCTGGGGAGTTTCTCTTTCAGTATCCTATCATTTTGCCTTTTCATACTGTTCATGGGCTTCTCAAGGCAAGAATACTGAAGTGGTTTGCCATTCCCTTCTCCAGTGGACCACATTCTGTCAAATCTCTCCACCATGACCCGCCCATCTTGGGTTGCCCCACGGGCATGGCTTAGTTTCATTGAGTTAGACAAGGCTGTGGTCCTAGTGTGATTAGATTGACTAGTTTTCTGTGAGTATGGTTTCAGTGTGTTTGCCCTCTGATGCCCTCTTACAACACCTACCATCTCTCTTGGGTTTCTCTTACCTTGGGTGTGGGGTGTCTCTTCATGGCTTCTCCAGCAAAGCGCAGCCATTGCTCCTTACCTTGGATGAGGGGTATCTCCTCACTGCCGCCCTTCCTGACCTTCAACATGGGATAGCTCCTCTAGGCCCTCCTGCGCCTGCGCAGCCAGGGCTCCTTGGACGTGGGGTTGCTCCTCCCGGCCGCGGCCCCTGGCCTCCGGCTTGGGGCGTGGGGTATGTCCTCCCAGTCGCTGCCCCGATCTCGGACGCGGGGTAGCTCCTCTCGGCCGTTCCTGCGCCGTCGCAGTCTGGTACTCTCGGCCACTGCCCCTGACCTCAGACGTTGGGTGGCTCCTCTTGGCCACGCTTGGCGTGCCCGTCACAGCTGCCTGCGTTTTGGCGTGCCCGAATGCAGAGTTCCAAAGAATAGCAAGGAGAGATAAGAAAGTCTTCCTCAGTGATCAATGCAAAGAAATAGAGGAAAACAATAGAATGGAAAAGACTAGAGATTTCTTCAAGAAAATTAGAGATACCAAGGGAACATTTCATGCAAAGATGGTCTCAATAAATGACAGAAATGGTAGGGACCTAACAGAAGCAGAAGATATTAAGAAGAGGTGGCAAGAATACACAGAAGAACTCTTCATGAACCAGATAATCATGATGGTGTGATCACTCACCTGGAGCCTAACATCCTGGAATGTGAAGTCAAGTGGGCCTTAGAAAGCATCACTATGAACAAAGCTATTGCTGGTGACAGAATTCCAGTTGAGCTATTTCAAATCCTGAAAGATGATGCTGTGAAAGTGCTGCACTCAATATGCCAGCACATTTGGAAAACTCAGCAGTGGCCACAGGACTGGAAAAGGTCAGTTTTCATTCCAATCCCAAAGAAAGGCAATGCCAAAGAATGCTCACACTACCGCACAATTGCCCCCATCTCACACACTAGTAAAATAATGCTCAAAATTCTCCAAGCCAGGCTTCAGCAATATGTGAACCGTGAACTTCCTGATGTTCAAGCTGGTTTTAGAAAAGGCAGAGGAACCAGAGATCAAATTGCCAACATCCACTGGATCATGGAAAAAGCAAGAGAGTTCTAGAAAAACATCTATTTCTGCTTTATTGACTATGCCAAAGCCTTTGACTGTGTGGATTACAATCAACTGTGGAAAATTCTGAAAGAGATGGGAATACCAGACCACCTGACCTGCCTCTTGAGAAACCTGTATGCAGGTCAGGGAGCAACAGTTAGAACTGGACATGGAACAACAGACTGGTTCCAAATAGGAAAAGGAGTTCATCAAGGCTGTATATTGTCACCCTGTTTATTTAACTTCTATGCAGAGTACATCGTGAGAAATGCTGGGCTGGAAGAAGCACAAGCCGGATTCAAGATTGCTGGGAGAAATATCAATAACCTCAGATATGCAGATGACACCACCCTAATGGGAGAAAGTGAAGAAGAACTAAACAGCCTCTTGATGAAAGTGAAAGAGGAGAGTGAAAAAGTTGGCTTAAAGCTCAACATTCAGAAAACAAAGATCATGGCATCCGGATGGCAAATAGATGGGGAAACAGTGGAAACAGTGGCTGACTTTATTATTCTGGGCTCCAAAATCGCTGCAGATGGTGATTGCAGCCATGAAGTTAAAAGACGCTTACTCATTGGAAGGAAAGTTATGACCAACCTAGACAGCATATTAAAAAGCAGAGATATTACTTTGTCAACCAAGGTCCATCTAGTCAAGGCTATGGTGTTTCCAGTGGTAATGTATGCATGTGAGAGTTGGACTATAAAGAGAGCTGAGGGCCGAAGAATTGATGCTTTTAAACTGTGGTGTTGAAGAAGACTTTTGAGGGTCCCTTGGACTGCAAGGAGAGCCAACCAGTCCATCCTCAAGGAGATCAGTCCTGAGTGTTCATTGGTAGGACTGATTTTGAAGCTGAAACTCCAATACTTTGACCATCTGATGTGAAAAGCTGACTCATTTGAAAAGACCCTGATGCTGGAAAAGATTGAGGGCAGGAGAAGGGGATGACAGAGGATGAGATGGTTGGATAACATCACCGACTCAATGCACATGGGTTTGGGTGGATTCCAGGAGTTGGTGATGGACAGGGAGGCCTGGCGTGCTGCGGTTCAAGGGGTCGCAAAGAGTCAGACATGACTGAGCGACTGAACTGAACTGAAGTAACTTAGCACGCACTTATAGAATACACTGCCATTACCAAACCAGAGCAATCTGGGCCCAAGATACCTCCCACTTGGGAGTAAAGGGTCTCTGACATCCTGCCTGAAAAAAACACTCCTGTAGGTGGCATGGCCAAGTTGGGACAAAAGATTGTTATGGTCACAGAATCTGACAAGCCTGAATTTGTGACCTTGGGCAAATTACATTTCCAAGCATTGGTTTTCTTATCTGCAAAACAGGGAAAATAATAGCAGCTAGTATAAATAGTTGCAAAAATTAAATAAGATAATGTGTACAAAGAGCTTGACATGATAAAAAAATATATACCCATGATAGCTCTCATGCTAGTGGTTGTCACTTTCTAACTAAAGCAACTTCCTTCTGGGCAGATAATCTGCCCGGAAACTTTCTAACCTATGCTAGATTGTAGAAAAATACCTCTCTACCATTAAGACATATAAAATAGCATAAATACTACCTAGGAAGGAAGACTTTGTATCTTCAATGTGCGTGTGTTTTTTAAACAAAGTGAAAAAGCTCAGTCAACTTTGATCAAAGGCCCCAGGCTCTCGCCTTGCTGCTACTTTTCTCTTCCCCAAAGTCCCCACCTCTTGGCAGAGTATCAGCTGGGTGAGCTCCTCCCTCCTCCAGCTTAATTAGCTTTCCCTTGTTAACCTACAGGGTTCAATGCAATTTAATTTCATTGGGAGGAAGTAGTTCAGAAATCAAGGTCATTTAATTTCTGAAAGGCAAGTAAAGGGTTGCCTTTCCCAAATGATTTTTCTGTCATTTATTCCCCTTAAAATGAAAAGTACAGTGGTTAATACAATGGCTTCAAGGTCAAGCTAGATCACCTTTGCAAATAGGAGAAGAATTCTTTCTACAGGATTTTAATTAGGTCGAGTACAACTAATTCTTCCTTTGCTACTTATTCCATTTCCTCTCCTTTCTGTAATTACTGCCAGTGTAACGCTCCTCACACACACAGATGGAGCTGAAGAAAGCCATACGACTATCCTTTATTTCTCCTTCATGCAAGAAAGGTGGGAGTTATTCACTGCATTCAGTTTTCGTTAATCTGAGGACAGCAGTCGTAACAGCCTTACGCATGTAAGTGTCAGTATCATTATAAGAAGTGGGGGGAGGCGGGGTGGGGGGGTTCCAAATGTGATGCTAACACTGTGACATACAGGTCTCCCTTTTACCTGGTCCACTCTAAATGATTAGGCATCAGAACAAAGAAAATTAACTCACGTGCATATTGTCAATCAATAAACATATATCTGCCTATCAAGGCCTTAGAAGGGTGTTAGGTACATTGGAGTCAGGGTTGCAAGGGAGACTGAGGAGCTTAGGTTTGGGGAGACAGACAGTTAGCAGGTAAAATAAATCGACAATACATTACTTGGTTCTAGAATGGCAAAGGCACTGCTCAGAGACACAGAGTCAGAGTTGGGATTCAAACTCAAGTTTCTCTGACTCCAGACTCCAAGACAAAAATGAGAGAAAAGCGAAGAGCAAGATCATACAGGTTGTCTGGACAGTGAAGAAAGCTGGAACAGAACTTTTAAGTGTCCACAAGCCAGGTTCTGTGATAAATGTGTCTCCTCAGACACCTGTAACACCATCTTAATTTTCGCATAGCATTTTCAGTACCTGCTATTTTCCTGCTTTGATTGTTTGCTTTATCAGTCTACTCCTCTCTAGAATGTGAACTTCAAGAGAAGGCCATAACTGGCTTGATTACTGCAGATTAGTACCTAGTTCTCTGACTGGCACATAGTAGGTGATCAACAAGCACGTATGGAATGACAGATTGCATCACATTTCCCAGGAGCCAAGGGAAGGAGGTGCTACATAGCAAACTCCAACAAGGTACTCTCCATTCCTGCCTGGTGCCCCACTGTATCACCAGCACCTAGGAGAGTGCCCATAGCAGAAGACAGCTACTCAAGGACCACTGAATAAAGGAGAGAGGGAGGAAGGAGAGAGAGAAGGGTAAGAAGAAAAGAGAGAAGGAGAAGAAGGACAGAAAGAGGAAGAAAAAGAAGAAAGACGAGGAGGAGGAGGAAAGGGATGAGAAAGAGAGGGAGGGAAGGAAGGAAGGAGGGAGAGTGGTCAGCTGCAGCAGGACACTTGCACATTTAGTAGCAAGCAGATTGCGGTTCGGTTAAATTGTTATTTCCCCTCACTGATGGACAAAGCCATCTTGCTAGAGACTGAGCCAAAGAAAACTCACTGGTCTGAATCCATTCTCAAAAAGACCCAATTGCCTGACCGGTCCACATCGCTGATGACTATCCTCTGTGCATAGCATCCTCACCTGCCCCAAAAGGGAAAGGGCCCTCGGGATCTTGCAGGTGTCATCACCGGCTTGGATTCCCTTTTCATTAATTTGTGTTTTCCTAAGGAATATTTATTCATATAGTGTCTGTTTAGGCAATTATTGAAATTATGTCTAATTATGTAATGACAGTAAATAATAATTACTTAGTTGCAACATGTTCTGCTTCTATTATGGGTGAGGATTTTATGCAATTTACTAAGAAATTTTCTAAGGTAGGAATACTGATTAGGAAGAAGGGATGGTGTCATTTTGAGTATTTGTTGAGCTATCATTATTCCTACCCAATTGCTATGAGAAAGGCCCTATATATACTTTTTAAAAGCCAGCCCTAGGGCTGTACTCTTTGACTATTACCACAATTACTATTAATAATAGCTACTCTTAATTCAGTGTTTACAATGTTTCCGAACCACTTTAAATACAAGTTAAAATTCAATGCAAACTTTTGTGCTTTCAAAGACCAGGAAAGTACAGTAAATGACTACAGAAGGCTGGGTTGGGGAGCAACAGGGAGCAGTGGGGTCTGTGATGAACTGCAGCATGATTGCACTAAAGGAGACAGCCATCACTCAGCTTCAGCTGAGTATTGCCTTTGGAGATGTGGGAATGGTGCTGACAATTATTCTGACCTTTCAGGAGAAGCCAGAAATGTGGATTTTCATGTGAAATTCCTAAATATTTAAACAACTGTGCATGTCCACAGTCTGTGTGCTGCCCATTTATAATCCCTCAGTCCTGGGCATTTTCCATAAGGAGCTTTTGGGAAAGACTAGTCTTTGAGCAGGGACTGGATTGATTGTAGCATGAAAGAAGGGAGGGAAAAACTGCACTGAGCCAACGTGGAGGCCATTTCTCACTTTTATTTAAAATCTTATGGAGGTAATTTCAGAGAACAATGAAATATCAGAAGCCTGGTCAGAGCGGAGAGGCGCGTGAAGGGGATGGATGTAATAACTGGCAGCACTGATAAGAAGAGCCAGAAACAGACAAGCCAGAGGCATGAAGTCCTTCTCCAAGGTCTCCACATGTCCCTGGGGCTGGCCAAGGCAGGAATCTGCAGAGAAGGGGTGCCCGGCTGCCCGAGTCAGAGCCCCCCAGGACCAGTAGGAACAAAAAGAGGTTGATCCCTCTTATGTAATAGGGGAAGAGGACATGCACGTTCTTCCCACTTCCGTTTAACTGTCATAACTCAGAGAAGTCTTATGTTCAAGTTCCAGTATCTTGATATTCCCTCCCCATAATATCCCTAAACTTCCCCTTTGTGCCATTTGTTATGCATGTGGTTATCTATTTATATCAGATCTACTTTCTCTTATGAATATGGGAGTGGGGATTTTTATCTGTATTGTTTAGTACTATGTCTTTAGAATCCACAGAGCTTGACACACAGTAGGGACTCAATAAATAACGACTTAAAAATAAGTGAAAGAATAGTTATTTGACCTTGGGCATGGGTTACTTAATTGCATGCGTTACTCAATAATGTGAAATGGGGAGAAAAATAGTGTCTCTTAGAATCACTGTCTTCTCTGTGCTAGAACACAACAGAAAATTTATACACTGTATGTTTCATCTGCTTTCCACAACAGACATATTAGATCAGCAGGCTTTTCATCTCAAACTTGTACTAAGGAAACACAGGCTTACAGCAGCTAAATGACTTGCTCAAGGTCACAGAGCTAGGAAGTGACACTATGGAGATTCCAATCTGGATTTTTCTGAATTTTCATCTTCTTCCCCCAGGATCTTAGACAGTAGGAACATCATTACAGCAAACTGGTGGAAACCAAAGCAGACCTCATGAAGAGATGCATTTGTTCTGGTCGTGAATGGCAAATGAGGATCTGAAACCCAGAGGAAACGGAAAACATATTCTAGGTGGAAGGAATGACTTGGCCAAAAGCCTAAAAATAGCAGGTCCATTCAAGAAATGGTGGGTGCTCATTTTAGATAAAGGGGAGTCCTGGGTGAGGCTGAAACCACATTGTGAAATCTCTGAATTCACTCTTTCTCTCAACAGTTATTTAGTGAGTGCCTGCCTCCTGTATGGCACCGTGCTGGGGAGAGGGAGACACGCACCCTGGCTTCTTGTACACACAGAGCTGACAGTCTAGCACTTGGCAACACTGACTCTACAGCACTGTGGCAAGGGCCAAATGAAGAAGCAGGCAAGAAATTACTTGGAAGAGCTAAACTTACTTTGCTATGTAAATTCTCGCCTCTGTTCTGCTATGTCAGATGCTTCAGGGCGATTAAGTCAAAACTCAGTTAAAACTGGCTTTCACAGAAAGAGAAGTCATTGACATGGGCAAGAGGGAAGCTGGAGAGTAATCTGGCTCTGCTGGTGCCAGGGGCTTTATCAAGAAAGCAGACAATTTCACCATGACTCTGCTCAGCTCTCCTCTGTGTGGGACTTCATTCTCAGACAGCCTGGCTCCTCTCAACAGCTCCCGACCTCATACCTCAGTTTCACATCCCACTAAGTTGAAGCTTCTCTTTCTCCATAGCTGAACCTGAGTTCAACTCTCACTGGCCAGAAAGTGAGGATATGGCAACCTACTGCAGTATTCTTGCCTGGGAAATCCTATGGACACAAGAGCCTGGAGAGCTGCAGTCTATGGAGTCACAAAGAGTCAGACATAACTTAGTAACTGAGCATGCACACAAAAGGAACATAAAGAACATGTCCCCAGCAAGCAGATAACAGCTCCAATCCCAATTAGGATACGCTAATTGGCTTATACTAACTGGGGCCTCCTTCTTCTCCACCAATGAAACAAAAGAGGATAAGAGTTAAAGAAAACTGACCTTACAAAGAAAATCCTGGAGATAATTTTACCAGGAAAATGGTACATTCTGGGAATCAAAAGCATAGCAGGGACCTCCCTGGTGGTCCAGTGGTTAAGAGTCCACGTTTCCACTGCAAGGGCCTCAATCCCTGGTCAGGGAACTAAGAATCTGCTTTTGGGGTGGCCAAAAAGATTTTTTTTTTTAAAGCATAGCGGTGCACTATTATCAGCATGAGGTTTGTGATCTTAAGAAATCTCACATTCTCAAAAATCACATTATAAATACATCTCACCTGCAAGGCCAAATTTCAGGGGGGCTTTGGCAGAAATTTCAATAACAAGGTTGTCTTTTTTAAGATAGGTGTGTTATTTTGTCATTGGAAGCCATAAAACTGATGAGACAACATTGAGTATAGCCTTGGCAGCACTTAAGATCAGATCCAAATCAATGAGCTTCCAGAATGGTCATTCTGGAACCACGGGAGTGGTGGCTGAACATTAAATCACTAGGAGAGCCTTTAAAAGGCTGATGCATGACGCTGGATGCTTGGGGCTGGTGTACTGGGACGGCCCAGAGGGATGGTATGGGGAGGGAGGAGGGAGGAGGGTTCGGGATGGGGAACACATGTATACCTGTGGCGGATTCATTTTGATATTTGGCAAAACTAATACAATTATGTAAAGTTTAAAAATAAAATAAAATTAGAGAAAAAAAAAAAAAAAAAAGGCTGATGCCCAAGCCTTACCCACAATGATTCTGATTTAATTTGTCTCGGGTGTGGTTTGTTGGTATTTTTAAAACAGTAGTTCTCAATTGTGAGACCTGGAGAGTTTTTTTTAAGCCCCAGTTGTGTCCAACTCTCTGCAACCCCATGCCCTGTAGCTCCCCAGGCTCTTTTGTCCATGGAATTCTCCAGGCAAGAATACTGGAGTGGGTTTCATTCCCTTCTCCAGAGGATCTTCCTGACCCAGGTCAGGAATCCCAACCCAGGGATCAAACCCAGGTCTCCTGTATTGCAGGCAGATTCTTTACCATCTGAGCCACCAGGGAAGTCCTTAAACCCCAAAGTTCAAGCTAAAACCCAAACCAATTATTGATACATCAAAATTTATGAAGGTAAGACCCAGATAGTATATATTGAAGCTTCCATGAGCATCATTTTTGGTATCAACCAAGAGCTCCTGGAGGAGGATATGGCAACCTACTGCAGTATTCTTGCCTGGGAAATCCTATGGACACAGGAGCCTGGAGATCTGCAGTCTATGGAGTCACAAAGAGTCAGACATAGCTTAGTAACTGAGCATGCACACAAAAGGAACATAAAGAACATGTCCCCAGCAAGCAGATAACAGCTCCATAATGCAGCTGGGCATTCCTTTGCAACATATGTGGTGATTTTCCTTCTTATATCCCCGTTTTTGGTTCCAAATTTTGTTCCCATCATACGCTCTAGAGGTCCAAGTTAAACAGGTTGTGCCATTAATTGATGACATCAGATCCATCTCCCACTATAAAAATTTGTGTGGCAGAAGCAGTTGGGACCACACAATTTTCATGGCTCACACATGAGGTATCACAAGCCAGCATTGTTAATGAGTCAAGTCAATGATTTGCATTGACCTAGAGCCAGACATCCTGGAATGTGAAGTCAAGTGGGCCTTAGAAAGCACCACTACAAACAAAGCTAGTGGAGGTGATGGAATTCCA
>NW_011494644.1:2684669-2684970 GCF_000754665.1 Bison bison bison | reverse complement strand
ACAGATTTTGGGGGGCTCCAAAATCACTGCAGATGGTGACTGCAGCCATGAAATTAAAAGATGCTTACTCCTTGGAAGGAATGTTATGACCAACCTGGATAGAATATTGAAAAGCAGAGACATTACTTTGCCAACAAAGGTTCGTCTAGTCAAGGCTATGGTTTTTCCTGTGGATGTGAGAGTTGGACTGTGAAGAAGGCTGAGCGCCGAAGAACTGATGCTTTTGAACTGTGGTGTTGGAGAAGACTCTTGAGAGTCCCTTGGACTGCAAGGAGATCCAACCCGTCCATTCTGAAGGAGA
>NW_011494644.1:2675435-2684569 GCF_000754665.1 Bison bison bison | reverse complement strand
AGACAGCTTTTGAACTGTGGTGTTGGAGAAGACTCTTGAGAGTCCCTTGGACTGCAAGGAGATCCAACCAGTCCATTCTGAAGGAGATCAGCCCTGGGATTTCTTTGGAAGGACTGATGCTAAAGCTGAAACTCCAGTACTTTGGCCACCTCATGCGAAGAGTTGACTCATTGGAAAAGACTCTGATGCTGGGAGGGATTGGGGGCAGGAGGAGAAGGGGACAACAGAGGATGAGATGGCTGGATGGCATCACTGACTCGATGGACATGAGTTTCAGTGAACTCCGGGAGTTGGTGATGGACAGGGAGGCCTGGTGTGCTGCGATTCATGGGGTCGCAAAGAGTTGGACACAACTGAGTGACTGAACTGAACTGAACTGAATATTTAATAAGGACTTAGTTTGTGACAGGCACTGTTCTAAGTAGTTGACATAGACATGACTTATTTAATCTTCAGAAAACCCTGTGCTATCATTATCCATATTTTACAGATAAGGAAACCCAGACCCAGAAAGGTTCAGTGGCCGAACCAAGATCCCCTGGATACCAAGTGGTTGAGCCAACATTTGAATCTGAGCAGCCTGGATCCAACGTCAATACTCTTAAGCTCTACATTATAGGGAAACTGTCTGAAACTTAAAAGGAATGTTCAATGCCTCTTACTGTATGTGACCCTAGTGAGCACATGCACAGCTTGAAGGGACTCTCCCCTGTGTTCTTATTAGAGACAGTGGCTAGTGGCCTCTGGACTGCTGGCCTTTCAGATCAGGTCCACGGTGTTCCCTCTTTTATTCACTTGCTCAAATAGTTTGTTGAAGGTTAAAAGATGCTGCAGGGGAAGGAGGCATAAAACAGGGGATGGGTGTTCACCATGCTCATCCTCAATGTCTTTGCTCAAGGAGAATGTTGTCTCTGCACCGCTTTCCCTATTGACTCTAACTTTGCCTTCAAGACTCAGCTCAAGATTAGTATCCCCTCAGAGAAACTTCTCCCAATCAACTCCTTCTCACTCCCAGGTTTTCCTTCTTCCTCAAATGAAGTGTAGAGAAACCAGTTCTCTACTCTCAACTGAACCAGATTCAGTTCAGTTCAGTTCAGTCACTCAGTCATGTCTGACTCTTTGCGACCCCATGGACTGCAGCACACCAGGCTTCCCTGTCCATCACCAACTCCTGGAGCTTGCTCAAACTCATGTCCATCGAGTTGGTGAGGCCATCCAACCATCTCATCCTCTGTCATCCCCTTCTCCTCCCGCCTTCAATCTTTTCCAGCATCTGGGTCTTTTCAAATGAGTCAGTTCTTCATATGAGGTGGCCAAAGTATTGGAGTTTCAGTTCCAGCATCAGTCCTTCCAATGAATATTCGGGACTGATTTCCTTCAGGATGCACTGGTTGGATCTCCTTGCAGTCCAAGAGATTCTCAAGAGTATCATCCAATACCACAGTTCAAAAGCATCAATTCTTCGGTGCTCAGCTTTCTTTATAGTTCAACATTCACACGTGACTACTGGAAAAACCATAGCTTTGACTAGACAGACCTTTGTTGGCAAAGTAATATCTTTGCTTTTTAATATGCTGTCTAGGTTGGTCACAGCTTTTCTTCCAAGGAGTAAGCGTCTTTTAATTTCATGGCTGCAGTCACCATCTGCAGTGATTTTGGAGCCCAAGAAAATGAAGTCTGTCAGTGTTTCCATTGTTTCCCCATCTATTTGCCATGAAGTGATGGGACCAGATGCCATGATCTTAGTTTTCTGAATGTTGAGTTTTAAGCCAGCTTTTCACTGTCCTCTTTCATTTTCATCAAGAGGCTCTTTACTCTTCTTTGTTTCCTGCCATATGGGTGGTGTCATCTGCATATCTGAGGTTATTGATATTGCTCCCAGCCCAGCAATTCACATGATGCACTCTGCATATAAGTTAAATAAGCAGGGTGACAATATACAGCCTTGACGTACTCCTTTCCCAATGTGGAACCAATCCATTTTCCTATGTCTGCTTGTAACTGTTGCATCTTGACCTGCATACAGATTTCTCAGGAGGCAGGTCACGTGGTCTGGTATTCCCATCTCTTGAAGAATTTTCCACAGTTTGCTGGAATTTTCCACTGTTCTCAGAAGAATTTTCCACAGTTCTCAGATTAAGAGCTGAGATTCAAGGAGAGGGATGCATTTGTTTAACAAAACCACCTTGATGAACAATCTTGGTTGTGGAAAGATGGTCCTTTGGCTCTTAATCAGAGAAGGATTAGGATGTTTAAATTGAATATCTCTGTATAACAATGAGGGAGGCATTTGGAAACTGCTGGGGAAAATGAATAGTGAAGGAGTGGGGAAATTCTTGGAGGTGAAAGACCATATTATGACTGCAGGATAGCAAACTTGAAGAATGATGTTGGCCCATGAGAATTCCCCTCATACTCTGCTAGGTCTGGCAGAGGGGTCTTACAATAAGGACGTTCTCTTAAGTCATCAATTGTGCTATAATTGAACCCCTTTTATTGCCTCTCTCCACCCACTCACCCACCCTCCAAAATGTATTAACTGAAACTTGACTTTTCCCATAGCTGATTGGCATTTTGCAGAGGTGAGGGAAAGGGTTTTGTTGATTATGAGATGATGAAGAGAAGAGCACGGCCACAGAAAGCAAAAGACAAATGCACCTAACTGTAATAGAAATTAGCACTGGAAATTGGAGCATAAGCCATAAAGTTTAGGAAAATCTTGGGGAAAACTAATCCAATAGCATGAGATGCAGTTAGAAATATGAGCCAATGCTATTTAATTCTCAAAAGACAAGGCGACTTCTGCTATTATTTTGTGACACAAGGTTCTTCTTCAGGTTGGATTCCACAAGGGCACTAAACTCTCCTTTGTAAATTGGCAACATTATATACGAAAGTAACTTTAAAAAATAATCTTGATTCTGGCCATATTGAACCAATTAAATCTCTAGAAACACTTTACATTTTTATTCCTATACAGATATTTATGTTTGTCCATCTTCTTGAAACATGCTTGCCCATAATCTTTGCCTATTTTTAATTTCTGCTATTCTTTTGGATCTCAACTTCAGCTGTCACTTCCTGTGTTACATTAGTGAGGATGTTTTAGACTGCCAGGAGAAAAACAAAATTTAACTCAAAATGACTTAAACAACAGGATATTTACTATTAAATTACATTAGATACCTCCTACGTATCATTCTGTTGCTATCAGTGCTTTGAGTTCTTCATGCCTGCGGGTCAGAAAACAAAGAAAGGAATGCCAGCGCCAGTGCCAGTGGGGTTAATTGATTATTACATAAAGAACTAGGGGCGCAACTACATAATTTGGGCAGAGAGAATTCACTGGAGCTTCTTTTGGTGTTTCCATGCCCTGAGATTATAGAGAATTGGCAGTTTCAGGAAACGTGTCCCAGCAAAGGCAAGGCAACAAAGGTTTAGAGTAATCCAGCATGGTAGTCAAGGATGAAGATGATGGGTATGAATCAAGAGCTCAACCAGCTGCAACAGCAAGGATCATAGTTACAAAAACCCTCTTGCCTTGAGTCTTTGCAGCTACCAACTTGAAAAGGACTCTGTGATTAATCAGTCGTATCTTTTCTCTCAGGGAAGAAGTAAGAGTATCTTGTTTTCAAAAGTGGAGGTCAAGAGGAGATCCGATTGATGCAAGCTGTAGAATATATTAGACAGCATATTACTTGAATCCTTATATCCACCACTGAGACTCCATCAGAATTAGGTGCAATCTGACTACATCTCAACTCATCCCTGCACTGCACCACACATTTCTCATCTCCTTCCCAAGGTTTCCATGTTAATGCTAAGCTACTGGGCACTGTAGAACCTGGCTGGTACCCATGCATGCAAAACTTAGAAGTCTGGGGCAATTAACACACCACAGGAAAATCCTTGATTGACAAGAGGTGAGAGTTGGTGGAGAAACTATCCACCCTCCCTCTCTGATGCACTGTCCTGAGATGCAGTTTACATGGCTTCTTAGAGGAACATCATGTTCAATGGCAGCCAACTTGATAATGTGTTCTCATATTGACCCTTCCTCCTTCTTGGCTTCATTCTCTCTGTTCTGCACAAGTTTCCTGATTTTGTGCCATTTAATGAGGTGCATATTAGCCCTTTGTCCCACGATCTGCTTTTTTGAGCAAACCAAAGATAACAATCACCCATAACAGAAAGTATGGAAGTAGGAAGTTCCAGAGTTCAGAAGGATGGGTTCCCTTTTACTCTCTCCAGTCTCTTTTTCAGTGCATTGGATTTTGTCCTCACATATACCCTCTCACGGTTTAATAGAGCTCCGAGTACTAGAACTTACTCCAAGTACCAGAACCTCAAACAAAAATATACAAATTCTGAAAGAGGAGAAGAGAGCACAGCCTTTCCTTTCTGGGTGGGAGTTAAGTCTCCCAGAAGCTCCCCAGACTTCTGGGAGATATCATCTCACATCTCATTGCCAGAACTGCATCCCATTCCCATTCCTAACTGGCATGAGGAACTGAATTTCTTAGTTCAATCATGATTCATCCCTTGGAGTTGAAGAGGACCCATCCTCCCCTAGGTCATGCTCCCATGAAGAAGAGATGAATTGCTGTGCGCACAGTGGTAATCATGTCAAACACTTATTAACTGACCCAGAGGCCATTTTCAATGTTCCTTCACCATTGCCCACCTCCCACTATAGAGGCTAAACAAGCAGCATATTGACTTTCCAGCTTCCTTTGAAGCTAGGGAGCCACGTTATTTATGTTTAGACATTTGTATGTGAAGAGAAGTTTCATAGGGGATTTCTTCTAGGTCCTCCTTGATAAAAGTATAATGACTTGAAAAAAAACTTTCTCTTTCTCTCTTGCTCCCCCTTTGGTCACCTCTCTGATTCATTTCTTTAGACTTGACCGTATGAAGATATGATTCCGAGAGCTCTGAAAGCCATCTTGCCACCATGGGGCAATAAGCCTAAGCATGAAAGACTAAGAAACTAAAGATGGACTACAATGATGGAAAGAACTTTAGTACACCCCTGAGCCACTAACTCGATGGATGTGAGTCTCAGTGAACTCCGGGAGTTGGTGATGGACAGGGAGGCCTGGCGTGCTGCGATTCATGGGGTCGCAAAGAGTTGGACACCACTGAGCGACTGATCTGATCTGATCTGAGCAACTAAAACTGCTCTGGGATTGCTTTTCTCTGGATTTTTTTAAGTTATATCAGATAACTGTCTTTCTTATTTAACCATTATTACATTAAGTAGTATGTTACATGCATCTAGAAGCCATTCTAACTGATAAATCAGGCAACATTTCTAGAAAGTTTCCCTGGACCCTATAGAATGTATTAGCTACCCCTTTCCCCTCATAGCCAAGATTACTGTTATCAAGGCTATTACTGCTGTGCACTTTCATTGTTCAGATAAACAGTGATTCCTATGAGTTATTTAAATTTTGCATGCAAAAGCGGAGCCAGTCACAGACAGTGTAATACAGGATTCCTACACAGGTCAGTGGGCTGGACTAAGTAGCCCCCATAGTCTCTTACAACTTTGAAATCTATGACCCCAATCCCTTTAATGTAAATGTCCCTTTTCCAGGTATAAAAATCTTTTTTACTTTGATTTATGTTATGGCAAATTGTCAGTTTGTATTTCAAAATGGGAGAAAGCAACACAAAAATATGACTTGGAAAAATGTTCTTATTCTGTTTGCAATGTGGAGAACTATCAAACTAAATTCCATTTTGCAGATGATTTGGGGATTACTTGTTATTCTGAGCAGGCCTGTCCCCATTCTCCTTCAGCAGTATGGAGAATGGATATGAAAAACTGTGTGTAAACACTTCTTTCTTTTGAAATGTTATTAATAAAGTATTTCCTGTGGCTATGGCTAATAAGTCACTTGTTTCCTAATTTTTCTGTATTGATATGCTCTTCAGGGAAACTTAGAACCCCAAATCTCTTCCTATAGTGTAGTATTTATAGAGTTCATTATAGTCTGTGATTAACAGAGGAATTGCCTTTAGGGAAGAACAGAAAACTGAAGATTAAATAACTGACCAAACATTTACCTGCAAACAGAAATATTTTATAAGGAACAAGGACATTTTAAATTTGTAAATGTTTAGAAAATGTTTCCAATATTTTGTCTCTCTTCACTGAGTGATTTCTTGGTGGTCGACCAGAAAGCTTGGTGGAGAATGACACTATCTTCCAACTCTATGCCAGGTATTCAATGAGTCACTTTATAGGTATTATCTAATTAAGTGCTTTTTTTCATTTAAAACGTGATTTTTACAATTACATAAGTAATACACAGTTGTAAAATATTTTCAGCAATTCAGGGGCATAAAGATGAAAAAGTAAAAGCTCCCCTTCACTCCCTTTACCCCTCAATTCCCTTAACATTCCTGGAAATAATCACCATACACTTTGGTACATATTCATCCAGACTTTTCTGTGTGTTTTCATAAATCCACATATTCTTTTAAAAAAATTATTTAATTGAAGGATAATTACAATATTGTATTGGTTTCTGCCATATATTGACATGGATCACCTATATATATATATCCCCTCTTGGACTTCCCTCCCACCTCCTACCCCAACCCACCCCTCTAGGTTGTCTCAGGACCCCAGTTTGAGTTCCCTGAGCCATACAGTAAATTCCCACTGGCTATCAATTTTACATGTTAGTGTAAATGTGTCCATGGTACTCTCTTCATTCATCCCACCCTCTCCTTCCTACCCACTCTCTGTGTCCATATGTCTCCATTGCTACCCTGCAAATAGGTTCATCAATACAGTCTTTTTAGACTATATGTTAATATATGATATTTGTTGTTCTCTTTCTGACTTACTTCATTCTGTATAAGAGGCTCTAGGTTCATCCATTTCATTAGCACTGACTCAAATGCATCCCTTTTATGGCTGAGTAATATTCCATTTTGTGTATGTACCATAGCTTCTTTATCCATTCATCTAGTGATAGATATCTAGGTTGTTTCCATGTCCTAGCCACTGTAAATAGTGCTGCAATGAACATTGGGATAAAAGTGAAGTGAAGTCGCTCAGTCATGTCCGACTCTTTGCGACCCCATGGACTGTAGCCTTCAGGCTCCTCCATCCATGGGATTTTCCAGGCAAGAGTGCTGGAGTGGATTGCCATTTCCTTCTCCAGGGGATCTTCCGGACCCAGGAATTGAACCGGGGTCTCCTGCATTGCGGGCAGACGCTTTACCGTCTGAACCACCAGGGAAGCCTGAACATTAGGGTACATGTGTCTTTTTCAATTATGATTTCCTCAGGGTATATGACCAGTAGTGGGATTGCTGGGTCATATGGTAGTTTTATTCCTAGTTTGTAAAGGAATCTTCCATACTATCTTCCATAGTGGCTGTATCAATTTACATTCCCACTGTAAGTGCAAGAGGGTTCCCTTTTCTCCACACCCTCTCCAGCATTTGTTGTTTATAGATTTTTTTGATGATAACCATTCTAACTGGCATGAGATGCTATCTCATTGTGGTTTTGATTTGCATCTCTCTAACAATGAGTGATATTGAGCATCTTTTCATGGTTTATTACCCATCTTTATGTCTTCTTGGAGAAATGTCTGTTTAGATATTTTGCCCACTTTTTGATTGTGTTTTTTGTTTTTCTGGTATTAAGTTGTATAACTGCTTGTATATTTTGGAAATTAATCCTTTGTCAGTTGCTTCATTTGCTATTATTTTCTCCCATTCTGAGGGTTGGTTGTCTTTTCACTTTGTTTATAGTTTCCTTTGCTGTGCAAAAGCTTTTAAGTTTAATTAGGTCCCACTTGTTTATTTTTGTTTTTGTTTTTATTTTCCAATTAATCTAGGAGGTGGGTCATAAAGGATCTTGCTGTGATTTATGTCATAGAATGTTCTGCCTATGTTTTCCTCTAAGAGTTTTATAGTTTCTAGTCTTACATTTAGATCTGTACTCCATTTTGAGTTTATCTTTTGTGTATGGTGTTAGGATGGAGAAGGCAATGGCAACACACTCCAGTACTCTTGCCTGGAAAATCCCATGGACGGAAGAGCCTGGTAGGCTGTAGTCCATGGGGTCCCTAAGAGTCGGACACGACTGAGTGACTTCACTTTCACTTTTCACTTTCATGCATTGGAGAAGGAAATGGCAACCCACTCCAGTACTCTTACCTGGAGCATCCCAGGGACAGGAGAGCCTGGTGGGCTGCTGTCTATGGGATCGCACAGAGTCGGACATGACTGAAGCGACTTAGCAGCAGCAGCAGCAGCAGCATGGTGTTAGGAAGTGTTCTAGTTTCATTCTTTTACATGCAGCATCCCAGTTTTCCCAGAGCACTTACTGAGGAGACTATCTTTGCCCCATTGTATATTCTTGCCTCCTTTGTCAAAGATAAGGTGCCCATCGGTGAATGGGTTTATCTCTGGGCTTTCTATTTTGTTTCATTGGTCTATATTTCTATTTTGTGCCAGTACCATACTGTCCTGATGATTGTAGCTTTCTAGCATAGACTGAACCAGCTCCATTCTTCTTTAAGATGACTTTGGCTATTTGATGTCTTTTGTGTTTCCACACAAATTGTGAGATTTTTCTTGTTCTAGTTCTGTGAAAAATGCCACTGGTAATTTGATAGGGCTCAAACTGAATCTATAGAATGTATTTGGTTGTATAGTCATTTTCACAATATTGATTCTTCCAACCCAGGAAGATGGAATATCTCTCCATCTGTCTATGTTGTCTTTGATGTTTTTTTCAGCAGTGTCATAATTTTTTGCATACAGCTCTTTTGTCTCCTTCAGTTCAGTTCAGTTTAGTCACTCAGTCGTATCCGACTCTTTGCGATCCCGTGAATTGCAGCATGCCAGGCCTCCCTGTCCATCACCAACTCCCGGAGTTCACTCAGACTCACATCTATCAAGTCGGTGATGCCATCCAGCCATCTCATCCTCTGTCGTCTCCTTCTCCTTCTGCCCCCAATCCCTCCCAGAATCAGAGTCTTTTCCAGTGAGTCAACACTTCACATGAGGTGGCCAAAGTACTGGAGTTTCAGCTTTAGCATCATTCCTTCCAAAGAAATCCCAGGGCTGATCTCCTTCAGAATGGACTGGTTGGATCTCCT
>NW_011494644.1:2672164-2675335 GCF_000754665.1 Bison bison bison | reverse complement strand
CATACATGACCACAGGAAAAACCATAGCCTTGACTAGACGGACCTTTCTTGGCAAAGTAATGTCTCTGCTTTTTAATATGCTATCTAGGTTGGTCATAACTTTCCTTCCAAGGAGTAAGCGTCTTTTAATTTCATGGCTGCAATCACCATCTGCAGTGATTTTGGAGCCCAGAAAAATAAAGTCTGACACTGTTTCCACTGTTTCCTCACCTATTTCCCATGAAGTGATGGGACCAGATGCCATGATCTTTGTTTTCTGAATGTTGAGCTTTAAGCCAATTTTTTCACTCTCCACTTTCACTTTCATCAAAAGGCTTTTGAGTTCCTCTTCACTTTCTGCCATAAGGGTGGTGTCATCTGCATATCTGAGGTTATTGATATTTCTCCCGGCAATCTTGATTCCAGCTTGTGCTTCTCCTGCCCAGCGTTTCTCATGATGTACTCTGCATATAAGTTAAATAAGTAGGTTGACAATATACAGCCTTGACGTACTCCTTTTCCTATTTGGAACCAGTCTGTTGTTCCATGTCCAGTTCTAACTGTTGCTTCCTGACCCGCATATAGGTTTCTCAAGAGGCCAGTCAGGTGGTCTGGTATTCCCATCTCTTTCAGAATTTTCCACAGTTGATTGTGATCCACACAGTCAAAGGCTTTGGCATAGTCAATAAAGCAGAAATAGATGTTTTTCTGGAACTCTCTTGCTTTTTCGATGATCCAGCGGATGTTGGCAGTTTGTTCTCTGGTTCCTCTGCCTTTTCTAAAACCAGCTTGAACATCAGGAAGTTCACGGTTCATGTATTGCTGAAGCCTGGCTTGGAGAATTTTGAGCATTACTTTCCTAGCATGTGAGATAAGTGCAATTGTGCGGTAGTTAGAGCATTTTTTGGCATTGCCTTTCTTTGGGATTGGAATGAAAACTGCCCTTTTCCAGTGCTGTGGCCACTGCTGAATTTTCCAAATTTGCTGACATATTTGTCTCCTTTGATAAGTTTATGCCTAGGTATTTTATTCTCTTTGCAGTGCACATGTTCTTACATGAATAAATAAACAAGCCATATTTCATGTATTCTAGAATGCACCTTTTTTCAAGTTTAAAATCTCTGAGATAAGAATGCATCTTACAGTTAAAGGCATTGTACGGTGGCCAATTTCTCTGTTTCTTACTGGCACATACAGTAAAGGTGCATCTTGAAATAAGTGGCATTTGGGAGTAACATAATACCTACTATATTTTGCTATATATACTATATAGTGCTTATATAATTATATTTTAATAGATGTATGATTCAGAGAAGGTGATGGCACCCCACTCCAGTACTCTTGCCTAGAAAATCCCATGGATGGAGGAGCCTGGTAGGCTCCAGTCCATGGGGTCGCAAAGAGTTGGACATGACTGAGCGACTTCACTTTCACTTTTCACTTTCATGCATTGGAGAAGGAAATGGCAACCCACTCCAGTGTTCTTGCCTGGAGAATCCCAGGGACAGGGGAGCCTGGTGGGCTGCCGTCTCTGGGGTCGCACAGAGTCGGACACGACTGAAGCAACTTAGCAGCAGCAGATGTATGATTGTGTGAACTGCCATGGACAGCTTTCAGTACACATGGGTCTGCCTCATTGGTTTTAATGTCTGTGTGAGCTACCACTGTCTGCATGTGGGTGCATGTATGCATGCTCAGCCCACCAGGCTCCTCTGTCCATGGGATTTCCCAGGCAAGAGTACTGGAGTGGGTTGCCATTTCCTCCTCCAGAGGATCTTCCTAACCTAGAGATCACATGCACATCTCTTATGCCTTCTGCATTGGCACACAGATTCTTTATCACTGAGCTACCTGAGAAGCCATTCTTCTCTGAGAAGAATCTGCTGAGAAGCAGGTATGTACCTGTTTTATTTGGCCATATCCCTTGTATATGGGCTTTCAGATGATTTCCAAATCCTCCTGGTAGAAAACAGTGCTGCACTGACCATCCTTGTCCCTAAATCTTTGTAATAATTTTTTTTTTTTTTTTTACAGAGGGATTCCTATCTCATGAGTTTTCCTAGTTATCCTATATTGTAGGAAAACCTTAGTTATTCAGAACTCAGTAAGACACATGTTCAATCCTGGCTCCAGGGTTACCATATTGAACAACTCAAGGGGGTTCAAACTGTCATCCGGGTGAGCAGTCAGCAAAATTTTCTATAAAGAGCCAGATACAACCAACCCCTGAGATACATGTATGACTCAGTTTCTTCACCAAGAAAATAAATCTATGTTACAGTGTTTGTGAGAATTAATGCAATGCTACAGGTAAAGCATTTACAAGTGCTTGGCAAGTGCTATAGCTATTTTAAAACTTTTATTCTTTTACTGAAGAGGAAATTCATAGGTAATAATTCACAGAGGCAAGACACAAACAGTAAGTCTGACTCCAAAATTTGTGCCTTTCCCACAGCACCTAGTGCCTCAAAAGGAAGGATTTTTTGCAGCGAGACTCTGAGTTCAGAGGGTAAAGGCTTTTATAAAGTCCTACTGTGTCAGTGTTGGACATAGTGGGCTTCGACTCTTAGAGAGTCCAGCAAATATACCGCCCACCGGAGAAGGCAGCTTCTGTGAGACCCATCCCTTTGGGCTTGCTGACATACACAACCAGTGAATTTTCCTGCTATTTATGCCAATTCAATTTGATCATAGTTCTATTACCTGGAAGCAAATGCAGCCACAAAAGTGTTGATAAAGCTGTCACAACAAGATGGAAATAGTAAGTCTCATTACTATTAAGAAAAGAACAAATCCATAAATAAGAGATTATCAAGTGAAATAAGATAGTCTGTCCTCCAGCTTCTAACAAATGTCGTGTGCAAAACCATGTCATTTCCCCAGGCACCCTCCCTGCCAGACAGATGTATAGAATATGAATTGTGCGGGGAGGGAAATTGATATGCAGAACAGGAGTTGGCAAAATAATTAGAGCTGTGAGGCTCCCTGAGTCTTGTGGTTTATTTCAGAAGTCACCAAATGTACAATCAGAGGTCCAGACCAAACCAATTATGTAACATATCAGTCCTTGAAAAAAGCCTCGAGATGATGGAGAGGGGATGGTACTGTCCCCTGAGGGTTAAAGCAGAACCAGGCCTGCCACACTGGACAGGTAGGAGCCACCTTCCCAGGTGGGGAAAAGCCAGGTGGCAC
>NW_011494644.1:2631645-2672064 GCF_000754665.1 Bison bison bison | reverse complement strand
GAAAAGCCAGGACTGCCCCACTGGTGGCACAGCCTTGCTCAGGACAGTGCCAGGCTCCCTACCCACTCTGTCCACTGAGATCCCAACTTCCTGCATCCCTCTCAGTCATCCCAGCCACTTCTCCTGGTTGAGGCTAAGTCCAAAATGAAAGTTGTATTAAGTTCCTAACACCTTATCCACTAAGAACCACTTGCAAACACGGACCAGATGGGTCCAGATCCCCAGGGGGCCTCCAACTCAATGCCTGGCTATGGTAGGGAGTCTAGAGATGCTTATTGATTAGAATTGACTAAAGCCACCCACAAAATATCCTTAGTGAGATAGGAATGAGATGAAGGAGTGAAGAGGGGAGGAAGGGGGAGTGAGGGGAAGGGAGAAGGAAGACATGAAGCAGAAGGGCAGAGAAAGTGGTGAAGATGCTGGAATGTGAATTGAGCAGATTGAGGCAATAGATGAGCAGAGAGATGCAGACAAAGAGAGGAGGAGACAGACACAGAGCAGAGCAGAAGGCAGAGGAGGCTAAGGTGAGTGGAAAACAAGGTGAGCAGATGGAGCAGGGAGCTGGGCAGACAGAGAGAAGAGGGAGGTGGGGCCAGTGAGACAGGCAAACAAGGACACGTGGGACAAACACATGGGAGGAAAGCTAGGCACAGAGATGCTCAGACCCCACAGATAGGAGCAGAGCAGAGAGATGAAAAGAGTACAGCCAAACCAGGAGTGGGGACAGAGAGGCAGGGCAGGACCAAAGACTTTCTGGGTTGCCCACGGGAATCTGCACTCCTCTCGGGTTATCTTTTTACTGAACTAATTCCTTGACAGAGAGATAGAAGAAGATTCTGAAAACCCATTACTTGGTAGGTAAGAAATGTCCTTCATCTCCAGGCTTGCTGCCAATTCTAAGGTGGTGCTGGAGGCCTGGGCCTGGGTCGGGGCTGGCCCTTCTGGGCTCCAGGCTTCTCGAGGTAGTAAGCTGTGACCAGGAACTCATTCTGTCTACCCTCATGGAATTCTTACAGGATCAGCTCAAATAACACCATGAACACCCTCCAAAAAGTACATTACCCTCGGAGGTCATCCAGTAACGAAGGTGGGAAGTTGGTTAAATTCTGGCTAACTCTTATGTTCATTCCGTTCCTCCCTCCCTCACCCCCCACCCACTGTCCTTCTCTTTCCCATTCACTGCCATTCCAACCACACACACTGGCACATCTGATTTCTGTTCCAAAGAGACCTTGACTTCAGCCCTTAGGGCATAAAATATTCAATCCACTTGGACACTTTTTAATTAATCTAGGGTTTGATTCCGGCCATTGCTCCTTGATGCCTGCCTCTGTAACCCCTTCCTGGATCCAATTAGCTGACTTTGAGCACTGCCCTGGACCCAGAGACAAAACATGAGCACCTCCTCTCCTCTCCAGGAACTGGTTTATTGAGGCATCTGTAAGCTTTCTCTTTGCCATCTAGCCATTCATGCCTGGAAGAGGCAGCAAGGCAATGAGATCTGTCCTACACAAGAGTCAAAGATGATTTCTAAAGAATGAGAAAAGAAAAACTGCAAACCAAAGGCTACTAACAGCTCAGGCAGCAAATATCTAGATGATTAACAGGCTGGCTGCATCAGAGATATAGATGTTTCATCCAAATTCCACGTTGTTCTCACCTGACTTTTTTCACCAACCCCACCTTCTATACAGACTCAATTATCACAAGATTCATTTGCACATGTTGACATTTTGCTCTGTCTAAAAAAAAAAAAAAAAAAGGCTTTTCATTGCTATTATTATATTGTGCTAGTGAGTTTTGCCTGACAGGTTGAGTCATAATAAAATTAAACAGACTGATGCATGTAAGACTTTTAGCACAGTGCCAAGCACATGTTAAGTGCTGGACAAATAACCGGTATTTTGATTAATTTTAGTCATAGTCATTATTACCATATTCATCTTGCGGATAGGCCTGGTGTTTTGTTCTGCTTGTAACAGGTCACACAATATCGAGCACTAAGGTGGTTCTTAGTAAAATTTTCCAAGAAGCTGGGGACTGTTTTGACAGTATGCATGGGACTCCCAAAGAGTCTATGAGTTCCACAGTAGCCTCCCTTCTTTCCTAAATTCCTATCCAGTCACCCAGCAAATAGTTACCAGGCACTTGCTAAATGTCACGCATCATACTAGGTACTGTGAAGTCCAGGTAAGCAAGATAGAAAAGGTTTCTGCCTTCAAAATGGTTAAGCCACAGGACTTGCCATCCATGTTAATGACCATGACAAACCTTTATACAGCACAGTCTGATATTTTCAGATCCTTACCTGCACTGACACACTTAGTCCTCACAATTTGTCCTTGGAGGAGGGACTTATCCAACCCTCTTTTTATATTTTACATAGACAGATAGACTGAGATCCAGAGAGGTAGATTAACCTGTCAAAAGTCGCACAGAAATAACAGCAGAGCTGGCAGTTTGGCTCCAGGGTCCACGCAGCTAACCACAGTGCTGCTGCATTATCTGGTTCATGGTGCTTATTTCTGTTAGTGACTGTTTCCCTTCGTTTCAGTAAGTAGATTAGAATATCCTTAAACTCTGTGGAGAGAGGAAGCAGATTAGTGATGACAGGGGCTAGGAAGAGGGGGAATGAGAAGTGATCACCAATGGGTACGGAGTTTCCATTTGGGAACATGTAAAAATTCTGGAACTAGATAGTAATAATGATGCTTGCACAATATTGTCAGTGTACTTAACCACTATTAAAATGGTCAATATTGTGTTACGGAAATTTTACCCCTTAAAAATTTTCTTTAGAAGTATAGGGTTGTCCTCTATCTTTCATATCCCCTCAACAACTAGAATGTAAAAATTCTTGGCAAACATTTTGTGATTGGTTGACTGATTGCTAGTGGCCTTAGAAATGGAGCTTGCTTTGTTTTTGTTATCATCACTCTTGTGATTATTCTAAACAGAGCCCTTTTGGGGCCCAGAATTCCCTGTCCACCTAAGAGCAACCTGACCACAGATTGTGCTGATTCTGAGGGTGAGGGAACAGCTGTTCAGCACCAGGGCCTGGGCTGGGCTGGGCTAGACTGGGGAAGGTGCTTCTCCAGAAACAGTGAGACAGAGGGGCAAGTTAACACCAAGACGCGATTGAGAAGGCAAACTTCAGAGCCAGAGGAATACTACAAGTTTGAGGTCTGAGGGACAAGTACGGGCTAAAAGCAGAAAAACAACCTCAGGGTCAGGAATTGAGAGAATCTGAAGCCTTTTGGGAAGAAAGCAATAGTAATATAAAAATAACAGGAATAATGAATCAGACTCTTGGATAGTGCCTTCTACATGTTAGATAGTGACTCAAAGGTTTTCACATATTAATTCACTTATTCCGCATTATTATTATCATTACCCCCATTTTATAGGTAGAGAAATTAAGGCAGAGAAGTTAAGTAACTTGCCCAAAGTCACACAGGCAGTAAGTGGTAAAATCTGGATTCTAAGCCAAATGGTCAGGAGCCACAGATTGACTCAACCACAGGAGTTTAGGAGTGAATCTTGAGTTAAGATTCTGGTCCTGCTGAGAGCTAACTGCTGGCCTGATGAGATGAAGGACCCCCTGGAGCTTGAGGTTTAAGGATACAAATTAAATGCAGCCCTCAGGGCCCTGACTCACACGTTTGAAACTTACTCTTCTACCTTGAGCCACCGTGCAACACAGGGGCCCACGGTTCCTGCCGCCTCCTCCCTGCTTCCATCTGTGGCAGGAGGGAGAGACTACAGGTCCTCCTGCCTCGAGCTGCCCACGTGGTGATATTTAATTAATCTATTCATTTGATCTTCTGGTCTGTTCAGTGGCTCCCTTTCCCTGATGCTCCCTGAGGTTTGCATACAGTAAAATTCAGCCCTAATTAAAATTGTTAGACACCAGCAGTCTCTAATGTTAATAAAACATCAGAATGAGACAGTATTTTTTTTTAAACAAGCTTTTCTTAAAAACTTTGAAAGGGGGATAGAAGGAGCCTACGTAGGAAAGAAGAAAGTTAACAACCTCCCTCTTCAAGGGTGCGACGGCGGCATTTCTAACTCTCTTTTCTGCTTTGGGACTGAAGGCCAATCCTTTGTAGCAGGAAGAAACCTAGGGTCTGTGTCCAGAGATCTCTTGTCCCAAACTTCCTGTTTGGGATCTAGAGTTCGGCTAATTGTATCCCCTCTTAGAGTCTTAGTTTTTCTATCTGCAAATGAGTGCCAGACTAGTTTAGTAGTTTACAGTTTGAGAACATTAAGTTGTCAAATCCTTGTATCCTTGAGCCTGACAGGACAAAGTTACAGGGCCATCTGCCTCCCCAGACACTTGCTTCCCTTCATCATCCTAAGAAAAGGGCCGCAAGAAGTTTTCCCACTCAAGTCACTGGGCTTTGAGTGATATAAGCTGCCCCTAATCACGAGAAACTGAACTACAGATTGGAGTCCTGGTTCCAAGCAGCACTGGAAGCCTAACTAAGAGGGCTAGTGAGGTACCTTGGCTCAGAATTCTCTACCCTGGGTGGAACCAGACAGAGCTAGCCAGATTCCCTCTCCAGGGGCAGTTGATCAGTTCCCCTGCTCAAGCAGAGTGAAGGAGAAGCAACATGGACACTGGCCAGACCAACCTGGGTGTAAAATCCTACTGGCACCTTCCTGCCATGTAGCAGCTATGTTGTATACCCTCTCTGAGCCTGCTTCATGATCTTTAAATAAAGATAATAAGAATAATTCCCTTCTTTATTTCATTTGATAACTTACATCAACTACATAGCACGGGGGGTGACATATATTAGCCCCAAGTTACAGGTAGTTGGTAGCAGAGGTTACCACTGATGGCAGCAGACAAATAAATAGGAGAGAGAGAGGGAGAGGGAGAGAGAGACAGAAGGCAAAAGCAGAACATACACAGGGAGGGCGAATCACATAATGCTTACTGGGGTGAAGTGCCCTTATGGGCAGCTCTCAGCCCACTAGCTCTGGTGGGATTCCACCCCTTTTGCTGCCATAAAGCATGTGATACAGGCCCGAGCCAATCAGAGCCTCACATTCTCCTGGCCATTGTGATTGGTCCAGAGGAGATCATCAATTAAAGTTAACCCACTCTCAGATGTCTAATTGCACCCAGCCACACCGAGACACAGAGCTCAGCTGTTTCTCCAGTTTCTGTGAGAAGTTAAGTCCCATGGTCCCTTTTGTGACTTTTGAGGACTCATAAATTTGCTGGGCAGGTCATGGGAAAGGATTGCATCACAAAGCAAATGGCTATTGCTTCCAAGGAGCAATTCTGGTTGAACCAAACATCCTCTGTCTCTCTACCTAAGTCAAATACCAAATAAGCCCACCATCAACAGAGGACATTATCATAGCAATTCCTGGGCAGGAGATAAGATGGATATTTGCTGCCCCTCATTTTTCTGGGAAGATGCTCCCATTCCTGGTTTCAACATCTCAGGCTCACGGAGAAAAAGGCTTTCCACGCTGGTTCCCAGGGCAGAGATAGTGTGCTGTGAACCCATCTCATTCAACTTACGATTTGCAGGTCTCACTGCCACCAGAATTGACAAGGTTAAACTTTCTGGATGCGAACTGGAATTAATAACACGGCGATGGCCTTGCGCCAACCATGGGTTCCCCCTGTTAGTTAATAGAATGATTCATTTGAGCTGCTGTGGACTGCTTCCCCCTTCACAGATGGTAAGGGGCTCACTTCTCCCCTCTGATAGTCCTTCCATTTCTAGGGAAAGAGTAGTGAGGCTTATTGAATTCTAATACATCATCATGGCAGCGTGGGCATCAATAGAGACAAATGTGAGAACAGAACATATCCATCCCTCACAGCCACCCCCTTCCTCCTCCTCTTCTCAGCAGGTCTACTCAGCAGCCCCCCACCCCACCCAGGGAAGTGGAGAGTTCATTATGAACACTAGCCAAAAGTCAATAAATACATGGCTGAGATTTCAGTCACCTGGTGGCTGTCTTCACCATCAACAAAATAATTGCAAGTTCTCAACCTGGTTTGTGGGATGAAGATGGGCGACAGGGGGCTCAAGGGAGCTCTACAGCCAGAATGATCTTTCCATAAATCAAATTTGATCATGTAAAGCATCTCCACCTCATTTAAAACTCTTCAGTGGGTCCCTGTTGCTTCTAGGATAAAGACCAAAGCATTTACTATCACTCACAAGGTTCTGCAGGGTCTGGCCTCTGCTAACCTGTCTAGCCTTATATTCATGCCTGAGCTTTCCCATTCTGGAGTGGTTGCACTCCAGTCATATTGAAAGACTTTCATTCTTTCAGTGGCTTAGGGGGCCTTCAGAGCTCAGATCAAATATCACCTACTCCCTCTGGAATAAATCCTGCTTTAATATAATCTTGTAACCCCTCACACTTGTCCTTCACTGTAATTTTATATTTCCTTATCTAATGATTAGGCTGATGCCCTGTCTACCCACTGGTAAGTAACTCCATGTTCTGTTCATCAAGTATCTCCAGTTTCTACCACAATGACTGGTACAGAGCAAAACTCTGTAGATATTTGCTAAGTAAATGTAGGGGTAAATTGGTTATAAAGTAGGGTACATTCCAAGAGCTGGAATCTGGAAGTGGAGGTAAAACGGAGAGTGTGTAGAGTAAGGAGAGGCAAGAGAGGTAAATGGAGCAGCTCACAGAATAATCATTATTCAGCACCTACTGCATGCCAGGCCCTGGTCTACACACTGGGGACACAGCAGTGAGTAAAGCATACAGCACGCTCTACCTTTATGAACTTTATGTTTCAGGTCTTCTTCTGTGTTGCAGGATACTCACTTGTGCTGCAAGATTGATTTTGGAAGTATCCCCACTTGTAGCATTGTTCTAGGTTGTGGCAAGAATAAATTGCACACAGGTGTAAATTGCACAAGGTGTAAAGGACCTTCCACAGGCAACCTCCAGAGCTGTGAGGCGGGGTTGGGGGTGGGGTCAATTAAGCACTTCAACACATCCCTAAAATAAACCCACTCAACAACCTGTTGTTAAGAAGTGAGTGGCTTCTGGATTGGGTAGAGACTTGGGGAAGGTGGACTAAGTTGCACACAATGGAATTGTTTCCCCCTTACACACCCAAGACTCTCACCCCTACCAGGCACTTCATCTCTTGTCTCTTCGTCCCATGTTGCCTCTCAAAATTCCTTCTGCTCTGAGCAATTCAGCCTTCATTTTCAGCTTGCAAATTTCTCTAACAGTGACCATTACCTTTCTTCATATGTGCTCCTTGGTTTATGTTCCCATTCAAACACTGTTTGAATTTGGTGGCCCACCCATGGAATTCACTGCACCATGGCCCACAGGATGTCGCACATGGGGCCTTGCTCCTCACACTAAGGACTTGGCCTCTGTCCAGAGGGTCATGTGGGGCATAGAAAGTCTTCAGTAGGTGAGTGACCCTGGGCAAACACCCCCGCCCCCGGCCACAGCACCTGAGACTTTGCCTCAGCTGCCAGGAAGAATCCAGATGTAGCTGTGGGTGTCCTTCTTCTGGCGTTAATTAAAGCTTTGCCCAGGGTGCAGCTGCAGAGGAGCCCATGGGGTGCAGCACAGACAGGGAGCAGCTGCATAGGCAGCTTTCAGCTCAGCAGGCCTGCCCTGCCCCAGGGGTCTTCCTGCTGGAAGCAGAGCTGGAGTGGCTTTGGTAAGGAGTATCTCTGAACTGAAAGAGAAATGCTTCTGCTTCCCATAGAAGAGGGAAATGGTTGTTTCCTTGAGAAAAGCCTCTAAAATGAAATCACCCTTAGGAGCCCTTCTCTCTGATTTATTTTCAGGACTGAAGCCTGCAGTCAGCAGCTCTTTCACAGAGCACTCTGCAGAAGAACCATGGAGTTGTGCAACATGGCAGCCCCACTTCCCACCTCTTGCATCCAACCTCTCCAGGCTGAGTCTAATGGGCCCAGAGAGTCGTCTGGTAAGAATTATAATTATCAAAAATAATTGCAGCTACCATTTACCAAGAATTCACCAAAGCAATCTGCTTAACATACCCAGTCTCCATTAAGCCCCTCAATAATCTGATGAGATGCAGATTATTATCACCATTTGATAGACAAGGGAACTAAGGCTTACATCTACTTTCAAGTCCTGGTGTGTGCATGCTCAATTGCTCAGTTGTGTCCAACTCTATGAGATCCTATGGACTATAGCCTGCCAGGCTCCTCTGTCCAGGGGATTCTCCAGGCAAGAATACTGGTGTGAGCTGCCATTTCCTCCTCCAGGGGATCTTCCTGACCCAGGGACCAAACCCACATCTCCTAAATTGGCAGGCAGATTCTTTACCACTGAACCATCTGGAAAACCCTGCAAGTCCTGGACTCCAAGTTAAAAGCTGTGTGATGCTGAACAAGTTACTTGCTTAACCTTTCTGCCCCAGTGACTTCCCTGAATGAAGAGGCATACAAAAGTCTCTGAGTATAGCCTCCACCCTTACCCCCAGGTCTCCTACCCAGCTCAGGATGACTCACAGACCATTCTCTGGGATGGGGCAGCAGCTGAGGTCTGGGCCTACAGGAACCCTAGGAGACTGAGAGGAACTGTCCCACTCTGCAAATGAGGAAGGTTTGATGCTTAGGCAAAAATACAGGGTCCTGCAGAATCCTCTCTGCCCATGTCTGGCTGTGGGGAATTCAATTCTGCATTAGATAAAAACCTACACCACTCTCCAGGTGAAAATCCTAAAAGGTGTACCTAACCCATTTGTCATCTGGTTGAAAACTCCACCACTGACTCTCTTTTGATTGCAGAACTCATGGGTAGCCAGCCATAAAAAAGAAAGAAAACTTGAGGGGGGAAGAGGGCAGAAAGAAGGTATGATGACATGGGAATTAGTAAGAACTGATAGCTCAGGAAAAGAAGAAAATCCAACTTCAATGAAACTAGTCTCAAAAAAGCAATGCTGTGGGTCACATAAGGACATAGCAGAAAGCATGGTAAAGATGGGCAACCCAGGAACCAGGGGCTCAAGTGCAGTCAGGCCTCTCTAGCTCTCATTTCCATTTCTCTCTGAAATTTGGACTCCTTGTTCCCATTCACGTAGGCCTTCACCCAAAGGGAGTATGGCTGTGACAACTAGAGCTTTACTGCTTCTTTAAGTAACTGAGGAAGAAAAGGTGGGCTCGCTTACTTCAGGTTGACTTGAAAAATTTGCAGGAAAAAACAGATAGTGACCAAATTAAAAAAAAAAAAAAAAGCCATCTGCAGTAATAAAGATGGTTATAGATCTCACTAACATAATAGAATCCCAATATAACAATGGTTTTAAAAAGTTAGCCCTTTTTCTCCAATGCGGTAGTTCAGATATAAGGCAACCAGGGTCTGTGAGGTGACTCTCTTTTGTCCAAGAGCCAGATGCCTTTCATCTTTTTGCTCTGCCATGCCTTGGTATCATTCTCAGTTGCATGACATAAGAATGCACACCACCACATCTACCATCCAGCCAGCAGAAAGAAGGGAAAGGTGAGTGAAAGAAGCAATAGTTGGTATGAAGAGCACAACTCAGAAGTTATATATGTCAATTCCACTGACACTTTATTGGCCAGAACATAGCCACATAGCCACATACAGCTGCAAGGAAGCTGAGAAATGTAGTCTTCTATCTGGGCAGCCATGTCCCATACCCAAAACTAGAGGTTCTATCCTTACTACAAAAGGGAGGTTATATATCCAGGATGACTCCCATTTCTGGCAGTCACCCAAAGGCAGGAAGGTTCTGGAAACAGAAACCAGAATATGACCTGGAACTGAGAATATATCCCCCACCACATCACCCTTTTCTGCTTCTCTTGGATGTCTGATTCATTGCCCTCTCCTTCCTCAGCTCCAGCCTCTTCATGCTCAGGGATGTGAACACTGTGGCCACCTCACCATTTCTGGCTTCTGCATCCAGTGAAGGAAAATAAAACCAGCCAGGATCCAACACAAATGGAACTTGGGATGAGCATTCACTGCCAAGTTAAATGAATTTCTGATTTAACCCTGGGCCAGTAAGGGGCAAATAAGAACATAATGAGCTCAGGCTATTAGCTATGAGAAATAAATATGAAGTTATGTTAACAAAGGGAATATTAAATCCTCATGCAGATCAGGAGGAGGTATATGTGGCAGGGGTATTTTTTGGAGATAAATTAATTCTTGAGGTGATGAGATTAGTTTCATTTTAAACACTCTAGGGAACAATCAGATGTAGAAATGCAGAGTAGAAGGAGATGTTCCAATCTATCTACAGCAAAAAAAAGCAGCCCCCAGAACTCAGCTGGCTGGCCCTAAGTTGGAACTGCTCTCTACAGACCTCAGTAACCAAGGCAGATGAGAAGAGCCCTTGACAGGCAGAGCCTAAGACTGGAAACCTGCCAGGCATCAGAAGAAATTGATGAGTGTGGCAACTTGAATATTTGAGTGGAGTGAGGGCTGGATTCAAGAACCAGAGGGAAGATAGGAGTGTTGGGATACTCCAAGGGGGAGGGGGTAAAGGGAGTGGGCTAAGGAAGGGTAGGAGAGAAAGGAAAACATCAGGATTGGGGGCACAGGGGAATATCCACACAGTATATACTTCAAAGTCTAAGCCCTAGGGCATTCTGAGTTGTGCCTATGGTCAAGATGCAAAGACTAAGGTCCAGCTGCTGCAGACATTAAGAGTTTGGTACTTATCACCTGAACCTGAATTCTTGAGCAAAGAGCTGCTCAAATTTCCATCAGAGTCTAGTGTACAATCATTCAGTTTGGAAACAGCAGGCAAGTTTGTTTGCAGAATAAGGAAGGAAATAGCACCCTCCTGAGTCAGCAGGCATCAGAACATTCCTGTTGTAGACTCTGAGGTGGAAGGGGTGGTGGGCATCACTGGGGACTACTGAGCAGATAAGAGATAGCCAAGCCAGATGGGATATAGAAGCCGGATACCCAAATGGTTAAGTTAGCTAGAGACCCACTGTATGAGTTTGCTAAGGTTGCCATTGATGAAGCACCTTAGGCTGCATGACTAGACAACAGACATTTATTTGCTCACAGTTCTAAAGGACCGTTATCAAGGTGTCGGTAAAGTTGGTTTCTTCTGAGACCTCTTTCCTTGGCTTGTAGATGGTCATCTTTTCCCTGTGTTTTCACATGGTCTTTGCTCTGTGTATCTGTGTCCTAATATCCTCTTCTTATAAAGACACCTGTCACATTGGATTAGGGCCTGCTACAATGACCTTATTTAACCTTAATTACCTCTTTAAAGACTATCGCCAGATGGTCACATCCCAAATTTAGGACTGGGGAGTTAAGGTCTTCAACATATGAATTTTGGAGGGACACTTCAGCTCATAACATCACCTGTAATCACCCATAAAGGGAGCTTACTCTGTAATTTCATGTATCAAAGCCACAAGGAAAGATGGACTAAACTCTCATCTCTAATTACAAATTTTGGAAAAGAAGGTTTGGGGTTAGTCCAGTTTGGGGTAGATGTCCATCGCTGGTCCAACTGGCTAAGCCCAAGGATGTGGGCTCATTTAGAACAAACATGGCTGTCAAGACTGCCTATGGATGGTGGCAGGAAGCTGTTGGCCTGTGGCCTAGACAGATACTCTGTATTACCTATCAGAATAAACTTAATCTCTTCAGTAAGGCATACAGAATCCTTCACTCCCTATCCCTTTCATTGCTACCTCTCTGCCACATACTCTGTGACCCTGCACAAATTCTGCCCTTCATCTGTGCTAAATGAGCAATGCCATGACCTCACCTACTGTTTTCCTGTCTCCTGGCCTTGGCTCAGGCTGTTCCCTCCATCTAATGAGCCTTCCCTCTCCACCCTCTTTGTCTACCTGACAAGCTCCCAGTTATATTTGTATTTCAGAGCCCACCTGGAGCATTCCCTTTGGAAAACCTTTTCTGACTTCCTGTAGAGTCATCCTCTCTCTTTTGTTTCGTACTGTACTTGGATGTACAGTATATACAGGATGTACTTCTTTTAATACCCTTAGAACACTCAGTCACAGTTTTTGTTAGATTGCTTTTCTCTTGAAGCAGACTCTGAATTCTAGATTGTTAGAGAAAATTCACCTTATCTATCCCAAAGTCTAGCACTGTGCTTGCCTTATACCCAAAACCATTTGTGGAATAATGAGTGAATGCATGTTTTCAACTGGACACAATAGGATGTAAATAAAGCACGAGTCTCTATCCTTTAGGATCCTCCAAGTGACTACAACAAACATTACATGGGTACTGATTATAAAAATAAAGATATAAACCAAGGGCTAAGGAAATACAAAAGGAGTTGCCATTTAAACTGGGAGAACTACGGACAGCTTCTGGAAGGAGGTGATTTTGAGTGTCACAAAGGATCAGTAGGAGCTTGCCAAGTGGTGTTAGAAGGGGAGGGGAACTGGAGAGACAAGGATAGAGCAGGGACAAGATATGGGGAAAGGGCCTTACCAGGCTTGTAGGTGCAACACGGAGCAGTTATAGAGATAACTTAGGGATACCAAGTGGGGAAAGCATCATCTGATGTTCTGAGAAAAGGTGGCCCCAGTAACACCTAGGCCTTTGAGCTGTTCTTGGAACAAGCTGAGATGATAAAACTGCTTTGTGTTGTGTTCATGGAGCCACCAGCTCCTCATGGCATCCACCTAGAACCCCTCTCCCTCCGTGCATATTCTCAGGAGGAAGGGAAAGACACTCGAAGCTGCCAACAGTCTTGAGCCAAAGAAACCAAGCCTTCAGAGTCTGGGGTCTGCACTGACCTCTGTCACAACCTCCCTCAAATGACAGAGGGGTGGGATGGCCCCTCTGAGTCTGGCATAAAACATTCGCCTCTCAGCACCGCACATAATAGAACATTTTCTGAGCCTCTCTAATTTCACTGCTCTGCTAGTCACCAGCAGGTCATTTTACCTCGCTGAGCCTCAGTTGTTCATCTAAGAAAAGGCGATATTGGCCCCTCAGGTTTATTTGTGACCTACGTAGGTCAACCACCTAACCATGATTGACATCTAAAAGGTACTTAAGTAACAGTGGCCATTACAATTAATTTCTTAAATAAAAATGGGCTTGTCTTTCTTCCCTTGCTCTAGAACCATAGGCTTCTAGAGAAGATTTATGCCCCATACTGTCTAGCATGTATTTTTGCTCAATAAATGTATGTTACATCAATGACTGCTTAGAATCCTAGAATTTTTAGACTAGGAGATACCTAAGAAATAAGCTATCCCAAACCCTCATTTGGGCTTCTCTGGTGGCTCAGATGCTAAAGAATCCACCTGCAGCTTGGGAGACCTGGGATCAATTCCTGGGTTGGGAAGATCCCCTGGAGGAAGGCATGGCAAACCACTCCAGTATTCTTGCATGGAGAATCCCCAAGGACATAGGAGCCTGGTGGACTACAGTCCATGAGGTCACAAAGAGTCAAACACAACTGAGTGACTAAGCGTAGCACAGTAAACCCTCATTTTACACAGGGAGGAAATAGAGACTCCTGACTCCATCACATGTGTCCTTACCCACAAAAAGGGAGTAGCTACTGGATTTTCACAGGGATTAAATGAGTAAATACACATGAAGCATCAAGACAGTGTCTGGCACATAATGCTGCTGCTGCTGCTAACTTGCTTCAGTCATGTCCAACTCTGTGCAACCCCACAGATGGCAACCCACCAGGCTCCCCCATCCCTGGCACATAACCATTAGTAAATATTAGTACTGTTATAAGATGATTGAGATGGGCCTAACAGCACATCATGAAGTAGTAGTGAGCCTGAAGCAGAGCCCTGTGCTCTTCCTAGTTTATCACTGTCCCCATTATGCCTCACTGCTTCCAGAAGTTCCTTCTCAATAACTAGTTCCTGAGTTCATGTGTGGTATGGAATTCACATGGTGTTCCCATTGACCAGCAGGGCGTAGATTGACCCCTAATTCCTAGGGAGGATTTCTCAGGCAATCTGATGGTCAGCCAAACCAAGGTCTTAACCAGCTTAGAGCTCCATCATCTCTGAGCACCTTCCCTGCTGGCAACATCTCAAATATGCTGAACTACTTCCTCTTCAATTACATACAGCAGTTTGTCTCAAAAAGGGCAAATTTTACCCCCAGAGAATATTTTACAATATCTGGAGACATTTTTAGTTATCAAAATTGGGGTGAAAAGTGCTAATGGTATGTACTGTATAGAGGTCAGAGATGTTGCTAACCAGCCCACAATGTACAGGTCAGTCCCTTACTACAAAGAACTATTTAATCCAGAACACCACTAAGCTGCTGTGGAAAGATCCTAACATCGATGAGTGCACATTCAGATGCACATATGTGTCTATTTCAAATGTTTTACAGCTATACGATCAGCAGATAGGGAAGGCAGGATGGTGTAGTGGGTAAAAAGCCTGGACTCTGGAGCAAAACTGCACAATCAGCAGATTGCTTTAGCATTAAAGAGATAAAGGTTTAAATTTTAGCTCATCCACTTAGTAGCTGTGTGAACTTGGACTTGATACTTAATTTCTCTGAGCTGCAGTTTCCTCATCTAAAAACTGGAGATAATTATGCTGTAGTGAAGCTCTAAAATGATGATACACAGAAAGCACTTAGTATGTGCCTAAAACATGATAGATAGGTAGTAGGCAACATCCATTACTGCTTACCTCTTCATTTTAGTAAGCTATGTAAACATGGAATTTTTAAAATGTTGGTCAGGGATGAGCCAGAAGTTGGCTGACAGAAGACAGATTAACAGATGTCAAGCTTGTCATCGCAGAAAGACGGCAGAGTAGAAGGATGTGTACTCATCTTCTCCTGTGAGAACAACAAAATTGCAACTTGCTGCTGAACAACCATCAACAAGACAATGTTAGATCCCACCAAAGGAGATACCCCACACCCAAAGGCAAAGGAGAAGCCCCAGCAAGATGGTAGGAGGGGTGAAATCACTTTTAGAATCAAACCCCATACCCACCAGATATGCTCCAAGGGTCAAACAAAACCTTGTGCACACCATGAGGCCCCACAGAGACTGAGCCAGACCTGCTTTGGGGTGTTTGAGTGTCTCCTGTGGAGTCACAGGTCAGCAGTGGCCTGCCAGGGGGACAGGTGCTCTGGCTGCAGCAGACCTGTGTCATGCAGCATTACCATCATAGAGCCGCTGAGCAGATGACCCACAAACAGCAGAACTATTATTCCAAAGAAATTCTTGCACTGTTAAGAAAGTTCTAGGACCCACAACAGGTCTCTGAACCTGGGGATCCAGCAAAGAGACTGAGAACCCCCAGGGAATATAACTGGAGGCCAGTGGGATTTGATTATAGAACTTTCATGGATCTGGGGAAACAGACATTTGGAGGGCACAAACAAAACCTTGTGTGCATCAGGAGCCAGGAGAAATGAGCACAAGACACTGAGTCAGACTTATGAGTGTGTAGGAGTCTCAGGTGGAGGCTTGAGGCCAAACAACAGGGAGGGAACACAGCCCCACCCATCAACAGAAAATTGGATTAAAGATTTACTGAGCATGCCCCCACCTAGCAGAACAAAACCCACTTTCCCCAGTTTCTCCCATCAGGAAGCTTCCATAAGCCTCTTATCCTTATTCATCAGAGAGCAGACAGAATGAAAACCATAATCACAGAAAACTAACCAAACTGATCACATGGACCACAGCCTTGTCTAACTCAATGAAACATGCCTTGTAGGGCCAGCCAAGATGGATGGGTCATAGTAGAGAGTTCTGACAAAATGTGGTCCACTGGAGAAGGGAATAGCAAACCACTTCAGTATTCTTGCCTTGAAAACCCCATAAACAGTATGAAATGTCAAAAAGATATGACACTGAAAGATAAACTCCCCAGGTTGGTAGGTGCCCATTATACTACAGGAGAAGAGTGGAAAAATAACTCCAGGAACAACTGAAAGACAGAGCCAAAGCAAAAACAACATCCAGTAGTGGATATGACTGGTGATGGAAGTAAAGTCTGATGCTGTAGAGAATAATACTGCATAGGAACCTGGACTGTTAGGTCCATGAATCAAAATAAATTGGAAATGGTCAAACAGGAGATGGCAAGAGTGAACACCTACATTTTTGAAATCAGAGAACTAAAATGGACTGGAATGGGCAAATTTAATTCAAATGAACATTATATCTACTATGGTGGGCAAGAATGCCTTGGAAGAAATGGAGTAGCCCTCATAGTCAACAAAAGAGTCTGAAATGCAGTACTTGGGTACAACGTCAAAAATGACAGCATGATCTGTTTCCAAGAAAAACATTCAATGTCACAGTAATCCAAGTCTATGCCCCAACCACTAATGCCAAAGAAGCTGAAATTGGACCATTCTATGATGACTTACAAGGCCTCTAGAATTAACACCGAAAAAAGATGTCCTTTTCATCCTAGGAGACTGGAATGCAAAAGTAGGAAGTCAAGAGATACCTGGAGTAACAAGAAAGTTTGGTCTTGAAGTACAAAATGAACCAGGGCAAAAGCTAACAGAGCTTAGCCAAGAGAATGCACTGGTCATAGCAAGCACCCTCTTCAACAACACAAGAGATGACTCTACACATGGCCATCACCAGATGGTCAATACCCAAATCATATTGATTATATTCTCTGCAGCCAAATATGGAGAAGCCCTATAGAATCAGCAAAAACAAGACCAGGAGCTGACTGTGACTCAGACCATGAACTCCTTATTGCCAAATTTAGACTTAAATTGAAGAAAGTAGGGAAAACCACTAGACCATTCAGGTATGACCTAAATCATATCCCTTACGATTATACGGTGGAAGTGACCAATAGATTCAAGGGATTATATCTGAGAGAGTGTCTGAAGAACTATAGACAGAGGTTCATGACATTGTACAGGAGGTGGTCATCAAGACCATCCCCCCAAAAACGAAACTCAAAAAGGCAAAATGGTTGTCTGAGGAGACCTTGCAAATAGCTGAGAAAACAAGGAAGTGAAAAGCAAAGGAGAAAAGGAAAGATATACTCATCTGAATGCAGAGTTCCAAAGAATAGCAAGGAGAGAGAAAAAGGCCTTCTTAAGTGAACCATGCAAAGAAACAGAGGAAAATAATAGAATGGGATAGACAAGATCTCTTCAAGAAAATTAGAGATACCAAGGGAACATTTCATACAAAGATGGGCACAATAAAGGACAGAAATGATATGAACCTAACAGAAACAGAAGATATTAAGAAAAGGTGGCAAGAATACACAGAAGAACTGTACAAAAAAGATCTTCATGACCCAGATAACCACTATGGAATGATCACTCACCTAGTGCCAGATATCCTGGAATATGAAGTCAAATGGGCCTTAGGAAGCATCACTATGAACAAAGCTAGTGGAGATGATGGAATTCCAGCTGAGCTATTTCAAATCCTGAAAGATGATGCTGTGAAAATGCTGCACTCAATATGCCAGCAAATTTGGAAAACTCAGCAGTGGCCAGAGGACTAGAAAAGGTCAGTTTTCATTCCAATCCCAAAGAAAGGCAATGCCAAAGAATACTCAAGCTATCGCATAATTGCAGTCATCTCACATGCTAGTAAAGTAATGCTCAAAATTCTCCAAGCCAGGCTTCAGCAATACGTGAACCATGAACTTCCAGATGTTCAAGCTGGATTTAGAAAAGGCAGAGGAACCAGAGATGAAATTGCCAGTATCTATCTGTTGGATCATAGAAAAAGCATGAGAGTTTTGGAAAAACATCTACTTCTGCTTTATTGACTATGCCAAAGCCTTTGACTGTGTGAATCATAAGAAACTGGAAAATCCTTCAAGAGATGGGAATACCAGACCACCTGACCTGCCTCCTGAGAAATCTGTCTGTAGGTCAAGAAGCAATAGTTAGAACCAGACATGGAACAATGGACTGATTCCAAATTGGGAAAGTAGTACATCAAGGCTGTATATAGTAATCCTGCTTATTCAACTTACATGCAGAGCACACCATGTGAAATGCCAAGCTGGATGAAGCACAAGCTGAATCAAGATTGCCAGGAGAAACGTCAATAACCTCAGATATGCAGATGATACCACCCTTACAGCAGAAAATGAAAGGAACTAAAAAGTCTCTTGATGAAAGTGAAAGAGAAGAGTGAAAAAGCTGGCTTAAAACTCAACATTAAAAAAACTAAGATTATGGCATTTGTTTCCATCACTTCATGACAAATAGATGGGGTTCAATGGAAACAGTGACAGACTTTATTTTCTTGGTCTCCAAAATCACTGCAGATGGTGACTGCAGCCATGAAATTAAAAGACACTTGCTCCTTAGAAGAAATGCTGCAAACAACCTAGACAGCATATTAAAAAGCAGAGACATCCCTTTGCCACCAAAGGTCCGTTGAGTCAAAGCTATGTTTTTTCCAGTCATCATGTATGGATGTGAGTTGGAGTATAGAGAAAGCTGAGCACCAAAGAATTGATGCTTTTAAACTGTGGTGTTGGAGAAGACTCTTGAGAGTCCCTTGGACTGCAAGGAGATCAAACAAGTCAATCCTAAAGAAATCAGTCCTGAATATTCATTGGAAGGACTGATGCTGAAGCTGATGCTCCAATACTTTGGCCATGTGATGAAAAGAACTGATTCATTGGAAAAGATCATGATGCTGGGAAAGATTGAAGGTGGGAGGAGAAGGGGACAGCAGAGGATGTGATGGTTGGATGGCATCACCAATTCAATGGACATGAGTTTGAGCAAGCTCTGGGAGTTGGTGATGGACAGGGAACCCCTGAGTGCTGCAGTCCATGGGGTCTCAAAGAGTCGTACATGACTGAGCAACTGAACTGAACTGATGGATCACTTAGGGCCAAGGAAGGCTCCAAGGCAGTAGATGGGAACATAGCCAAGGTGAATAGGAGGAATGGAGGCAGAAATGATGCAGGAAAGAATCCATGCTTGTGTAGGAAATTATGATTCATTCATTTATGTTAAAATGTTATAGGCCAAGATGTATGCTAGAGTCATAGATATCCATTTATTCATTCAATAAAAATTTAATGAGCACCAACTATGTACTATTAGGTACATACCTACAGTGCTAGAGCCTATTGTACTAACATACTATCCATTTGTTCACATCTTGTTTTAAAATTTACTTATTTTTAGTTGGAAGATAATTGCTCTACAATATTGTATTGGTCTCTGCCATACATCAAAATGAATCTGCCATAGATATACAAATGTCTGCTCCCTCCTGAACCTTCCTTCCACTTCCTACCCCTTCTCACCCCTCTAGGTTGTCACAGAGCACCAGGCTTGAGTTCCCTGCATCATACAGCACATTCCCACTGGCTATCTATTTTATACATGGTAATATGTGTTTCAATGCTATTCTCTCTATTCATCCCACCCTCTCCTTCCCCCACTGTGTCTTCCAGCCTGTTCTCTATGCCTGCATCTCCATTGTTGCCTTCCAAATAGGTTCGTCGGTACCTTCTTTCTAGATTCCATGGTTATGCATTGTTGTTGTTGTTCAGTTGCTAAGTTGTGCCCAACTATTTGCGATGCTATGGCATGCCAGTCTTCCCTGTCCTTCACTGTCTCCCAGAGTTGCTCAAACTCATGTCCATTGAGTTGGTGATGTATGTGCTAATACACAGCATTTGCTTTTCTCTTTCTGACTTACTTCAGTCTATATAATAGGCTCTAGGTTCATCCACTTCATTAGAACTGACTCAAATGTATTCCTTTTTATAGCTGAGTAATATTCCATTGTATATATATACCACAACTTCTTTATCCATTCATCTATCAATAGACATCTAGGTTGCTTCCATGTCCTAGACACTGTAAATAGTGCTGCAGTGAACATTGGGGTACATGTGTCTCTTTCAATTACAGTTTCCTCAGGGTATATGGCCAGTAGTGTGATTGTTGGGTCATATGGCAGTTTTATTCCTAGTTTTTTAAGGAATCTCTAAAAAATAAACTCAAAATGGATTAAAGACTTAAATGTAAGTCCAGAAACTATAAAGCTCTTGGAGGAAAGCATAGGCAGTACACTCCTTAACATAAAACACAACAAAATCCTCTATGACCCACTTCCTCTAGTAATGGACATAAAAATAAACAAATGGGATCTAATTAAACTTAAAATTTTTTGCACAGCAAAGGAAACTATAAACAAGGTGAAAAGACAACCCTCAGAACTGGAGAAAATAACAGCAAATGAAACAACTGACCAAAGATTAATCTCCAAAATATACAAGCAGCTCATGTAGCTCAATGTGCGAGTGCATGCATTCTCTGTCATTTCAGTCGTGTCTGACTCTTTGCAACCCTACTGACTGTAGCCTACCAGGCTCCTCAGTCTATGGGATTCTCCAGGCAAGAAACTGGAGTGGGTTGCCATGCTTTCCTCCAGGGGATCTTCCCAACCTAGGGATTGAACCTACGTCTCCTGCATTACAGGTTGATTCTTTACCATTGAACCACCAGGGAAGCCCTGTAGCTCAATACCAGAAAAACAAATAACCCAAACAAAAATTGGGTAGACATTTCTCTAAAGAAGACATATGGCTAATAAACACATGAAAAAATGCTCAACATAGCTCATTATTAAAGAAATGCAAATCAAAACTACACTCAAGTATCACCTATGGTCAGAATGGCCATCATCAAAAAATCTACAGTTAATGCTGGAGAGGGTGTGGAGAAAAGGGAACCCTCTTGTACTGACAGTAGAAAAGTTAATTTCTTTATTTATTCTGTAGTTATTCATTGAGTGCCCACTTGGTCACAAGTATCATGTTACCATTTCACATGCATTGCCCCAGCCCCTACTTGTTCACTCACTTCCTCATTAATTCATCATTTAATAAATTCATTCAACAGTTGTTTATAAGAATCTGTGCTATCCCAGACACTAGGTTAACTACTGATGAAAGATTGAAAGCTCTAGAAAGGGAAGAGACAGGACTTTCATCTAGGATGGGGAAACCACAAGGGAAGCAAAAAATTGGGGGCTTTATGGAATCATGATGCAACCTGCTTAGTGGTCAACACTTTGTGGAGAGAAGACTCTCCAGAGAAGCTAATAGGCAGAAGCTCAGCTTCCCAAGACCCCAAGGTGTCAATGGTGTGAATGGGAATGACAAAGTCTGAGGTCTGAACTAGAATTGTTAGGTGATTTTCTAGTACTTCGTTGCAGAGAACTTCAGTGTTTAAAGCATCAGTCTCTTGGGTGTGGGGGCTCTGTTAATTGCTTTGTGGAGGATGGATTTTAGAATTCTTGGGAAAATTGAAGAAACAGCTTCTAGACTGAGCTTCTTGGAATGACTCCTAAAGCCACACAGCAGAATTGAGCCCCAAAGGAACCTCCACTCCCACCATACTAATCTACAGCTGGAAACCTGAGCCATCTCTACTATGTGCTGCACCAGCAAGGCTGCCTTTATTATTATTATTATTATTAATTATTTGTTTATTTTACTTTACAATACTGTATTGGTTTTGTCATACATTAACTTGAATCCGCCATGGGTGTACATGTATTCCCCATCCTGAACCCCCTCCCACCTCCCTCCCCATCCCATCCCTCTGGGTCATCCCAGTGCACCAACCCCGAGCATCCTGTATCATGCATCAAACCTGGACTAGCGATTCATTTCACATATGATATTTTACATGTTTCAATGCCATTCCCCCAAATCATCCCACCCTTGCCCTCTCCCACAGAGTCCAAAAGACTGTTCTATACATCTGTGTCACTTTTGCTGTCTCACATACAGGGTTATCGTTACCATCTTTCTAAATTCCATATATATATATATATATATATATGTTAATATACTGTATTGGTGTTTTTCTTTCTGGCTTACTTCACTCTGTATAATAGGCTCCAGTTTCATCCACCTCATTAGAACTGATTCAAATGTATTCTTTTTAATGGCTGAGTAATACTCCATTGTGTATATGTACCACAGCTTTCTTATCCATTCGTCTGCTGATGGACATCTAGGTTGCTTCCATGTCCTGGCTATTATAAACAGTGCTGCGATGAACACTGGGGTACACGTGTCTCTTTTGATTCTGGTTCCCTCAGTGTGTATGCCCAGCAGTGGGATTGCTGGGTCATAACTTGCCCCCTACTTAACTCAGTTCTGAAACTGACTTTCAAGCAAGAGTGTCTGATTTTCAGAAGCCTTCTTTGGGAGATGTAGTTTTTATCTTTTCAGGAACAAAAGAAGCAAGGAAGCTAGAGTGAAAGTGGATTGAACCAATCCACAGCCTTCCTCATAGGAGATTACTTTAGTTGTAAATTAGTGATAAAATAGGTGCTGAAATGAAATCTAACCCTCTAAATTACCATCAGAATACACTGTTCTACTGGTGTTAAAAGCTCCCCCTTAAAAAGTTGGCTGAATGAAAGTATGCTAATGATCCATTCATTCCAGAGTCCAGCTGAATCAGAATTTTTGTGGATAGGGACAAGGAATCTGTATTTTTTAAAACTCTATTTAGTAATCCCTCCAATCAGCCTGATTTGAGACCTTTGAATATAGCTAATTCATAATAAATGATTAATTTTTCCAGGTATATGTACATCTCAACAGAAGACAGTTTCCTCAGAAGAGTAGATTATCTAATGTCAAGAGTAAGACTGTTAAAGGAAGACAGTTTTCTATTTCCATCAAATGAACCAAATAGGCACCACTCATCTCACATATGTCAAATCTTCTCCCTAAGGGGGTTTTTGGAACTTCCCACTGCATTTGAACAAAGAAATCCAGTGCCGTCAGTAACTAACAATAGATAGTTGCAAAGTTTCATCTCAAGAACTGAAATCGGACACGCATCAAATAAAGTCTCTGTCCTCATGTTGCAGGAAGGTGGATGCCTTCCAGGGCCCGAAAGTGGGCTCTTGTCTAACACTTGGAAATGAGTTGTCCAAGGAGACTCACGTGCTGACAAGGCAAGAGATTTTATTGGGAAAGGTCACTGGGGCAGAGAGCAGTAGGGTAAGGGAAACCAGGAGAACTGCTCTGCCATGTGGCTCACAGTCTCGGGTTTTGTGGTGACGGGATTAGTTTCCAGGTTGTCTTTAGCCAATCATTCTGACTCAGAGTCCTTCCTGCTGGTGCACCCCTTGTTCAGCCAAGACGGATGCTAGAGAGAAGGATTCTCGGAGGTGGTTGGACACGTAATGTGACTTTTTGACCTTTCCTGAACTTGCCCAGTTGGTGGTGGCTTATTAGTTCCCTGTTCCTTACCAGGACCTCCTGTCCTAAAACAACTCATGGAAATGGTTACTATGGTGCCTGGTGAGGGTGGGCGGTTTCAGTCAGTCTGCTCCCCCTAACACTTATAATGCTCACCACCTAACAGACTAGACTAACAGGTAACCAGACAGTCATAATAACTAGTTAGGGGTGACAAGTCGATGTCCTGATTTGGGGCTGGGGAGGAGGTGTGTGGACACAGAGTCAGAAAGAAATGTCAGCTTGGACCCCTGCCCAGCATGAGGCATCAGAAAGTCCTCTTGAGAAAAGTGCTGTCTCAGCTGAGATCTAAGGGATGAGGTGGCCAGGCACAGAGGCCAGGAAGATGCGAGGGTGCTTCAGGTGGAGGGACACATATGTGCCAAGGCCTAGAGCCCTGAAAAAGCCAGACACGTTTGAAGAACTGAACAGTATTCAGAATGGCTGGAGCACAGAAAATGAAATGGCTGATTCTGAAAGTGGTGACCCTGTACAAAAGGAGAACAGGGGAAGCAACATCAGCCAAAACCTGGGAAGAGCAGAGAGATCTGGCACAGACTGTCCAAGGATGGAGCAGCGACTATCCAGTGCCCAGAACTGGCAAGCAGCCTCTGTGTCAGCTAACTGGCTATAATTTAGCTGAACTGGCAGAAGTAAATGGTGAATCCAATAGGGCTGCAATGAAATCACTATCCCAGCTTCACGCCAAAGGAGCATCTAAGAAGCAAAAGCTTTCAGTGGCCTTGCTAGAGAAGCCTGAGCACAATTCTTACTGCAGGAGTCTGTATTTAGGAGCCCACAGCACAGATCACGTCCTTAAACCAAGCTCATTGGTAACACAGCTGATCGTCTAGCCCATCAACACTGTGTGATTCCTTTTAGTCTCCTTTCCCTTTCTTGCCTCTGATCCGGGCAAAAAGGACCCTGGAGACCCATACACACAGATAGACACACACACACATGTAAATGCCAGAAGCTCAATTATAAATGTCTGTTCTCACTTTTTCCTCCCACTAAGCCCTGTGCTCAACCCTCCTGACTTCTGGTTCTCCTTTCTTTCAGCTCATCTGACCATCCACATTCAGCACCAACCTCCCCAGTTATGCCTTGACCATTCCCTCTCTTATCATGATTTGACTTTTTCTTCCAGCTAGCCAGTCTTAAAAGCTGCTTTGATAGACCCTCTTCCAGTTTAATCTGGAGAGTGTTTTGTGATGAAAAAATTATGTATCTTGGATCCCTTCCTAGCTGTATGACCTTGAGCAAGTGATAACCTCCCCGAGCCTTGATTCCCTCACCTGTTAAATGGGAAAAACAATGGCTGCATCAGCATTGCAGCAAAGATCAACTGGGAATCCATGCAATACCTTTACTGTAGTGTCTGGCATATAAAAAATGCTAGAAAAGTAAAGTGTTCTTTTGTTTTCTTTCCCCTCAGTAAAAGGAATGTTTTCTCATGGCCGCTAGTCTGAAATTAGGTAATCATTATGATCATGTTTTCTTTTTTCACTTTCCCAAATTATGTTGAGAAAGCAGATAAATAGCACTTGTTTAGAGTTTCTTGCATGTTTAGCTATTCTAAGAATAACCATTGCAGCACAAAGAATAATGCATATTTGATTTCTCCCAAGCTAACTCTCACAGAGTTTGATGTTTTAATGTAATCAGTTGTTTTGCCATTTCCTTGTTTCTTTGTTTTGCATACTTTCATTCTGCCCAGAATTTATCTTTAAATTATCACAATGGCAATGATGGATGAAATCCAAGCGCAAAGATTTTAAATATCACTCAGTAACACCATAACTGTAGCCCATTATTCTAGTGATTCTCCACCAGAGGTGGCACTTCCCTGACAAAAGCCATTTGGAAACGTGGGGAGCATTTGGGGTTGTCATAGTAATCAAGCAGACACCATTGACAGCAAAAGGAGCTGTTTGCAAAACAACCTGCAATGCGCAGGATTTGTCTAGCCCCAAGTGCCTATAATAGTGACCCATTGAGAAATACCATATAAAGCCCAATGAGGCCACCAGAGAAATTCTGGGTGAACTGGGGCTAGACACTAGGATTATTTCAGTCCAGAGCAGCTTTTCAATTAAAAAAAAGTTCTTTAATATGTTTAACAGACATGTACCAGATATGAATTTAGCTCTTATTCTATGAATTAAGTGGACAAAAACTGTCATAGTACTTTATTTTCTCTAAGTCAAATTTGAATCCCAGCCTCAACCCATTGGCCAGATGGCATATTCAATTCCAGTCATTACCAGAGTTTCTTCTCACTCTCCAGGACTAGGAAAGGACCTCAAAGTTCTTAGAAAGAGCAGAATATTCTGGTAGCCACTTCACTCTTCAGAGTCAGGCAGCTCTACTATGATGGGTCTTGCTTGGCCATGGGACCCCAAAGGATGCTGGAAGCCCAGAGTCTAAACACATCTCCATGGGTGAACCTTGACCATCACTCTGAGGTCTTGACTCCCCAAGGTCTCATTAAAGGATCAGCTTCTAGCCTCACAGAAGCTCCCCATCTTCCTCTACTTGGGATTTATTCTTCTCTCTGCCCTTCTCACTTCTGCCCCACCCGCCAAAAGAACTTGCCTCCCCATCCTCACTTTTCAGAGCCAATCTAGTATTATCTCCCCAATAAATTCTGCAATAAAGCTAGAAGGGGGTTCTCCTTCCAGGCAAAGACAAAGGAGTGGAAAACACCTTATTTTATTTATTCTAAGATGTAAATCTTTTCCTGCCTCTTAACATCTCTGAAAGTCTGAGGCATTGGTATTGATGCTATCTTACCATTGGTCATTTGCAGTCAAGACACAGGTAACATTTCCTGTGCATGTCCAAATTGATTGTGGCTCCAGATAGCACATCTGGACACCTACAACCCTTTGACCTGTCAATCAACAAATGATTGAGGACCACCTAAGAAAGGGATATGAGTCTTGATTGTTATCTGAAAACTCTCGTTGCAAGATCAAGAAAATGTCAGCATCGAAACTTGTAGAATGAACGTCAGAGGTTTGGAAGAAAATCCCAGAGACAATGATGGAGCTGTCTTCTAGGAAATGCTATATCATCAACACTCTGAACAGCACAGAGGCTGACTCTGTGTGGAAAAACATAGACACTGTTGATCACAGAGGGCTCTGAGTTGAAAAATGATTCACAAGGGTTATGTGTTGTATGTGAAGAGGTATTAATACCATCCTAAACCATTTTTTGTCAAAATTTTCTTTTTGATATATCCATTTGAATTCCATTAGAGTGATACATGTTCAAATTGATGTCTCAAAAAGACTAGCAGGCTTTTTTTTTTTTTAACAAATATAAAAGTAAAATTCTAATGGCAAGCATGTATCATGGCTTAATTAGTAGTGTGATTTTTTTCTTAGTGAAATAAAAAACAGTGTTACATCTTAAAATCAATTGCATCTTAAATTCCAGGAGATAAGGTACCAGAAGAAGAAAAGACAAATGAAGACTTCATTAGATGATCCAGCAACACACTGCACACCACCTGAGAAAGAGCAGACTGTAGTCTGCAATTTGTATATTCTAAACTGCAGATCCCCTCCCTGAGCTCCCAAAGTATTGCCTAATGAAGAGCAAAGCCAGGGCTGTGAGCTCCAACATGGCAAGTCCTTGGCAAGGGATGCAAGGACCTATCCATTAAGTGGCCTCAGAAACCCTGAAATGATGTCAAGTGGACTAGCTCTCAAGCTGATGGTTATTCTTTCTGAACACCACTTAATAGCCCATGCCTTCCCTGATCATGCATCCATTTGGAACCTGTGTGATTAGTGCCTGACATCCTGAAACATCTCTTGTATCTGCCTTTCTCCTAAGTCTTATGAGCAGAAGAGGCACAGATGTCAGCGAGGACCCAAACAGATCTGCTTTCACATCCCAACTTTCAGGTGTATTAGTCACGTGTTGTGGACAAATCACTTAATCTTGTTGGGGCTCTCTTCCTCCCTTCTTTCCTTCCTTCCTTTTCTCTCTTCCTTCCTCTCTTCTTTCTTAAACAAATACTATGTGTCAAACACTATCCTAAGCATTTTGCAAAACGAAGTCATTTAATTCTCAGAACAACCTATAAAGCAGAAACTACTATTTTCACCATTCTTATTTACAGACTGGGATATTTTGGCATGAGGAATTCAATAAACTCACCTGTGCTCACACAGCCAGTAAGCGGCTGAGTGAAAATTCAGACTCATATTCTTTGGACTTCCTTCCTACACTCTGCTACACTGCCACTCTTGTCAGCAAAAAATAATAACCAATAACCATCTCTGGGTTATTGGGGTGCTTAAATAATAGAAATAGATTCCCTGGCACATAGTGAGGCTTTAATAAATGACAGTCATGAATTTCATTCTCCAAGCTGCTAGTCCTTTAATTCAGATAGAGAATAATAATAAATTCTACTTGTATTATTACACAAATTTAGAAAATGCTTTCACCCTAATCACTCTCATTGGTCCTTCTAACGGTCATACAATCCACTGTTTTGATTATAATAATGTTAACATATGGTACTTTATGTGTCCCGGGCATTATTCTGCATGTCATGCATTGAGTCCTAAACTGACTTAGTTCCACAGCTCTGTGAAGTAAGTATTAATACTATAATTATCCACATCACCGACTCAAAGAGGTGAAGTAATGTGCCCAAGGTCACACTGTTAGTGAAGCTGGAATGAAGCTCAGAGTCTGGTTTTCAGCCTCTGAGCTCTGAACCTCTACTCTGGCAGGGGGTTGGGGTCCAAGTATGAGGCAATTCTAGCTCTTAAACCCTGTGATGAGTAACAGAGTCAGTAAGTGACAAAGCCAGGGCTCAAACCCAGGGCTATTTGTTTCTAGTGTCCCCAAGAGTGATTTTTCTGACCCTGCTACCTGCACATCCAAGTGGCCTAAGGAAAACAGCCTTGAGTTGACAGTCTGGAAATACAGGTTCTAGTCCTGCCAATAAAATAATTGGTCAACAGCTGAGTGGCCTTGGACAAATCCCTTTGCCTCTATATCTTATTTAAAGCATGAGGGAGTCGGGGGACAGAGTCAAGACGGTGGAGTAGAACAGAGTTCACGTCTCCTCACAGCTTGGCACCTGTTAGGCATTGTTCTCGGACACCTAAGGGGACAAGAGGAAGGCCCATGAGACCAGGTAGGATGTGGGAGGGAGGGAAGAAAAGTGGAGACAATGGATCAGCACCCCTAAGGAGGGCCTGCAGGAGGGGAGAGGCTCCCATATCCAAAGATGTTCACTCACTGTAGGGGGGATTGGCAGGGAAGGAGAAGGACCTCAGGGGACTGGAGAGGAATGCAGCCAGTGTCTTCACTGCTGGCAAGCTTGCTGGGGTACCAGGCCTGAACCTCCATCCCTGGGGAGCCCCTCTGGCTGTGCAGATCCTGAGTGTGAGCATCCCTCCCCCAGGATCTCATTCAGCCCCCTGGTGGCCTGAGCTGCCCCCTCCAGGCCTCTCCTGGCCACATGGGATTTCTGGTCTGGGCCGTATACCCCAACCAGGCCTCTTCCAACTCAGTGGGTCCCTGGGCCTGAGCTACCCACCCCTGAACCCCACCCTACCCCCAGACCTATTTTGGCCATGCGAGTTCATGCTGCCCCGCTTCCAAGGCCTCCTCTGGCTGTACCAGTGGAAGATTGTGCCCCAGCTGCCCCAGGCAGGCATGTATGCCCTAAACCAGCTTCAGGAGCAGATGCTGCTGAGAGGAGCACACACAGAGGTGGGGCTGGCATAGCAGGACCAGAGACCTAGCTAGAGGTCTTGGAGGCCTACTAGGTAGGTATACGCTGTAGCTCACCATGGGGGCAAGGACACTGATAGAGGAAGCACCAGATAATTATTTTTTTATTACTATTTTTATGTGTTCTTATTTTCTTTCTTTTATTTTTTACATTTTTATTGGACTATAATTGCTTTACAATGTTGTATTAGTTTCTGCTCTACAATGAAGTGAGTCAACTGTACGTATGCATATCCCCCTCCCTCTTGAACCTTCATCATACCCATCCTCTTCACCCTGGATCCTACCCACCTAGGTCATCACAGAGCACTTAGGTGAGGTCCCTGTGCAGCACAGCAGCTTCCCCATAGCTATCCATTTTACACAATGTAGTGCATATATGTCAATCCTGTGTGCTGTGCTTAGTCGCTCAGTTGTGTCTGACTCTTTGTGACCCCATGGACTACAGCTGGCAGGATTCTCCATCCATGGGGATTCTCCAGGTAAGAATAGTGGAGTGGGTTTCCATGCCCTCCTCCAGGTGATCTTCTCCACCCAGGGATCGAACCCATGTCTCCCACATTGCAGGTGGATTATTTATCAACTGAGCCACCAAAGAAGCCCTCTCCCAATTATTCTCACCCGCCCTTTACCCACTATGTCCACAGATCCACTCTCTACATCTCTGCCTCTGTTCCTGATCTGCAAACAGGTTCATCTGTCCCAACTTTCTAGGTTCCATGCATGTGTGCATGCTAAGTCGCTTCAGTCGTGTCCAACTCCTTGTGATGCTATGGACCATAGCCCACCAGGCTCCTCTGTCCATGGGATTCTCCAGGCAAGAATACTGGAGTGGGTTGCTGTGCCCTCCTCCAAGGCATCTTCCAGACCCAGGAATCAAACCTGCATCTCTTACATCTCCTGCATTGGTAGGCGGGCTCTTTACCACTAGTGTCACCTGGGAAGGCCAACATATGTTTTAATAACCACGTTTGTTTTTCTCTTTCTTACTTACTTCACTCTGAATGACCGACTCTAGGTCCATCCACATCACTACCAATGACTGAATTTCATTCATTTTTTTTAAATCTTTTTTTTTTTTTGTATTGAGGTATAGCCGATTAAAAAGATCTTCACAACCAAGATAATCACGATGGTGTGATCACTGACCTAGAGCCAGACATCCTGGAATGTGAAGTCAAGTGGGCCTTAGAAAGCATCACTACAAACAAAGCGAGTGGAGCTGATGGAATTCCAGTTGAGCTATTTCAAATCCGGAAAGATGATGCTGTGAAAGTGCTGCACTCAATATGCCAGCAAATCTGGAAAACTCAGCAGTGGCCACAGGACTGGAAAAGGTCCGTTTTCGTTCCAATCCCAAAGAAAGGCAATGCCAAAGAATGCTCAAACTACCGCACAATTGCATTCATCTCACACACTAGTAAAGTAATGCTCAAAATTCTCCAAGCCAGGCTTCAGCAATACGTGAACCGTGAACTTCCAGATGTTCAAGCTGGTTTTAGAAAAGGCAGAGGAACCAGAGATCAAATTGCCAACATTCACTGGATCATGAAAAAAGCAAAAGAGTTCCAGAAAAACATCTATTTCTGCTTTATTGACTATGCCAAAGCCTTTGACTTTGTGGATCACAGTCAACTGTGGAAAATTCTTCAAGAGATGGGCATACCAGACCACCTGACCTGCCTCTTGAGAAACCTATATGTAGGTCAGGAAGCAACAGTTAGAACTGGACATGGAACAACAGGCTGGTTCCAAATAGGAAAAGGAGTACGTCAAGGCTGTATATTGTCACCCTGCTTATTAAACTTATATGCAGAGTACATCACAAGAAACGCTGGGCAGGAAGAAGCACAAGCTGGAATCAAGATTGCTGGGAAATATCAATAACCTCAGATATGCAGATGACACCACCCGTATTGCAGAACGTAAACAGGAACTAAAAAGCCTCTTGATGAGAGTGAAAGAGGAGAGTGAAAAAGTTGGCTTAAAGCTAAACATTCAGAAAACGAAGATCATGGCATCTGGTCCCATCACTTCATGGAAAAGGGATGGGGAAACAGTGTCAGACGTTATTTTTCTGGGCTCCAAAATCACTACAGATGGTGGTTACAGCCATGAAATTAAAAGACGCTTGCTCCTTGGAAGGGAAGTTATGAACAACCTAGATAACATATTGAAAAGCAGAGACATTACTTTGCCAACAAAGGTCCGTCTAGTCAAGGCTATGGTTTTTCCAGTGGTCATGTATGGATGTGAGACTTGGACTGTGAAGAAGGCTGAGCGCTGAAGAATTGATGCTTTTGAAGTGTGGTGTTGGAGAAGACTCTTGAGAGTCCCTTGGACTGCAAGGAGATCCAACTAGTCCATTCTGAAGGAGATCAGTCCGTCTTAGGTGTTCTTTGGAAGGAATGATGCTAAAGCTGAAACTCCAATACTTTGGCCACCTCATACGAAGAGTTGACTCATTGGAAAAGACTCTGATGCTGGGAGGGATTGGGGGCAGGAGGAGAAGGGGATGACAGAGGATGAGATGGCTGGATGGCATCACTGACTCGATGGATGTGAGTTTGAGTGAACTCCAGGAGTTGGTGATGGACAGGGAGACCTGGCGTGCTGCGATTCATGGGGTTGCAAAGAGTCGGACACGACTGAGTGACTGAACTGAACTGAACTGATAGCCAATTAACAACATTGTGATAGTCCCAGGTGAAAGCAAAAGGACTCAGCCAAACATACACATGTATCCATTCTTCCTCAAACAACTCTCCCATCCAAGCTATCTCACATAACATTAAGCAGAGTTCCATGTGCTATACAGTAGGTCCTTGTTGGTTATCTATTTTAAATATAGCAGTGTGTACACGCCCATCCCCAATTCCCTAACAATCCCTTCCCCCATCTTTCCCCTGGCAACCATAAGTTCATTCTCTAAGTCAGTGAGTCTGTTTCTGTTTTGTAAGTAAGTTCACTTGTATCATTTCTTTTTAGATTCCACATATAAGGAATGTCATACAATATTTTTCTTTCTCTGACTTACTTCATTCAGTATGACAATTTCTAGATCTATCCATGTTGCTGAAAATTGTATCATTCCATTCCTTTTAATGGTTTAGTAATATTCCATTGTATGGAATATATATATTCCAATGTATAAAGAATCAGATCAGATCAGTCACTCAGTCGTGTTTGACTCTTTGTGACCCCATGAATCGCAGCATGCCAGGCCTCCCTGTCCATCACCAACTCCCGGAGTTTACTCAAACTCACGTCCATCGAGTCAGTGATGCCATCCAGCCATCTCATCCTCTGTCATCCCCTTCTCCTCCTGCCCTCAATCCCTCCCAGCATCAGAGTCTTTTCCAATGAGTCAACTCTTCGTATGAGGTGGCCAAAGTATTGGAGTTTCAGCTTTAGCATCATTCCTTCCAAAGAACACCTAAGACGGACTGATCTCCTTCAGAATGGACTGGTTGGATCTCCTTGCAGTCCAAGGGACTCTCAAGAGTCTTCTCCAACACCACACTTCAAAAGCATCAATTCTTCAGCGCTCAGCCTTCTTCACAGTCCAACTCTCACATCCATACATGACCACTGGAAAAACCATAGCCTTGACTAGACGAACCTTTGTTGGCAAAGTAATGTCTCTGCTTTTGAATATGCTATCAAGGTTGGTCATAACTGTCCTTCCAAGGAGTAAGCGTCTTTTAAGTTCATGGCTGCAGTCACCATCTGTAGTGATTTTGGAGCCCCCAAAAATAAAGTCTGACACTGTTTCCACTGTTTCCCCATCTATTTCCCATGAAGTGATGGGACCGAATGCCATGATCTTCGTTTTCTGAATGTTGAGCTTTAAGCCAACTTTTTCAGTCTCCACTTTCACTTTCATCAAGAGGCTTTTGAGTTCCTCTTCACTTTCTGCCATAAGGGTGGTGTCATCTGCATATCTGAGGTTATTGATATTTCTCCTGGCAATCTTGATTCCAGCTTGTGTTTCTTCCAGTCCAGCGTTTCTCATGATGTACTCTGCATATAAGTTAAATAAACAGGGTGACAATATACAGCCTTGACAAACTCCTTTTCCTATTTGGAACCAGTCTGTTGTTCCATGTCCAATTGCAGGAGATGTAAGAGATTCAGGTTCAAGCTGAATAGCATGGAGGCACAGATTGAGATAAACACAAGAAATGTTTAACAAGGACCTAGAAGAACTAATGAACAAAAACATTGATGAACAACACAATAATTAAAATGAAAAATACACCAGAAGGAATCAAAGCAGAATAATTGAAACAGAAGAATGAATAAGTGAGCTGGAAGATAGGATTGTGGAAATAATTAACAAGGAGAAGAATAAAGAAGAAAGAATGAAGAGAAATTAGGATATTCTCAGAGACCTCTGGGACAACATTCAAACTATAGGATCCTAGAAGAAGAGGAGAAAGAGAAAAGATCTGAGAAAATACTTCAAGAGATTATAGTTAAAACTTCCCTGACATGGGAAAGGAAATAGCCACCCATATTCAGGAAGTGCAGAGAGTCCCATACAACATAAGCTCAAGGAGAAACACACCAGGACACGGTCAGGAAGATCCCCTGAAGAAGGGAATGGCAGCTAACTCCAGTATTCTTGCTGGGGAATCCCATGGACAGAGATGCCTGGAAGGCTACAGTCCATAAAGTTGACCACAAAGAGTTGACCAGAACTGAAGTGACTTCGCATGAACTCACTACATCTTCATACATTCCTCTGTTGATGGACATTAAGTTGCTTCCACGTCTTGGCTATTGTAAAGAGTGTTACAATGAACATTGGGGTGCATGTGTCCTTTTGGATCATATTTTTCTCTGAATATATGCCCAGGAGTGGGATTTCAGGGTCTTGTGGTAGCTCTATTTTTAGTTTTTTAAGGAACCTCCCTACTGTTTTCCATAGTGGCTGTATCAATCTACATTCCCACCAACAGTGCAAGAGGGTTCCCTTTTCTCCACATCCTCTCTAGCATTTATCATTTGTAGATTTTTTTAATGATGACCATTCCGACTGATGTGAGGTAATACCTCATTGTAGTTTTGATCTGAATTTCTCTAATAATTAGTAATACTGAACATCTTTTCATGTGTCTTTTGACCATCTATGTATCCTCTTTGGAGAAATATCTATTTAGGTCTTTCTTCTGCCTATTTTTTGATTGGGTTGTTTGTTTTTTGGTTTTTCTGTTTGTTTTTTTGATGTTGAGTTGTATGAGCTGCTTCTAAATTTTGCATATTAATCCCTTGTCAGTTGCTTAATTTGCAAATATTTTCTCCCATACTGAGAGTTGTCTTTTCTCTTATTTATGGTATCCTTTTCAGAGCAAAAGCTTTTAAGTTTAATTAATTTCATTTGTTTATTTTTATTTCCATTATTTTAGGAGGTGGGTTAAAAAATTCTTGCTGTGATTTATGTCAGAGTGTTCTTCCCGTTTTCCTCTAAGGGTTTTATAGTGTCTGATCTTACATTTAGTGTTTAATCCACTTTGAGTTTATTTTTGTGTATGGTATAAGAGATTGTTCTAATTTCATTCTTTCACGTGTAGCTGTCAAGTTTTCCCAGTGCCACTTATTGCAGAAGCTGTCTTTTCTCCATCGTATATTCTTGCCTCCTTTGTCAAAGATTAGATGGCCATAGATATGTGAGTTTAATCTCTGGGCTTTTTTCCTGTTTCACTGAACTATATTTCTGTTTTTGTGCCAGTACTATACTGTCTTGATTACTATACTTTTGTAGTATAGTCAGTATAGTCTGAAGTTGTGAAGACTGACTGATTCCTCCTGCTCTTTTCTTCTTTCTTAAGTTCACTTTGGCTATTCTGGGTCTTTTTTGTTTCCATATAAATTATAATTTTTTTGCTGTTGTGGTTCTCTCTTGTTATTGCTGTTTCATTTTTATGGTTATTTTTTCTAATATATATTTGTTTTTGTTTTTAATTTTACTTTTTTAAAATTCTTTTTGTTCTGATCCTTACTGTTGCTTTTTATTTGTTGTTGTTGCTGTTTCTGCTGTACCACATGGGCTGTGGAGTTGTGGTTCACAGGCCAGGCATTGGACCTGACCTCCTGTGAGGGGTAGGGGAGGGTTACTGAGTACAAGGCACTGGAATAACAGAGAGCTTTAGGTCCCAGGGAATATGAATTAGTGTGAGGTTTCACAGAGGTCCTTAACTCAGCACCAAGACCTGGCTCCACCCAACTGCTTGCAAATTCCAGTCCTGGACACTTCAGGCGAAACAACCAGCAAGACAGGATCATAGCCCCACCCATCAAAAACAGTGAGATGACAAAAAAATATGTTATAGATGAAAGAGCAAGGTAGAAACCTACAAGACCAAATAAATGAAAGGAAATAGGCAACCTACCTGAAAAACAGTTCAGAATAATGATAGTAAAGATAATCCAGAATATCAGAAATAGCATGGAGGCACAGATTGAGATAACACAAGAAATGTTTAACAAGGACCTAGAGGAACTGATGAACAAAAACAGTGATGAACAACACAATAATTGAAGTGAAAAATACACCAGAAGGAATCAAAGCAGAATAATTGAAATAGAAGAATGAATAAGTGAGCTGGAAGATAGGATTGTGGAAATAATTAACAAGGAGCAGAATAAAGAAGAAAGAATGAAGAGAAATTAGGATATTCTCAGAGACCTCTGGGACAACATTCAAACTATAGGATCCTAGAAGAAGAGGAGAAAGAGAAAAGATCTGAGAAAATATTTCAAGAGATTATAGTTAAAACTTCCCTGACATGGGAAAGGAAATAGCCACCCAAATTCAGGAAGTACAGAGAGTCCCATACAACATAAGCTCAAGGAGAAACATACTGGGACACATATTAATCAAACTATCAAAAAAAATTTTTAATATATTAAAAGCATCTAGGAAAAAGCAATAAATAACATACAAGGGACCCCCACCCCCACCCCCAATAAGGTAGTCCGCTGATATTTCAGCAGAAACTCCACAGGCCAGAAGAGAGTAGCAGGATGTAATTAGAACAATGAAAGGGAAAAAACTACAATCAAGATTACTCTACCTAGCAAGGATCTCATTCAGATTCAACAGAAAAATCAAAAGCTTTACAGACAAGCAAAAGCTCAGAATTCAGCACCACCAAACCAGCTTTACAAGAAATGCTAAAGGAATTCCTAAAACACAAGAAAAGAAGAAAATAACCTACAAAAGCCAACCCAGAACAATAGAGAAAATGGTAATAGGAACACACATATAGATAAATACCTTCAATGTAAATGGATTAGCTGTTCCAACCAAAAGATGCAGACTGTCTACATGGATACAAAAACAAGACCCATATATATGCCATCTACAAGAGACTCACTTCAGATTCTGAACACATACAGACTGAAATTGAGGGGATGGGAAAAGATATACCATACAAATGGAAATCAAAAGAAAGCTGGAGTAGCAATACTTATATAAGACAAGCTAAATTTTAAAATGTTGTTGTTGTTCAGTCATCTGGTCATGTCTGACTCTTTGCCACTTCATGGACTACAGCACGCCAGGCCTCCTGTCCTTTATTTAAAATAAAGACTGTTAGACAGAGAAGGACACTATATAATGATCAAGGGATCAATCCAAGAAGAAGACATAACAATTATAAATATTTATGCACCTAACATATGAGCTCCTTAAAAATAATGCAAATGCTAATAGCCATAAAAGGAGAAACAGACAGTAGCACAATCATATTGGGGGACTTTAAAACCCTATTTACACCAATGGACAGATCACCCAGACAGAAAATTAATAAGGAAACACAAGCTTTAAATGGTACAATACACCAGATAGACTTTATTGATATTTATAGGAAATTCCATCTGATAGCAGCAGACTACGTTTTCTTCTCAAGTGTGCATGGAACATTCTCCGGGATAGGTTACATCTTGAGTAACAAATCAAGCCTTGGAAAAGTTAAGAAAATTGAAATCGCATCAGGCAAATTTTTTCACCACAGCACTATGAGATTAGAAATCAATTAAAGGAAAAAAAAAACTATAAAAAGTACAAGCACATGTAGGCTAAACAATACACTACTAAATAACCAAGAAATCAAAGGAGAAATAAATAAATACATAGAAATAAATTACAGCAAAAACACGAGGACCCAAAACCTATTGGATGCAGCAAAATCAGTCCTAAGAGGAAAGTTTATAGCAATTCAACCCTACCTCCAGAAACAAACAAAAAAAATCTTGACCTAACCTGATACCTAAAGAAACTAGAGAAATAAGAACAAATAGAACCCAAAGGGCATAGAAATAAAGAAATAAATAAAAATCAGAGCATAAATAAATGAAATAGAAGCAAAGAAAGCAATAGCAAAGCTCAATGAAACTAAAAGCTGGTTCTTTGAGAAAATAAACAAAATTGACAAACCTTTAGCCAAACTCATCAGTAAAAAGTGGGAGGATTCAAATCAATAAAATTAGAAGTGAAGAAGGAAAAGTTAAAACTGACACCACAGAAATACAAAGGATCATAAGAGACTACTATGAACAACTATATGCCAATAAAATGGACAACCTGGAAGAAATAGACAAATTCTTGAAAAGGCAAAACCTTCCAAGATTGAACCAGGAAGAAACAGAAAATATAAATAGACCAATCACAAATAATGAAATTGAAACTGCAATTAAAAGTCTTCTAACAAGCACTTCCTGGGTGGTCCAGTGGTTAAGAACTTGCCTTGCAATTCATGGGACACAGATTTGACCCCTGGGAACTAAGATCCCACATACCACAGAGCAACTAAGCCTGTGTGTTACAGTTAGAGAAACCTATGATTGAATTACTGAAGTCCACACACTCTGGAGCCTGCCGGGGACCAGCCCCGGCTGATCCAGGGTATTCGAAGGAGAGACGGCGTAGGCGAAGATCAGGAAACAATTGCTTAATTAAACGTTAATTAAGGATATAAAGAGTAATAGAATGAGGATAGCTCAGTAAAATTCAGTGAAGAAAAGAGGCTGAAATAAGGATAGCTCAGTGAGGAAATTCAGTGGAGAAAAGAGGCTGAATAATTCAGCCAGAAGGTAAGAGAAAGAACGACATGGTGAGACCAAGTTTCGGTGAACAAGGCCCGCACTTTATTTTCCAAAGTAGTTTTTATACCTTAAGTTATGCATAGAGGATAATGGGGGAAGGGGTAGAGTCTTGCAGCAAACCAGGCTTTCTTCCTGCAAACTTATCATATGCAAAAGCTTAGGTGATTTGCATCATCTTCTGGCCTGGAGGCCTGTTAACATTTTAAGACCTTTTCTTCAGAAAACTTATTTTTCTCTAAAGGTGATTGGTCAGGAGCCACCCTCCAAAAGCATTAGATAAAGTTGCATTCCTACAGAGCAAAGGTGTGGTGGGCTATAACAAGAAAAAGAATTAACTCAAGGGTCCCAGGTTACAAACATTAAAGCTACTACTTACACCAATTATATTAATCAATACACTGCCAGGGACACAGCAGGTAAGGGATATGGAAACTTAGCAGCAAACATTGGCTCAACAAGTGAAAATCCCTTCACCAATACAATTTCTAATCAATCTTTTAACTACTCAAAAGAATCTGTGTTTAGACAGTTTAGAACATCTCCTGCCTCTCACAGTTGGGAGGCTCTGAACAATCACATGTGGCCGGAAAAACCTATTCAGGCAGGCTAGAGGATTTCCAAAGGAGTTTGTAGGTTAAACACTGTCACACCCAGGAATTATTAACTGGAGCTGTAAGCTAACTCTTTTTTCAGAGAGGTAGTGGGGGACAGCCCCCCGTAAAGTCAGAGGTGTAGGTGAAAGCACAAAGCAGAAAGTAGGCAGACTCTGGTTTTGGGGGTAGATTGCTTGAGAATTTCCAGGGAGACTCCTGAGGCTTGATCCCGCCTTTGCGTATGTCAAGCCTCCTTCCTCATGACCTTTGCCACGGGCGGAGCTCGCTCCCCACAGGAGCCCCTGTGCCACAAATAGAGAGCCCGCATGCAGCAGCTACAGAGCCGACAAGTTCTGGAGCCTATGTACCACAATTAAAGAGCCCAAATGCTACAACTACCCAAAACCCACATGCTCTGGAGCCTGTGTGCCTCAACTAGAGAATCCATGCACCACAACAAAAGATATGCATGATGCAACAAAGATCCTTCCTGCTGCAACTAAGACCTTATACAGCCAAAAAACTCTTCCAACAAACAAAAGTCCAGGACCAGATTGTTTCACAGACAAATTCTATTAAACATTTAAAGAAGAGCTAACACCAATTTTTCTCAAACTCATCCAAAAAATTGCAGAGAAAGGAACACTCCTAAGCTTACCCTATGAGGCCACCATCACCCTGATACTCATACCACAAGAAGTGAAAATTATAGACCAATATTACTGATGAACACACAGCCAAAAATTCTCAACAAAATATGAGCAAACAGAATTCAACAACACATTAAAAGATCACATACTATGATTAAGTGGAATTTATCCCAGGGATACAAAGATTCTTCAATATACACAAATCAACCCATGTGAAACACCATATTAATAAATTAAAGAATAAAAACTATATGATCATCTCAATAGATGCAGAAAAAGCTTTTGACAAAATTCAGTACTCATTTATGATTAAAAAAAAAAATCTTCCAGAAAGTGGGCATAGAGGGAAATAACCTCAACATAATTAAGGCCATTACAAAAAACCCATGGCAAACATCATTCTCAGTGGTGAAAAACTGAAAGCATTTCCTCTAAGACCAGGCACAAGACAAAGATGTCCACTCAGTTCAGTTCAGTTCAGTCGCTCAGTCGTGTCCAACTCTTTGCGACCCCATGAATTGCAGCACGCCAGGCCTCCCTGTCCATCACTAACTCCCGGAGTTCACCCAGACTCACGTCCATCGAGTCAGTGATGCCATCCAGCCATCTCATCCTCTGTCATCCCCTTCTCCTCTTACCCTCAATCCCTCCCAGCATCAGAGTCTTTTCCAATGAGTCAACTCTTCGCATGAGGTGGCCAAAGTACTGCAGTTTCAGCTTCAGCATCATTCCTTCCAAAGAAATCCCAGGGCTGATCTCCTTCAGAATGGACTGGTTGGATCTCCTTGCAGTCCAAGGGACTCTCAAGAGTCTTCTCCAACACCACACTTCAAAAGCATCAATTCTTCAGCGCTCAGCCTTCTTCACAGTCCAACTCTCACATCCATACATGACCACAGGAAAAACCATAGCCTTGACTAGACGAACCTTTGTTGGCAAAGTAATGTCTCTGCTTTTGAATATGCTATGTAGGTTGGTCATAACTTTCCTTCCAAGGAGTAAGCATCTTTTAATTTCATGGCTGCAGTCACCATCTGCAGTGATTTTGGAGCCCCCAAAAATAAAGTCTGACACTGT